>NC_138504.1:36388983-36817123 GCF_964252035.2 Podarcis erhardii
GGTGCCCTGTGCAACACCAAGATTTGGTGCTCTCCACCCATCTTGCTCCATTCTACACCATAATTGCAGCATCTCTTGTGGTGCCCTCAAGGCTCTGCGTCCAGTGTGACCAAACCAGTTGCACTCCCCTAAATCTGCCTCTGGTACCTTGTGTTAGTCTTTGTAGGTCACTTCATTGCCACTTTCCTTAGAATTTTCTGTACTTGTGGCTGTAGTCACTGAAAACAGTTCTCAAAGTTCTTGGGAGGCTGTGCTCTGTATATAAACTGGTTGTTCTGCTCAAACTGCTTAGTGTCGTCTACTTGATTTTCTTCTATTTGTAAACACGAACGTTCTGTATCTGAGGGATTATGTAGGGCTGTTTTTGCCGGCTGTACAAAGCCGTATGACGTGATTGGCTTTAAATGTTGGGAGTACTTCCTTCTGTTCTTTTCGTCGCTTTCATTTACTAGCACCACTTTCATATTGCTTGCTCATTATTATTTTCACAAAAAGGTGATTCACAGTGATATAAAAGGATCCTCACTTGTTCTTAAAACACACACTGTAATGATAGACAGTGATCTGAACACTTGCATTGCTTCGTAGTGGACGATATTATTTGATTCTGAGTAGCTTTAAAGCCTCCACGAATTTACTAAACAATAAGTATTCACTTGTCATAGACTCGTGTGTCACATGCTTAATGTTACTAAGGAACTGGGCCTAGATTATAAAATTTGCCTGTTTTTTTAGAATGGGGAGGGGGGCAAGAGGCCGAGGCCCTCCTAGATTATGAGGCCCTGGGATGCAGCCTCTTCAGTCTGTATGTAAATGTAGCCAGTAGTATTTTTCTAGAAAAAATAGGTGCCAGAACTCACTATGAACGCCTCCCTCAGTCTCTTAGAATGGCAGTGGCACCCACCTGAGAGGTGCCAGAACCCACCTGAGAGCAGATCCTCCAAGTGTCCCTATTTTCCAGGGATGTCCCTGATTTTGAGAAGCTGTCAGGGACAGTATGTCCCACTTTTCCTTAGGACGTCCATATTTTCATTGAAGAAATGTTGGAGGGTATGGAGTTATCTGGCTTCCGAGCCGTCTGAAGGCAATCCTGTATAGGGAAGTTTTAAAAAATGTTTCATTTTTCATTATGTTTTTATATATGTTGGAAGCTGCCCAGAGTGGCTGGGGCAACCCAGTAAGATGTGTGCGGTATATATAGTAGAATAATCATTATGGAATGGGACAAGGACATTGGAGAAATGTTGGAGGGTATGCCTAAGAGGTGCCAGAACCAGGTTCCTGTGAGTTTCCCCTGAAAAAAAGGCCCTGAATTTAGTACTGCTACAAGCCATGGTGGCTGCACCCCTGTGGCAGCATCCTGTGGAATACCAGTTGCTGGAAACTGCAGGAAGGGAGAGTTCTCCTGTGCTCTAGTCCTGCTAGTGGGTTTCCCACTGAAGCATTTGGTTGGCCATGGTGAGAACAAGATGCTGGACTAGATGGGCCCCCTTTGGCCTGACCTTATAGGACTCCAGCACTTTCTGGAGGTTGCCCACCCCTCTTGTTGCTGGTTGAAAGTAATACCTCAGCTCCACCACTGTCCCTTTTGGTCAGAGCCATTCACTCTTGGGAAACATCAGAAGAGGCTAAACTGTGGCCCTCTGGCTGTTGCTATGTGACAACTCCAATAACTCCTGGCAGATGGAGGTGCAGTTTCATCAGTTTGCCTCAGGGACTAGGGCCTGGCCTGCTGTGGAAAGGGTTGTACTCCCCTTGAGCCTTGCAGCTGTGGTGGCAAGGAGTACATTTACGCCAGGGCATTTAGTGTACCAACCATCACATCTCTTGAGTCAGTCTGATTTAGCACTAGTTACCCATGCCTTCACTGCACTGCTGTTCAGATTACTGCAAACTGAGTTACATGGAGCTACCCTAGAAGACTGTCCGGTCAGTGCAGCGCTTCAAATGATGCAAAATGTAATGGCCAAGCAATTGTTCCCCAGGCTCAGGAGAAGATGTTTAAAGCCCTAAGCGGCTTAGTTCCTTTGGGGCTGCATGCCTCATTATGAACCTGCCCCCTTGTTAAGAGCTGCAGGAGAGACCCTTATGAAGATATGACTGCCAGCAGAGGCCCACTTGACAGGCATGTGGGGGAGAGCTTTTTCCTCCATCACCCCCAGATGAAGGAATGCAATCACACACACCCACGTCTCTGTTGTTAGGAAAGGTATCAAGGCACAGTTCAAACAAAAACAAAAAACCAAGCAGTTTTCTATAGGCTCGAGATTTTAATGTAAAGAGTCCCCCCCCCCTACATAAAGAGCAGATTTTGGCTAACATTCCCAATGTAACATGGTCATGGTCTAATTTTAATCAATTGTTTTTCTTTCTGTTAAAACCATGTATAGCCATTCAAGCAGACCGAGAGTTGACTGCTTTTGAACAACTTATGGTCAATGTTCCTGCTACAGAGAACAATCAAAGAAAAATCTTTGTTGACATTTATTAAGGACTGGAAACTTCTTATGGACTTTTTGCGTGAAAGAGAAAATGAACTTGTAATATCTGGATTTGAAGATTGAGAAAATGTTGGCTTATAGAAAATAGAATAGTTGGATGTCAATTTCAGTGAATACTTTGAACTAGTTGCTATATTTAGCTGTCAAGAGAATCAGAAGTCTTTTAATCTTTTTCTATTTTTTCCTTTTTAAATTTCCTTTTTATTTATTTTTTCCTTCTCCCTTCTCTTTGCTCCTGTTTTTTTAAAAATTAGATTTTAAAAATATTTCTTTTATTCTGGTATATAACAAAAAGATGCTTTGTAGTAGGTATAAACTTTTGTACATCTTTTGATGAGTATCGATTAAAATAAAATGTGTGGAGAAAAAATTGTTCCTGCTACATCAGTGGGTGAAGTACCAACCATATACAAAATATTAACTGAGGTAGAATTTGGCCATCTTATGACCACAAAAATTCCCTGGGAAATGGACCTTGAAGTAATAATCTCTAATGAAAAATGGAAAACACTTTGAGTTGGGGGGCAGAGGATTATTTTAAAACAGTTTCGGACCAATTAATGGAATTCTCTTTGAAATGCATACATAGGTGATATATTTTCTGCTTGCAAATATCCCACAAGATACCAGGGGCAACATCAACCTGTTGGAAGGGATGTGGGGAGACTGGATCTTACATGCATATGGATGGTTTTTGCAAATCTCTTTACCCATTTTGGGTTTTGATATTTTAAAAAATGAGTTTAATATTCAAAGTGGACCTACAACCTTACCCTCTAACTTGCTTTAATTTGAATAAAGGACATATCTACTCCACCAATTGCTCATGAAGAACTTTAACTGTTCCTCCTCACAGTGGAAAACATGGAAATAGCCATGCTCTTGGGCCTGAAAACAATAGCCCTGGCTGAAAAGCTGATAAGCCAGATTTGTGCTACCAAAGGGAATTCTAACCAACAGCTTTTCTATATTGTGTGGCAACTGTTTTTGGATGATATGGGTTAATAAGACTGAGTTCTCATGGTAATATATGGAAAGATTTCTTGGAGTGATTTGTAATAATTTTATTTGATATTTTTAAGCAACGTGGTTGATGTGTTTTGACTTACATTTTATGTGTGACGTGAAGAATGAAAATGAATAAACATTATTTTAAAAACCTGAGTTTTTAACATTTGCAATGTTTTATTTTTTATTAGTTCATATTATGGTTTGTTCTTAGGTTTTGATTTGTTATACACCACCATACTGATTTTCATATAGGCTGTGTAAAAGAATAATAAAATCAATGGATAACTTAATTTAAAATGAAGCCCAGCCTTTCTCCTGTTGCAGCCAGACAAGATGTATCTGGTTGCTCACAGAACAAAACACCTCCCATGGCTTATTCCTGAGAATTCAGGGGTCTCAGGTAGACAGTCTCTGCATATGAATGTTCCATTTAACTGCTGCTGCAAACAACTGTTGCCTGGCCCATCTTCCATGACTTTGCCTATCTGTTTTGTATAAGAATACAAAATGGGGCCTGCAACAGGTGTGGAGTGTTGGTGGTGGCTGGTGGCCCTTGGGACTGGTGAGGCAGAAGGCAAGGAGACCAATTGTAGGCAGAGCCAGAGCCAATGGCAGGCAGAGGCAACTCATTCAAGTTTTATGCCCACCCTCCTCCTCCTTGCAAAGTTCTGCAACAGCGAAACTTAGACTGACTGGAAGAAGCTAACAGGCAGTGCCACCCCCTGAACTAATTATAATTAGTTATAATTAAGGAAGGAAGCCATCAAATCTAACACATGAGGGGCCCCACTTTAACTAAACTGTATAATTTAGTATTTAAATAATCAGTATTAATAATTGTATTAATTGGATAAAACTGGCATTGTTTTAATGAGATTGTTATTGAAATTATATTGGAAAAACTGATCTCATATGAAATATATAATTAGTTATAATTATTTGTTGTTATTATTATGACATTTCTATCCCAGCTTCCATCCAAGGAGCTCAAAATGAGAGTTGTTAGGAGATTCTTATTCCCCACAGAACTACAGTTCCCAGAACGGTTTAACAACCAATGCCTCTTCCCAGGGAATATTGGGAACTGTAGCTGTGTGAGAAGTAAGGGGTTTCCTAACAATTCTCAGCACTCTGAATAAACTACTGTTCCCAGGGGTTTGGGGGGGGAGGAAAGTAATGCCTGTTTAAAATGGTATAATGGTGTTTCAAATACATGGTGCATATGCAGCCTTAGATTACCATTAAAAGTTCCCCTGTCAGTTTTTTCTTTTAAGAATGGAGTTTTCTGGTGCTCTACTTGGTGAATTCTTGCCTTTTTTTGTTTTTTTAAAAAACCCCACAAAACATCAAGGAAGCAGAAGCAGCTCATTAAGTCAAACATCTCCCTTTTGAAAGGTGTTGATTTTACATGAGAAAGGAAGCCCAGAAGCCCAGGTCAGGGGCTGAATTTGGTAAATCCCTAGGGTTTCTTTTTCTGTGTGTGAGTGTGTATGTGTATAAGAAGGGTGTGAGAGGGCGGAGGAGGGGATTGTCCCCAGCTCTGGGGTTAATAAAGTGGGAAAAGAGTCTCTTTCAGAGGCATTGCAAACAAAGTCCCCCCTCCCCTAAAAGAAGCCCTCTGTCCAAAGGCCTACATGGATTGACTTAAACCCAGGGGATAAGTGCTTTAAATTAATCTCATTGCCTAAGAATGAGGCCAAACAAAACTCTTTTAAAATCATATTAAAAATCTATCAAAGGAACAACTTGCGCTTTTCATTGAGAGAGAGAGACAGAGAGAGAGAGAATAATCCAGCAACGGCCTTCCTTACATTTACACAGCCCAGAAATGCAAATCAAAGACGTTCTGTGCTATTTAATTGCCCTTGTAGCTCCCAGCCGATGCCATCTCGCACGTTAATGAACGACAACCCTTTCTAACACGACAGGAAAATGGCAAGATTGAAATTTGTCCTCGCCAAGACACATTTGGAAATGAGTTGAAAGGTTTCACTTCGGCAAAGGGATTAAAAAAAAAGAAATCAATTTGAAATATAGTAGGTGAAAGCATACAACCCTAGAAAAAAAAGGTTACAGACCAAAGCTGCTGGTGTAAATCAAAATATGAACTTGAAGGTAATAGGAATTGATAAAATAGTCTAAGGCTGAAACGCTCAATGGGACTTACTATTTCTGTGTAGATATGTAGCAAATAGCATTGGATGAACACATGTCCTGTGATAAAGAGTTTGGAGGCTAACAGGACAGTTGCAAATAACATGGGACAGAAATTCCAGAACTATTGAGCCACAAGAAATAAATGGATTTGAAAAATCATGGAAACACAAAAGCAAGCACATGGAGGATGCTGTCAGTTGCATCTCTGTTTAACTCACTGTTCTTGGAGAAGCCCCTAGCTCAGTGGTGAAGATTCTGCTTTGCGTGTAACATCCTGGAAAGCCACTGCCAGTCAGTGTAGACAATGCTGAACTGGGTGGGCTAATGGTCTGACTCAGTATAAGGCCCTTTAACTTGCCTCTGCTAGGACAGTTCTGTTGTGTATCTGTATACCTGAATCACTCAAATCACCCTCAAAGATGCAAAGAACAATCTGTCCTCTGAGGAGGCTTCATGGTGTATCTCTGTATGACTGGCTACAGTACCCTGACTGGGGCGGGGTGTGTGTGTCACAGTCTCTGCTGAAAAACCTCTAGCCAAGAAGAGCCCACCATCTTCAAGGCACTCTGTGTCACAGTTGGACAGCCCATCCTTCTGATAAATAAACATCCTTCAGCCCTCTGATACTTTTGATGGTTTTTCCTCATCTTTTCAAGCTCTATAAACAGCGGCATGGAAAGGTTTCCACTGCCAGAAGACCACACTCCCCTTGTGGCATACCAGTACAGTGGTACCTCAGGTTACAAACACCTCAGGTTACAAACACTTCAGGTTACAGACTCCACTAACCCGGAAGTAGTACCTTGGGTTAAGAACTTTGCTCCAGGATGAGAACAGAAATCGCACAGCAGCAGTGAGAGGCCCCATTAAGTAAAGTGGTGCCTCAGGTTAAGAACAGTTTCAGGTTAAGAACGGACCTCCAGAACGAATTAAGTTCGTAAGTTCAGACGTTCCACTGTAATGGGCATGGGCAGAGCAATGGGTGCAACCCTTATCTTTGTACAATGAATGGGGAACCATTGGCCTATGCTGGTTGGAGCTGATAGGAGCTGGAGTCTGCCATCCATCCTTTGTAAAGCAGACTGATGAAGTCAAAGAGGTTTACACATATGTGTGTGCGCGCACACACTTTTCCATTTATTCATTCATTCAATATATTTCTACAGCATCCTTCAAGAATAAAGTTCTTCCTAAGGCAGCTCATGTAAGGTAAATATATTAAAAAATTACAATGAGTATAATTAGAAGGGCTACCGCTTTCACCATTCCCACTGTTTCAGGGGTTGCAGGCTCCACCCTGCATTCATAACCCCACTCCCCAAAAAAGAAAGTTTTGGTTAGAAGCTGTTACAACCAGCACACCTTAAATTTCATACAGGACAATGCTGTTCTGAATTTTGCTTTCCCTTCCCCTGGAGCAGGCTTTGAAAAAGGGGTTGCGGGGGAAGAAGCACCTCAATTTTTGGTGATACTCCCAGATTGCAGCTACCTCTCAGCTGTCTTGGGAGAGGCTGAGAATTTCTGGCTCATCTTTCAGTTCCCAGGCTGGCCAGCTTTTTCTTCCTCTTGACCTTAGATGCAACCATGTCCAAGCCACTCGAGTATTCAGACTGCAAGATTTCAGCCAGACGGCACTTGCCCCGAGTTTTCTTGAGAAGAAACTCACGCCTAGGCAAAAGAAAGGAGAGAGATAAGGAAGGAGAAAACTGTTTTTAAAGGATTTGGTTTTACAAGGAGATACTGTTGGATTTTAAATTTTTAGTGTGCACTCAACGTTCCTACTTTGAAGAAATTCTCACCAAACTTAGTGGAATTTTGGGCCAAACAAGATGTGCCATTCATTACTTGATTAACATATCCAAGTTTGTTTGTTTTTCTAAAATTAAATAGCAGTTGTGGGGATGGGGGAAGATCAGGACTTTGGCAGTGCATGCAGAAGATCCCAGAATCATGAAGGCTGGAACATTACTTTATTTTTAGATGTAGAACAATAATGTGGTGACAGAACACATGCTTTGCAAGCAGAAAGTCCCAGATTCAATCCCCAGAATCTCCAGGTAGGGAGACGGCCAAGGTTGGAATAAGGTTGGTGCAGGGAAAAGAGCTCCATACATCCTGACGGATTGGACTCCACTGGCTGAGTCTCCTTCCTTGAGTTCTTACCTTGAAAATCCATCTCCTGAGTAGTCATACACTTAAGGTCAACAGAATCCTAATCTCTCTCTCTCTCTCTCTCTCTCTCTCTCAAAAGAGATGGTAAGATACAGCTCCCTCTTTCAAAAGCAAGCCTTATTGCAGACACCCTTGAGGTGTGAATGCACAACAGGTGTGCAGGTGAAAGAGAACAGAGGTCATACATGAGGAAAAAGCAAAGCACAGCTGAACCATGGAGACATTTCATATCTTCGCTCAACTCTCATGTTTTAAAAAAGAGCTCTCTTGTTCAGGAACTGTTATAAGAGGGACTTGGGTTTGGAGCACATCCTATATTGTAGGATTCCGTCACAAGAGAGGTCAAACTGGCTGCCTCTTTGCTTTCCTTCTGCTGGCAGGCAAAGACCTTCCTGTCCAGATGAGCCTTTGAAAACCAAGGTGCAGGCGATGCTGGTCATTGGGCTACGGTCGGGGCAAAGTGGGTTTGAATGGCGGGCTCTAAATGTGCTATTGTTATTAACTAGTTTCTTTTTATCACTTTGCATTTCATAGTGATGTTTTTAAATGTTGGAAGCTGCCTTGATTCCATCTTGGAAGAAACACGAGTATACAAATACAACAACAACAAACAATGTAAAATGGATTTTTCAGCTTTCTCAAAATGGCAGGACCAATATTTTTGCCTCCCTAGAACAACTGTTCTTCCAGTGATGAAGAGAAGAAGGGACAGCCAAAGTGCTGCCTCAAGGTGTTGCTGGACTACATATCCCATCATCCCCAACTGTTGGCCATGCTGGATGCTAGGGCTGATGGGAGCTGGGAGTCCAACAACATCTGGAGGACCAGTTGTTCCTCCATCTGTACTGTGGAGCAGCACCACATTGAGGAGAGGGTGCGATATGAAAATGGGAAGTCAGATCTTGCATGGAGTGCCTAGCTGAATTTTCTTTAAATAGGTTTAGAGAGGGGTCTTGGCTATTGTCCAGGAATGGCAGGCATGGGTGCTACACCTGCCTCAGCCTACCCCACATGCTTGTTTTGGGGAGAAGATGGAGGCAACATGCATGAAAGCCAGTGGTTAGGGTGTTGGGCTAGGACCCAGGAAACCAGGATCTGAATCCCTGCTTAGCCATGAAACTTGCTGGGTAAAAAGACCCAAGGTCTAACGTACCTCACAGGGTTGTTGTGAGGATGAAATGGGGTGAGAGAGAACCTTGCATGCCACCTTGAGCTCCTTGGAGGAAAGCTGGGATGTAAATGTAATAAATAAACATACACCACTGCAATCTCTTCCTGGCAGATTTTAGAGTGAGACCCTCAGCAGGCTGCAGGGTCTTTTCAGTTGCATCCCCTCTTGCTTTGGAACTCCCCCAGGAGGCCTGAATGACCTTCCCTTCCCTCTCTGCTGTCCTATCAAAAGGCAGGTCAAGACCATTATTTCCCAAGTAGCTTTTGAGTTGGCTGGGATATTAATTCTGATGCTTTCGAGTTGTCATTTATTTTTACGTGGATTTACAGGGTTGCATTCAAGTTAAATTCTACCCAGAGTAGATCTACTGAAATTAACTTACCCAGGTTAGTTGATGGGTCTGCTCTAAGTCTAACATCACATACTACTGATGGTCTTTAAATGTAGTTTTGTACACTACTTTGGCAGATATTAGCTACTGAATGCAAGAGAATGGCTTTAAAAACAAAACAAAAACAGACTGCCCAAATAAGGGTGGGAAGAGACAACAGCCCTGTGGTGGGCTCAAACGCTCTTTTTGCTGATGCACATGCAACACAGCCAGCCCTGAATTGCCAAAAACTCATCACAGTGGTGACACTCGCCCCTCTTGGACCCGTGGTGCGTCTCTGGAGAAGAGGCCGCCATTTATCAGGGACTGTTTTCAACACGGATCATGCCGTCAATCCATTTGACGGAGGTTCCTCACTGCTTGCCCCATCCGGTGGCTGGCAGTGCCAAGCAATGAGGCTTGGATACCTCTGGCTTAATGCTATCTGAACACCTGCTTTTCTACCCACTGAGTCAAATGAGCCATCTGTGGCTGATGTGTGCTATGAAGGGGGGGTGGGGGTGGGAGTGTCTTATGGGGAGGGTTGGTGGCAGCAGTGTAGGAGTGGGGCATAGCATCTATCAACTGAGATATGCTCCTTCAGACAACCTAGCAGATGTCTCCACTACATGGCAACGCTGGCTGATGCTGAAAGGCATATCTCGGAAAGATTCTTTTTTTAAAAAAACTATGATCTCATCAAATCAGGACACAGCATCAACACACTGGTGGAGGCGAAAGGGGAAGCCTGCAGGGCAAAAGGTCCAGTAATGCTGCAATCTGCAACCCTTTCCTAGGGTCAGGGGTGGGGAACCTCTGGCCCATGAGCCAAACTTGGCCTGAGAGTCTGTTTCCTCACAAACCTGATGCCGTACGGTTGGAGGGTGTTTTGTGACTCTGGGAATTAGATGAAGAACGTGTTCTCAGAAGCAGAGACATACTTAGGCTCCCATGCGCCCTTCACAAGGAGCTGTATCAGTGCATCCCCTTCCCATCCACTGCGCCTTGGCAAGGACATGTTGGCTGCCCAGAGCAGCGCAGGGAGTGCACGGGTGGGAAAGTGGGCTCCTAGCCACTCCGAGCCAGGGTGAAGAAGCACATTTTTCCCACACACACCCTGGGCCTGGGCCCTTGGTGAGGGCCAACCTGGTCAACGCCCAGGTATGCTCTAAGGGGCTGTGCAATGTTTTGAAGGGGGGAAACTGTATGGTCTGGGTGTGCTCCTAGATTACATCTTGTCGCTGGAGTCTTGTGACTTCTGTAAATAGGAGTGTTTATGCCCAGTTTAGGCCACTCCTGAACTGGGACCGCCTGGCCTCAGAGGCCCATGCTGAACTCCAGCACCCATAATCCCCGGCTACTGGCCATGCTCTTTGGCAGGGTTTGGGGGCTGACTGGAGTTGGAATCCAACAACATCTGAAGGGCACAAGCAGAGGTGCAGTCTAGGGAAAAAAATAATGGAAATAGAGTTGAGAACATTACATAGGGAACCTGTGGCCGAATCCTGGTGTTGTACTCCATATCCCTTCAGCCCCAGGCCAACAGTCAAGGATGATGGTGGGAGTTTTGGGACTGAAAATTTGGACTGCCCATGATGTAGACACCTGCAGATTCCTCATCCAGGTTGAAAAGGGTGAAGAAAGGGGGAAATATGAAGCAGAACGTTTAGGCAGGAAGCAATGCGCTGATGAAAAAGAGCTGTGGGTCCCCTACTGAGGCTCAGCGGTGTAGCTAGCCGCTCGGCCGCCTCGGGTGGCATGCACCCTGCACTCGGGGGCGGGGCATGCCACAGAGCCTCCAAGGAGCTGAGCTTTTGGGCATGGCAGAGCCTGCAGGCACCGAAGCCACTGTGTCACTCCCAGGAGAGACGTGTGGCTTGCATGCGCTGCAGGCCCCGCGGTAAGTGTTGCCCCATGCAGTGTGGCACCATGTTCGCCCCCCTAACTACACCTCTGTCTCAAACTACCCATCAAGTCTCTTATATCGTAAGAACATGAGAAGAGCCTGATGGACCAGGCCAATGGCCCATCTAGTTCAGGATCCTGTTCTTATAGTGGCTAACTACAAGCCTGTGGGAAACCAACAAGTAGGACCCCCAGCACAAGAACACTTTCTCCTTAAGCAGTTTCCAGCAATTGGCATTCAGAAGCATTGCTGCCCCCAACTGTGGGGGAACAGCATAGCTACCGTGGTTGGTAGCCATTGATAGCCCTCTCCCTCCATGATACCAGCCTCTCCCTTGCAAAACGAACCCCATTCTTGATCTTGCACTTGGCCCAACTCTTCTCTACTCTCATAGCTCCCCCCACCCGCCGGACTCTATTTATTTCCGCAGCAGAGCACCATCCAGAGGAGGGAAAAAACGCCCCAAATTCCTCCCTGGGCCAGGCTCCAAGCTTTCCCTGCCACTAATTAAGTGATATTAAGGAAGCAGCAAATGCCACAAGGAAATTGGCAGCTGAAAAAGGACTCCAATCTGACGACGAGGAGATCGCTTTGCAGGGAGAAAGCTCTGCAGCTGCAGCTTGGCCTGGGAGGACTTCTTTGCCTGAGAGAGCCCGTCCTCTAAGGGGGCTGTGCCGGCCTCCCCCACCCCCAAAAAAAAATCTGGCCAAAGAGAAAAGTTCAAAGAGCGTTAGGATGTTAGGTCTGCTCATGCAATGTACTTCTCTTTCTCTCTCACAACCCTCTTCCACATGTTTGTCCCCGACAAGGGCCAACTTCTCTCTCATTACTCAAAAAGCAATGCAGAAGAGGCTGTGTGTGACTTGCGTTTAATTAGACCTGATCGTTCTGTATTGGGGGCAATAGGGAGTAATCTGCAAAAGCTAAAATTTGAGGCCTGCTCTCATTTCGATCATGCAAGCTGAAGGACTATAAACCCATAGTTGTTGGTTTTGTTTTGTTTTGTTTTGTTTTGAAAAAAACAATTTGAGAAGAAATATTGAGTTGTATAGAGTGTTAGTTATACTCAGTGTAGACTGGTTGAAATTAATAGACATGGCTGACTTAGGCTCATTAACTTTAATGGGTCTACTCTGAGTATGTTAACTGGAGACAAACCACTGTTTTTGTACTTGTAGAATATGCCTAGTCTTGGACATATTTCTTCTTTTTTAAAAATAAGAATAATCAGGCAAAATTTAAGGGCCAGATTTCAGATATAGAAATGGACTCTGTACTACACGGATCATGCCTTTCTGAGGTATTGATTCTTAACACAGGCAGAAAAATTACACATTCCACAGCTGTGCCAACTCCACACAGGCTTACCTGTGCAGACACCAACACCAACACCACAGAATATGGTTTTGGGTGCAGGATGCAGCTTCTGAAGAATATCTGCTTTCATTAAAACAATTAAAAATAATAAAAACTGAGCAAGTTTCTAGTCCTTACGGAGGCCAAACTATTCATTATTTGTGTGTGAGAGAGTGATGTAGAACTTTGCTCTGTTTTTTAATCTAGTTTTTAGGATTTTTTACTAAATGTTATTGGGTATATTTTTATGCAAACCGCATAGAGACTTATTATATTAAGCAGTATTAAAATTTTATGACTGGCTGAATGAATGAATAAATAAAATTACCTAAAGTCAAAACAAAATAAAAAAATTCCTTCCAGTAGCACCTTAAAGACCAACTATGTTAGTTCTAGGTATGAGCTTTCGTGTGCATGCACACTTCTTCAGATACACTGAAACAGAAGTCACCAGACCCTTCTATATAGTGAGAAGGTGGGGAGGGGTATTACTCAGAAGGGTGGTGGGAATGGGTGATTGGCAGATAGCTGTGATGAGCCTGTTGACGACTCTTAACGACTGCAATAGGTCTTACAGGAAAAAGCAAGGGGTGAGAAGGTGAAAAATGGCTTTGTCATGTATAATGAGATAAGAATCCAATGTATTTGTTCAGACCAGGTCTCTCCATGGTTTTAAGTTTGGTAATAAGTTGCAATTCAGCAGCTTCTCTTTCCAGTCTATTTCTGAAATTCCTTTGTAATAGAACAGCTACTTTGAGATCTTGTATAGAATGTCCTGGGAGATTGAAGTGTTCTCCTACTGGTTTCTCTGTCTTGTGATTCCTGATGTCAGATTTATGTCCGTTTATCCTTTGGCGTAAGGTTTGGCCTGTTTGTCCAATATAGAGAGCTGAAGGACACTGTTGGCATTTGATGGCATACACAATGTTAGACGATGAGCAATTAAATAGTCCCGAGATGGTATGTGTGATGTTGTTGGGGCCAGTAATGGTGTTGTCCGGGTGTATGTGGCAGCAAAGTTGGCATCTGGGTTTATTGCAGGCTCTGGTGCCAGTGTCCGTGTTAAGTCTGGTTGTAGTATTATTGTGGGTTAGGAGTTGTTTAAGATTGGGTGGCTGTCTGTAGGCAATGAAAGGTCTTCCTCCCAGAGCTTGAGAAAGAGAACTGTCACTGTCCAGGAGAGGTTGTAGATCTCTGATGATGCGTTGTACTGTTTTAACTTGGGAGCTGTATGTGATGACTAGAGGTGTTCTGTTATTTTCTTTTTTGGGTCTGTCTTGCAGCAAGTTCTCTCTGGGTATCAGTCTGGCTCTGTTGATCTGTTGTCTAACTTCATCTGCTGGGTATTTTAGTTCTAAAAAGGTTTGCTGTAGATCTCTTAGGTGAGAGTCTCTGTCTGTAGAATTGGAACAGATGCGGCTGTAACGTAGTGCCTGGCTATATACAATGGACTGTTTGGTATGTTTGGGATGGTAGCTAGAGGCATGTAGATATGTTTGTCGGTCAGTTGGTTTATGGTATAAGGTGGTGTCTATGCGCCCATCCTGTATTTTTATAGTAGTGTCCAAAAAATGTATTTCTTGCATAGATTGATTCATTGTTAGGTTGATTGTGGGGTGAAAATCATTGAATTTCTGGTGGAAGGTGTCCAGGGTCTGTTGACCATGTGTCCAGATGATAAAAATATCGTCAATGTATCGCAGGTACAAGAGAGGTTTGAGTGGGTAGGAGTTTAGGAAACGTTGTTCTAAATCTGCCATGAAGATGTTGGCATACTGTGGGGCCATGCGGGTGCCCATTGCTGTGCCGCTGATCTGAAGGAACAGGTCATCACCGAATTTGAAGTTGTTGTGGGTAAGGACAAATTGGCAGAGTTTGGTAGCAAAGTCCGCTGTGGTTTTATCTGAAATGGTGTTCCTTATAGCTTGTAAACCATCGTTGTGTGGGATGTTGGTATACAGAGATTCCACATCCATAGTAGCTAGTATAGTATTGTTAGGAAGATTATTTAAAGATTGTATTTTCCTCAGAAAATCTGTGGTGTCACGTACACAGCTGGGAGCACTGATGGCATATGGTTTCAGAACAGAGTCCATATAACCGGAGACACCCACTGTAATAGTGCCAATACCTGAAATGATGGGGCGTCCTGGATTTCCTGGTTTGTGTATTTTAGGTAGAAGATAGAAAGTTCCTGGTATAAGAAAGTACCTAAATAATAAAATAAATTAGGCATCCTTCCAAACCTGTGAGCAATATGTAGGGAGATATGGGAAGCTGGGATATATAGTCAGCTAGATAGGGGGACTGAATATGTTTTCAGAGTGTGGGGTTTCATGCCTCTGACTAGTTTCTCTCCCCACCCCCACCCTGTGCCTAGGCAAGCCAGAATAAATTATGCAAAGCAGCAAAAGTTTCAGAATATAAAATCCTGTAAAAATAACGAAAACAGCAGGCAACAGGGTTTTTTTTTAACCAGACCTTTCAGCTTCGAATTATACCCTCCAGAAATTCTTTTTAAAATAATGGTACTGTTACCCACTTAAAAGAAATTTTAGATCAATTAATCACAAGTCTTAGACTGTCTATCTATTAACAATTCAATTAAAACCTGCATCTACTTTATTTTTTTTAAAATATTTTTTATTCAAAACAAAACAAATTCCTTCCAGTAGCACCTTAAAGACCAACTAAGTCAGTTCTTGGTATGAGCTTTCGTGTGCATGCACACTTCTTCAGATACCATTATTAATAATTTTTATTAATTTTCATAAACAAAAACACACAAAAAAACATTCACAAACAACACATGACTTCCCCATACCTCCCCTTCACTGCACCCTTGTTTCCAATTTTTTAGCAATCCTTCATTCCATTTTTATATTTAACTTCCCTCAGGTTTTCTTAACTTAAACATTTACAGCTGTAATTCTCTGTTTCTTACCCCTTGACATTTTATCAGACTGATAAAACCTGCATCTACTTTAATATGAATTAAAAAATGAAAATCTACTCATGGGGTGGAAGGGGAAGCATAGTTCCATAATACTTAACAGGTGACACAACCAGATCCACATCATATGTTTAAAGTGCATAGCTTCCCCCAAAGAATCCTGGGAACTGCAGTCCGACCACAGAATACAATTCATAGCATTCTTAAACTACAGTTCCCAGGATCCTCTGGGGGAAATAATGTGCCTTAAATGCACACTGGATGTGCTTCAAATGTATGAGGTGGATCTATCAGTACCTGGTATTCTGACAGTGACAGGCAGAGAGGCGGGGTCAGGGGTGTGGTCAGGGGTGTGGAACCACCTGCAATGTCAGGGCTGTATTAATCAACCAATCAACGTTTCAGGGGGTGCATTCCAAGGAAGGGTGTGGTCAGAGGCAAAATTCATCAGGATTAAAAGCTTTGTTTTACTTAAACTGCTTGGAGGGTTTTGTTGGTTAAGTGGTATATAAATCATGCTGCATATCTTTTTAAGCAGCCCAGCGCCCTCACCCCCAAAGCAATCTGAAGAAGTGTGCATGCACACGAAAGCTCATACCAAGAACTAACTTAGTTGGTCTTTAAGGTGCTACTGGAAGGAATTTTTTTTATTTTGTTTTGACTATGGCAGACCAACACGGCTACCTATCTGTACCCCAAAGCAAAGGAATAGATCTAATGTAAGCCCTCCTCAAGAGTACACCCCTTGAAACTGATTGGCACGACCATCTTATGTACATTAATTTCAGTGGGTCTACTTTGAATAAAATAAGACTGGATATAATTCCATAATCCATAAGACCCATTGCTATTCATGTTTTAACCTGTTTTTTTTTTTTTTTTTTTAAGAAAATAAATGTACTGAGCCCTAGCGAAAGCACTAAAAAGATCAATCTGGAAACACCTCTGATCAAAAGTACACACCCCTCATGAATCTACAGTGGTACCTCGGGTTACATACGCTTCAGGTTACAGACTAAGCTAACCCAGAAATATTACCTCGGGTTAAGAACTTTGCTTCAGGATGAGAACAGAAATTGTGCTCCGGCGGCACAGTGGCAGTGGGAGGCCCCATTGGCTAAAGTGGTGCTTCAGGTTAAGAACAGTTTCAGGTTAAGAACGGACCTTCGGAACGAATTAAGTACTTAACCTGAGGTACCACCGTACTATATTCCTGTAGGGAGAATGACAGTACTTCCATGAATGTCTCTCCCAGTGGGATGAAACAGCAGCTTGGAGAAGGGGGATGGGGCTTAATAACCCTACTCCTAATTTTTATCCTGCTCTTTGCCCAAACAGCTCAGGAATGTTGAGTTGCTTCTCCCACCTTTAATCTTCACAGCCACCCTGTGAGGTAGGATAGGCAGATCAGGGGAGTATAACAGGCATGGCTTTCTTTTTGGCCAGAAACTCACTCTGTCCCGGCACCTCTCGGGTGGGTGTCATTGCCATTCTAAGAGAACGAGGCAGGCGTTCAGGGTGAGTTCCGGCATCTCTTTTTCTAGAAAAATAGCACTGGTTATAGGGATCTGAACTTGGTGGGTCTCTTTGTTCTAAGATGCCACCCACTGGCTCTCTTTAGATCAGGAAGGGGGTTGGTTGGAAACATTAATCACCCCCCCATCTCTCCTGATGGCTCCCCAGCTGCTGTCCAGTTTTTGCTCTCTGCTAAGTTTGTGGAAATGGCAATGCAAGCTTTTCTCCCCGCCCCCCCACAACTGGGAGGGATGGAAAGGGCCCCCTAACACGCAACCTCTGGAAAAGAAGTGTGGGGGGGGATAGCTTTAACAGAGAAACAACATCTCAGGAACAGAGGGAGACATTGTCCCCACCTGCTGTAATCCAGTGAGACTGCTGGTGTCAGTCATCACCCCGTTCCCTGCTGGGCTAAGGAGACATCAAAGCCTGCCCCATACCATCTTACATGCTCTTTATCAGCTAATCAGGCTATTCTTAGCTAAATAAAGCTCCGTTAAATCCCCTGCTCGCTGGGGCATTCCTGTCCTGCTGCCCATCTGCTGGTGAGGGTGAGCAGAAGCAGTCCGCAGGGAGAAAAAAGGCAGGGACAATGTGGTTCGTCCTGAATCCCCTCCCAACAACTGCTCTGTGGGTCCCGTCCCCCACCCAGTCCTTCTGCACCCCCCAAAAAAAACATACTTCGTTTCTTTAATTTTGCTTCTCGGATGGCCCGAGCTAAAGATGTCAGCGGCCCCAGCAAATCGTGACATGGATTAAGGGGGGCTTTATAATTGAACAGCCGACGCTTTGCGCAGATTGGAGCGTTGTTGTTTTTTTGAAACAATTTTTCAGCAATGGAGTATATACAAAAAAAGAGAGGGACCCAAGGAAAGAAATAAAAGGAAAAACTGAGAAAAGCAACACAGATATTTGCAAAAAGGGAGGCGGGCTTGGGAGAAAAGGACAAGAATGAAACAGCAAAGAAAGAGAAAGGGAAGAAATTGAAAGAAGGTGAAGGAAGAGAAGAAGAAGAAGAAGAAGAAGAAGAAGAAGAAGAGGAGGAGGAGGAGGAGGAGGAGGAGGAGGAGGAGGAAGAGGAAGAAAGTAGTTTGGGAGTTGTTTCTTACCATGGTTTTCTTTGAATTAAAGCAAAGGTGGTTTAGAGAGCAGTATATATGCATGGATTAAAAAGCATGATTTAGAAAAAGAAAAGACCACTTGAAAATAACACCCCACAGTTGAATATTTTTTAAAAAAGAGCAATCTGATAGGCTCTCTTATCTAAACAGGAACGCTAAAAGAGGAGAGCATTCATGGATTGGGAATAAATAAACGTGTTGGCAAAGTGGGGAGGATTCAGAAAGGTGCAGAAAGACTGCATTTCCTCACACTCTAAAATGATGATGATGATGATGACAAACAGCAGGTTCCAGGGCAGGCTGCAACACTTTAAAATTCAGGATTCAAAAGTTTAAAACAGATTACGGTCACAGGAATGGCAGGGCCCTGAAAAGGCAGATCGCAGGTGTCTCAGGGTAAAGAGATTTATCTTCAGCATTCGCCTGTAGAGTGAAGAAGCCAGACTCACCCCTTTGCAGAGTGAGTTCCACAGCTTAGGGTCTGTTACAGACAAGCAAGGCCCTCTCCTTGGCTGCCACCCGTCACAACTTGGTGGTGTAACTACCAAGAGCGTCCCCTCTGCCAATGTCAGCACCCAAGAGGGTCTGTATGGAAGGAGGCAGTCCCTAAGATATTTTTGGCCTAAGTTATTTAGGATTTTATCCACTGGATGGCAGAGTCTGAGGTGACCCAATGACACTGACAGGCAGCAGGTCAAGGAGAGGCAGACACATCACTCTGGACCATTGGACATCTTGGCTGGGGGCTGATGGGTGCTGACATCCAAAACTGCTGAAGAGCACCACACTTAGGGCTACCCCTGGTAGACAATACAGAGCTAGATGGACCAATGGTCTGACTCAGTATGAGGCAGCTTCCTGAACTCCTAACTCTGGCAAAGACCTCCTCCTGGTGGTGGAAGAGAGGAGTGCATGAGTCTGGCATTGAGTGTGGGGTCCTTTCTGCTCATGCACCAATCATGCCGTATGCAAGCACACAAAACAAGTGTTAACACAGAAAGGCTTCCTTTGGGTAGATGTACATTGCTGTATTGAGAGGAGGAACAGCTGGAACGGGGAAGGGTCTTGCCCAGGCCACCCTATGGCTCTACAGGTTAAAGCAGAACTGGGGAATCTCTAGAATATATTGAACTCCAAGCTCCTATTCTCCCCTGGCCATTGGGCCATGCTAGCTGGTACAGTTAGGACTGTACCAGTCCAGCCGCATCTAGAGGGGCTGCAGGTTCCTCACCCCAAATCGAAGAAGAGGTATCCCCCCTTTTTCCTGAAGGATTGTCTCTTCTAAACAGAGGCATCCCTCCATTTGCTGTATGCAGTAGGCAATGTTGCTGCTTCAATTTGGAATGGAGGAGACTGTGACCCTCCACAGGCTCCTGCGTTTCAGCTTCCATTCTCCCCGGCGGCTCGTCATGTTAGCTACAAGGGCTGATGCGAATCTGGAAGGCCACCGGTTTCCCATTATTCCAATGTCAAACCCGCACACTGAGTTGGAAAGCAAAGCCTTTACCTTTTCTGCTTCTGGTTCTTTGCTTGCTTTGGGAAGGCAGAGGTGGCACTGAGATTCTTAGGGGCGTCCCGGAGCCCAAAGCTCTTTGCCACGTGGCCCAGATGGAGAGATTTGACGTGGAAGATGTGCTTGAGGCTGGCTGGGTAGGTTGCATACGACCGGATGAAAGACTGCAGAGCTGGAGGGAAAAGGGAGGAAGAAAAATGAATGTGGCCGTTGGGAATTTTCCTTTGCAAAAAGGGATTACGTGCCATCGCCTCTCAGGTGAGATTATCTCCCTGTTGGGACACTCTTCATTTGAGCTCAAGTTCACCTCCAAAACAGATGCAATGTCCACTAAGCATATGCAGAAAGCCTGTCACATACCATCAAATTACCAAAATAAATCCCCTGCACTGGGCAACATTTGTGTATCACAACAGCAGTTAAAACATGGGTGGTTTTCAGAACTTGAGTCTACAATTCTACATTAATATACCAGGGAAAGAGTCCCTTTGAACTCAACGGGGCTTATTTCTGGGTAGACACATAAAAGATCACATTTTTATTGCTATAAAAAACCCCCACAGGTGCGTAAGATGTGATTTGATGTTTTTTTTCTGATTGGCATGGCTTAGGGACTAATTTTATTACAGAAGCTTCCGTGCCCATCAGCTGTGCAAGCTCTGCTGTCCATCCAGCTCACATGTGCAAGCCGGAGGGGCAGCAGAGCTTGCACAGCTGAGGTGCAGGGAAGTGGCTGCTGCTTCACTACCCTGCACGTCAGCTGCTAGGCGGGGAGGCATCCTGCTCACGAGGAGACCCTCCTCAAAGCTTGAAGAGAATGTCCTCTCCAGGCTCTGGGGAGGGTCTCCCTGCAAGTCAGGAGGACTCTCCAGGATGCTCCCCATTTCCGGGATCCACTTCTGAGTTCCCAGAATTGCATGTGTGCATGTTCCCGCACAAATACAGTGGTACCTCGGGTTACAGACGCTTCAGGTTACATACGCTTCAGGTTACATACACCGCTAACCCAGAAATAGTACCTCGGGTTAAGAACTTTGCTTCAGGATGAGAACAGAAATTGCGTGGCGGCAGCAGGAGGCCCCATTAGCTAAAGTGCTGCTTCAGGTTAAGAACAGATTCAGGTTAAAAACGGACCTCCGGAACAAATTAAGTACTTAACCCGAGAAACCACTGTACAGCATGCACATATGGGAAGTTGTTTGTATTCATATACATATATGTGTGTGTGTGTGTGTGAGAGAGAGAGAGAGAGAGAGAGAGAGAGAGATCTGTCTCAAATAATTCGTGATAGCAGGTTGTCACCCATATTAGTCCTACTCAGAGTAGGCCCACTGAAATCGAAAGACATGACCAACTTAAGGTGTTCATTTTAATGGGTCTACTCAAGAGTAAAATTTAGCCCTATGCATATTATCCACAATCTGTATTATGAATTGTTTATTTGTAATGCTTGAATTATCATCTGTCATTTTCCCGTCGTAAGGTATTGGGCAGCTTACTACTTTTATTAAAGTCCCTTGTATCAGTAGCTCCCAAACTCACCCCACCTAACTTGAAAATCACTGAAGGTCTTGGCAGGCGACTTAATAATTTTTCTGCCTGTTGTAGCAATTGCAAAGCGGTGTGCTAGAGCCTGTATTGCTTTCAACTGTATTCTTATTGCTCCTTTTGTTTCTTCTATATTGAATTCTATTGTGTTATGATTTGCATCCCACAGAATCCAGACAATTCCAAACTGTGATTTGATAAAATACAACAAGAAGAAATAAAAGGAGAAATAAAAATGCAACTAAAAATCAATACGAATGTTTAATGTGATGGAAGGTCCGCCTAATGTCTTCAACCAGAGATCCGCAGACACACCGTGAAGCTCATGGACATAGTTTGGGAATCCTTGTCTTACAGTTTTCAGTGTCATTCTGAGGCTTGCCCCTCCCTCTCTGTTGACCCCAGATGGAGAAAAAGCAGCTTTAAAGCAGCACAAACACTTCTTTTAAAAAGTTTTAAAAAACCAAACAAATGCCTTGTGTGACTCTTGCAGGCCAACATAGGGACAGCTACTGCAATGTCCACTGAGTACTTCTAAACTATTGGCTGTGAGTCCTGGAAGACTTGCACACCATTTTCCTCCTGGCCTGAGGGTATAGCCCAACTCCAGATAAGATACAGGGGCTGAGGCTGCTTAACAGATTCCTGGCCTGGGGTGTTTTGGGGGGTTGTCACTGTTGAGGTTTTTTTTTCAATTTTTATTTTAGATCTTGTAATTTATGTGGAAATTGTTCAGTCCGGTTGTGTATTTTAAAAAAAGTTTTATTTATTGTTCATGACTACTTCTGCTATGTTGTAGTTATGAATTCTTTTCATGCTGTAAGGCGTGGTTTGAACTGTAGAAAGCTGGCATACAAATAAAACTATGTAGGTACGTAGACAGTGGTACCTCTGGTTGCGAACGGGATCCGTTCCGGAGGCCCGTTCGCAACATGAAAAGAACGCAACCCACAGCGGCACATCTGCACACGCACGGGCTGCGATTCGCCACTTCTGTGCATGCACGTGACATCATTTTGCGCGTCTGCGCATGCACAAGCGGCGAAACCTGGAAGTAACCCTTTCCGGTACTTCCGGGTCACCGCAGGACGTAACCTGAAAAAATGTAACATGAAGCGGATGTAACATGAGGTATGGCTGTACTTGCAAAGGAGACCACTAAAGATTTCATGCTTTGCAGGGTTAGCCCCCAGTTCTCGTTCCCCTCCGATTCTCACCCCAGAATTCTCACATTTCTGGTTTTCAAATAAATCCCAGCGATGCAGCTCTGGACCCCTCCCCACTTTCTCTCCCTACCCTCATCTCAGACCCCTGCCTCCCCACCCCAGACCACCCCAGTCCCTTAACTGCATCGAAACCTAACACTGCTCCCCCACCAGTCTCTTTTGCCCTTCCTCACTGAGTCAGTAGACCAGCACGTTTGCCCACAGCTTAAGCCTAATCTCTCAGGGGTGGCAGGAGATTGGGGTTTACGAACAGTAATAAAAATGTCATTTTAGCGAGATCAGTTCCTGGAAGGACTCTGGGAATCCATCAAAGCTCTGTTTGCCAAGCAAAGCGAACACCATTTCCCAATCAATGAGGGAGTAACGAAGGAGAGAGCGTTGCAACCCCTTCTTCTCATTTCACATCATCAATTTTTTAGAGACCCGTCTGGCGGGGGAGGGGGAACACAGGAAGAAAGAGAGGGGAAAATACTGGCGGGGGTGGGGGTGTGTGAGTTGCCAACCTTTCTAAAGGTAATGTTTGATATTTTAAGATGTTCAGTCACGACTTCAGGCCCAACTTCATCATACAGGTGGTTCAAAAGCCACATGGACAAGAGTTGCTCGGTTCAAAGCACAGAAAGGCTGGCCTACATGTCTCTGCTTCTTTCCCGCTCCACCACACAAAGCAAGTTCCTAGTCCATATTGGGCAGGGAGGAGGGAAAAAACTGGAAACACAAGTCAGAGTCTGCCATTTTTGTGGGTATGCACACCTGTGTTTTCCCCTCCTGAGCTCAAGGCGAATGACCACAATACAGAAAACATCAGGGAAAACTTTATCTAAAAACCTTATTTAAAAAGGCAGAGGCAGAGGACTATGAAAAAAGCAGCCAGCAGGTTCAGTACCACTGTCTCCCCTACTCAACAGCCTGACCGTAGATGGTCACAAGAGGCTTTCAGAGCAATCAACAAAACAATTAATCAATCAGATTAATATGGCATTAAAAAAACAACAACCCAAGTTCATAGGTAATCCCCACCCCATAAAAAGGCACAACACAACTCTGAATAGAAACATCTACATTAAATGTCTGAGGTTCAGCAGGGAGGCGGGGGGGGGGCTCTCTGATCTCAGCTGGAAGGGGGATTTACAATAATGAATGCACAGTTCCTAGTGCACATGAGCTATGTGGTAACTACCAAAAGAGACTCTCACCCGAATAGCAAGGAAGCTACATGGCTGGCAAACCTCCTTTAGGAGGTTATTCTGGAGCCACGACTGAAATGGTCCCCCCTTTCTCATTGTACCCAGTTTGAATGTGCATCCCACCAGAACACAGAATTGAGCATGCCATGGTCAACCTTGGCAGGGAGGGTAGCAACTACTAATGGTAGCTAATATGACAGGTCCCATGAATTGCAGGGTGAGGGAGGGGTATCCAATGTTAATCCTACTCAGAGTAGCCCCTTTGAAACTAAAGGACATGGCTCACTTAGGTCCATGAACTTTAATAGGGCCATTCTCAGTGGAACTTGGTTATATGCAATTCAAAGTAACTTCACCTCTGTCAGATTGGTTCTGTGGGATCTGGAGTATACTATACAGTGGTACCTCAGATTACAGACACTTCAGGTTACAGACTCCGCTTACCCAGAAATAGTACCTCGGGTTAAGAACTTTGCTTCAGGTCGAGAACAGAAATCGTGCGGCGGAAACAGGAGGCCCCATTAGCTAAAGTGGTGCTTCAGGTTAAGAACAGTTTCAGGTTAAGAATGAACCTCCAGAACAAATTAAGCTCTTAACCTGAGGTACCACTGTAATGCATAACTTTGCATATTATCTTTGGGCACGTAAAAATCAAATGTATGAAAAGCAGTTGAAATTGTCAATTTGTCACCAAGGTTTGGACTAAGTTTGTTGATTTTGCACATTCCCAATCCATGCTAAAATGAGTATAATCAATCTCTTTCAGATTTTTGGGTTTCTTCTTCTTCTTCTTCTTCTTCTTCTTCTTCTTCTTCTTCTTCTTCTTCTCCCCATTTTTACTTGTTGGCATCCATCTGTCTTGAAAGACAATGGAGTGCGCCTCTGGGGGTGAAGTCAAACCGCTGGGAGAATCACAGTGCCTGCCATTTTAAATCTGCCCCCACAATTCCCAGTGCTTTATACAGAGTCAGCCCATTGGTTCATATAGCTCAGTGTTGTCTACACTGACCGGCAGCAGCTCTCCAGCAACTCTCAAACAGGAGGTTTCACCCAGTCCTACCTGGATTGAAACCAGGACCTTCTGCATGCAAAGTAGGTGCTCTGCAATGAAGCCATGGTGCTTCAAACAGCAATGTAGGAAGGTCCTTCACAGTCAGGCCACTAGTCCATCTAGCTCAGCACTGTCTACACTGACCGGCAGCAGCTCCTCAGGATTTCAGACAAGAAACCATCTGGAGATGCTGGTGATTGAACTCTGAGGCCTTCTGTGGGCAAAGCAGATGCTCTAAAAAGTACCCTGACAGTTAAGTCCAGTCGCAGATGCCTCTGGGGTTGCAGCGCTCATCTAGCTTTACAGGCTGAGGGAGCTGGTGTTTGTCCGTAGACAGTTTTTCCGGATCATGTGGCCAGCATGACTAATCCGCTTCTGGCACAATGGAACACCGAAACCAGAGCAGCACACAGAAACACAGTTTACCTTCCCACCGGAGTGGTACCTATTTATCTACTTGCACTTTTTGGCATGCTTTCGAACTGCTAGGTTGGTAGGAGCTGGGACAGAGCAACGGGAGCTCACCCCACTGCGTGGATTTGAACCACCGGCCTTCCGATCGGCAAGCCCAAGAGGCTCAGTGGTTTAGATCACAGCACCACCCGTGTCCCCCACAGCCACAAAGGAAAGAGTTAGGAAAACTGTGGTGGTCAAGTCTCCACACAGCCCCCGAAAAGTTCTACAGGAGGAAACACGGCCCTTGGACTGCAAGAAGGGTTTCCATCCTAGCTCTAGCCACTGAGCTATGGGCCCTTCCTAAAGAACAGAGTGAGGATGAACAGCCAGATATTTTTAAAAAGTAGCTGCTCCTTTGGGAAGGGGTTCTGTGAGGTAACGCTGGCTACCAACAACATCGACCAGGTCAAAACATAATTTGAAGCGAAGAGCTTGGGGTGGGGAGAGAAGGCTAAGAAAGAGAGAGAGAACTGTGCATTTGGCATCATTTCTGTTTGATTTCCTGCCATAAACAGGAGAGCCAGCTGCCGCGTTAATTATTCACCATCCTTGGCTTCAACAGAGGAGGAAGAATGGAGGGAGGTTTATGGAAGCCAGCCGGTGTTTGGAAATCCTGCATATGCAGACAGCAAGAAAGATGGGGCGATGGAGGAAGGGCAAGGAGGAGCCACCTTTGCATGGGACACAAAACTGGGAAAACACAGAGGGCGAGGGAGAAAGGGAAGCGTTTAAGATATTCATGGGAAATGCAGGGCTGGTATCTCTCCCTCTGCAGTCATCCAGCGTTGCATAAAGGTTCAGGCTCTGGCACGGAAGAAGAGAATCACATCTGCCTTTATGGAGCTCTCAACTGCATAAACTGCAAGCACCAATATGGGTTTGGTAATGTAAGAGCCTCTCCCCTCCCCCACCCTTGATATTTTGTGCCACTGTTGATGGTGTAGAACACAGCCAAGAAGATGCCTGCCAGTCAATTATGCCCAGTCCCACCAAGCAAATCCTGAAGACTGCAGAATTCGGAGGGTCACTGCTTCCTTGTCCGTAAAATGGGATATGAGGGGAGAAATCATATTCCAGATTGGTTGTGTGCCAATGGTTCCACAGCAGAATAGAAAAAGGAAAAGGGGGGGGGGGAGTGGCCTTGGGATCAAACTTTAGAAGGTTTCTTCCTGGCTCTTCCTCCTGCTGAAAATGGGCCTGAAAGCAGTGTTCTCTTGCAGCCAATAGAATATGTTGCTTTTTGTGACTGGTGGTTGTGTTTGCAAATTGTGACTGTGATGTTTGCAAATTCACTCTTGGGCTCAAAAAGTTCAGCTACCCCCATGCTGAACCATAGTAGCAGGATGGAAAGATGTTTCCGAAATGCCCAGGAAAATATGATTTTGCTTCTGATTTCAACTAACCATAGTTTAGTTGCAGTGTTCAGCTTAACTGTGGTTAAAGCAAGAGGGTGGAATTCATTCTCGTGCCGAGGAAGGGAGGGTGTACATCTAGGAACATGAAGCTGCCTTATACAGGGTCAGACCGTTGGTCCATGAAGCTAGGCGTTCTCTGCATTGACTGGAAGTGGCTTTCCAGGATTTCAGACATATGGCTCTCTCAGCCCTACCTGGAGATGCTGAGGGCTGCACCTGAGACCTTCTGCATCCAAAGAAGATGCTCTACCATTGAGCTATGGTCCTTGCCCTATATAGGGTTGGCTGCTGAAAGCTGAACTTGGTTATGACAGAGTTAGCACTATGGCATTTCACCTAAACCTATTAGAAAGTTTTAGCTGGTTTTAGAAGGTTGTTTTTAAACAGTTTTTGTGAGTTTTAATTGTGTTCTGTTACCCTGCTTGCTGCCCTGGGCTCCTTCAGAAGGAAGGATGGAATATAAAATATAATAATATTTTAAGAAACACCACTCAATGATGCAATAGTAAAAAATGTTTTTCATCACCCCCTCTTCTCCTGCTAAAACTAAAAAAAAAAAAAGATTACATTCTAAGATTATCAAAAACAAAAAGACTCCTAACCTTTTTTGGCCCACTGAACAGTTTCTGCATTAGAGTGGACGTAATTCTCGAATTCAGTCTGCAAGATGGTGGCTCTGCGTCGCACTTCCTGGGGGTCATCACTGTGGAACTTCTATAGCAGACGAAGAAAGTGGGGGCAGGGGAAGAAAAAAGAATGAAGCAGTTTTGAAAGAGATTTTATACCCAGTTCTTCAGTTCTGTTTATTCAGCTTATGAATCGCTCTGTCATGGGGACAGAGATGGGGGAAACGCACAGTAAAAACCATTGAAACGAAACATCCATTAAAACAGATCAAATGTACCAAAAGTGTTTGCCAATTAAGGAAGTCACATATTAAATGTCCCAAGCAGAGGCCACCCTTTCCAGGTTACCAGACTTCCAGGGAAAAAACAGATCAGTTATTTAGTATTTAAAAAGCTTTATGAGCTGGTTGCCTTTCCAATCAATTTTTATCATTATCAGCCCAAGCTGAAGAAGGTGGTGGGACAAATAAAGAGGTTCACCCCTGCTGATCTTAATGCCTGAAAGTATCAGTAGGGAAGAATATCTTTCAGATATTTGAGGCCAGGGTGGCCTGGGGAGATTCCTGAGGGCCAGAGAGGGACCCAGAGGGCCACATTCAGGGCCTGTGCTGTCTTATCCTTGAGTTTGCACTGATAGCCCCCAAGCTCTCTGGGGTTGCAACTCTCCTCCCCTTCCTGAGATGTGAATGAAGCTAGCCAAATTCAACCATACAGCAAAAATGTCTAAAACAAAGAGCCCCTTCCCCAATATCATAAAAACCTGCTGGATATTCAGAGGAACACCATGAAGGTTGGACAGAGCCATCATGGTCTGTATGATTGGCAGGTGAGATGATGTTACTGGTGCTGCCACTAGGGGCTGCTTGGTTAGCGGTGACCTGTGTCAGGGCCTTCTCAGTGGCTGCTCCCTATTTGTGGAATGCCCTCCCTGTTAAGATGTGCCTGTCTCCATCAGAACAAGGAGGAATCTAAATGCATTCCTGTATCACCCAGACATTCAGTGGCTGAAATACACTGCTTCTGAAGTCATGTGACCACTGTTAACTGTTTTTAGAACGCTTAAAAAATTATATTATTGACGCGTTTGCTGCTCTGGGCTCCTTCAGGAGGAAGGGTGGGATACCAATTGAATCAATTAAAAATAATATATTACACACACACACTCTTACACTCTTCTCCTGAGCTCATCCTAGGGGCAGAACTGACAATCTTCGAGATGCACACCTTCCAACATATTTCTTCTTTTCCAGAGCAAAACCCCCTCACAGATCACCTTCCACCTTTCCAAAATAACTTACATGGCCTTCAGCATCCCTAACCATATCTATGGTGCAATTTTACATAACATAGCAACCTGTCAGCATCTTTGAAGCCAATCTACCAAAGACGGTAGCCTCCCCCCCCATCTTCCAATCCTTTGCTAAATAAGCATTTATGCCATTATTAACACATTCCCTGTTAAATCTGTGTCTCTCCCATGCCCCCCACAACACCATTTTTTGGCATGCAACTGCCAGTATTGTTAAGAGGAATGGAAAGATAAAAACCTTACGGAAGTAGAAAGAGGAAAAGGAAATGAAAGAACATATCCAACTGAGGTTTTGCTCAGAACAGTCTCACTGAAATTAAAGCACCTAAATTAGTGATGGCTGTTCATTTCAGTGGGTCTGCTCTGAAGTGGCCTAGTGGATTGGGCGGCTTGAAGAGGATGGTACAGATTTATGGAGGAGAAAGCTATCAATGGCTTCTAGCCACAGTGGCCATGCTCTGCCTCCAGTTGGAGGCGGCAATGCTTCTGAACACCAGTTGCTAGAAAACCACAAGAGGGGAGAGAGCTACTGTGCTCAGCTCATGCTTCCAGGCTTCTCACATCTGTGTGGCCACTGTTTGAGCAGGATGCTGGACTGAATGGGACCCCTTTTGGCATGGTTTAGAAAGGCTCTTTCCATGTTCTTCCTCCACCATTGGTGGCAGTTTGCTTCTGGATGCCAGTTGCTGGAAACCGCAGGAGGACGAGTCCATTGCGCTTGTGGGTTTCCAACAGGCATCTGGTCAGCCACTGGCCTGATCCAGCAGGCTCTTCTCATGCTCTTATACATCCCTATGTAAACAAGTGCAAGGAAGGTTTAGCTAAGGGTTTTGCAGTCTAATTGTTAAGCAGCTTCCATTTTGTCTGAATGGTTTTCTTACATAAGCATTTAATAAAATGCTAGTGTTTTTGGAGAAGGAAAACTCTGTTCCTAAACCTCCGCTGCCCTGCAACTACACTCATTCATGAGAAAGACTTTGAGAGGAAACCCTGAGGAATAATCTGTACCCGCTGCCCTGTGGGACATCTTCAGGAGAAGGAAGGGCTAAGGAGGAAACCCTACACAAATCTGGAGTTGAGTCCCTAAGACAGTTGGATGGTGTCTTGTATGCCTCCTTCCGGCAACTCCTGCAGCTAAGCTGGTGCAAAATATATTGCTCCGCTTTCCTTTGGACAACATCAGTGAGGCTGAGAGGGGGTAATTGTCATCTGGACAGTCCAGGACCTCTATACACACTGCCCAGGCTTGCACCCCAGAAAGACTTCAGTACTGCTACAGCTGCAGAAATAATGTGTGAGGCAGCAATTATGAGCTACCGGGCTCTGCAGCCACAGCAGGTGCTATGATTCTCCAGCAGTTTGACCCTCAGAGGTGCACTCCGTGGTCCCTCATGATAGACAGAAGTGTGTGTCACTCACAATATAGCTGGGGAGCGATAGACAATATTTTGGACTTATCTCCCAGGACCCCCAGCAGATGGCATGGCCACTGGCCAGGGGATGAAGGAGGTTGAAGTTGAGCAAAAGACAGTGGGCTGCTCCTGTAGGAAGGCACGCTTCAACCAAAGCTGAACACAATTTTAACAGTTCACATTGAGTGCAATGGGGAATGGCCAAGTAGGAGCTTAACAGTTCAAAGGTCGTAGCTTGGTGGTAGAACATTGTGCTTTGCATGCAGACAGTTCCAGGTTCACTCCCAGCATTTCAAGGTAGGGATGGAAATGCCCCCTGCCTGAAACCCTGGAGAGCTGCTACTGGTAAGTGTAGGCAATACTGAGCTAGATGGACTAATATTCTGATGCCATATAAGGCAGATTCCGATGTACATGTCTCCAAAAGTAAGTCCCACTGAGTTTAGTGGGGTTTATTTCCAGGTAAACTAGTATAGGATTGCAACCCAAATCCTACTGATTTATCAGGAGGACTTTGAAGTACATGATTATTGGCTGCATTTTGCCTGAACTAAGCATAAATTTCTACTCAGGAGGGAGTGCATATTTCCGAGCCTAGATCGGGATTTGCAAACCATCGTTTGTGAGGAGACTGCATTAACTGTGCCAACTAAATCTAGATTGCTGGCTGGTCTCACCAAAAGTGGAAAAATCTTTACACTCTCTGGCACTTCCAATTCCATATATTCCAAAAAGCATATTCTGTGGCAATGGCTCAAGGAGTATGCTTTTAAATGGGCAATTTCTGTGTGGTATTTACTTTGTTTACAATGCAATGCTGAAAACCAATTCAGATTTCAAACACCTAAGGGTGCTTGGTTACATTGTTTAGCAATGAGAAAAAGTCTTGCAATATATACCAAAATATGAAGTTAAAGGGGTGGAAGTGTTAGATGTGCTGCTGCTGCTGCTGCTGGTGTGTGTGTGTGTGTGTGTGTGTGTGTGTGATTAAAAACAGAATGTGACAGTTCATGAGCAGAATAAATGTACAAAGGGACCTCCTCTTGGGCAGTGCCCCATATGTGGAATTATCTGCCCTGTTCAAATTAGTGGTGACAAACCTGTGGCAGCTGGTGCCTATTGGAACTGGCAGGGCAGAAAGCCCAATAGTAGAAGGAACCAGAGGCAATGACAAGCAGGGTCAGCCCCATCCTCTCCTCCTTGCTGAATTCTACAAGGGGCCACACTGAGGCTAAGGAGGAAGAAGCTGACAGGCAGAACTACCACCAGCAGTGGAAGTAAGGCAGGCAAGCAGGTAGGGGCTGTTGGAGGGAAGTCTGAGGTTGGCATGGCAATGCCTCATTTGCCCTAATGGACCAGCCTTCTTTTCTATGTCCCTACAGGTGCTGGACTCAAACTCTCATCAGCCCCAGCCAGTATGGTCAACGGTCAGGGATGATGTGATTTATAGTCCAACAACTACTAGAGGGCCACAATCTTCCCATCCTTAGTTCAGATAATTTACCCCTTCTGGCATGTGACCTGTTGAGGGTGCTTTTTTCCAGCAAACCTTTGTTTTTAACAGCTGTTTAAAGTTATGATGTGTTAGTCCTGACTTTTTAAAAAAAATGTTTTTACTATTAATGTTACTGTTATGCCTTTATCTGCATACACACAATGGGTTGTCTCCAGCTAAGTTCCACTCAGAGCAGACTCACTGAAAATAACGAGCCTACATTTCATAGGATTCCCAGACCTCCTGACGGCAACAAAACCACAACATGGTTTGCTTGTTTAGTGGATATATATCCCACCATTTCCGCCCTCCAAGGACCTTAAAGGTGACGTACATGGTTCTCCCCCAACCTCATTTAATCCCCACAACAACCCTGGGAGATAGACAGGTCATGGGCCAAAGGGCAGGGACAGTGACCTAAAGTCAGGCAGCGTGAGCTTCATGGCCAAGTGATGATCCGAACCCAGGTCCTAGTCCAAAACTCTACCTGCACTGCACCACACTGGTTTTTACAAAAAGTCATGCATATTGATTTCAATGGGTCTACTTTGAGTAGGACCATTTGCAACCCAATATTCTTTTATTTATATATATGAATATATGTCCATTTATGTACTTCCTTGTGCATTCTGGTGGACAAGCGACATACAATTATTATTTTTAAAGCGAGTCAAGTCTCAGCTGTTGTGAAACGCCAAAAAGTTCCTTTGCTTCTCTCCCCCTGCTCCCCCCTCGCTCTTCGCCCACACCACCCCGATCCACCTTTTTTCTTTCCTTAAGCCTCCTGGGTGGCGAGAGAGTGTCACCCTCCTGCCATCTTTTTAATATGAATGTGAAATTAAGCGAGTTGCCCTTTCCCCCGGTGGACAGAATCCTCTGTTATTAAAAAGTAAAGCACTTTAATAATGAAAAACTTTCCCCCCTCCCCTCTCACCCCCCTCCCGGTGTTTTAACTGTTTAAAATTAATGAGAAGGGCAGAACGGTTGTCAAAAGCGTTATTGAAAGCGGGCAGCGAGGACGGCATAAACCCCGAAAATCCCTCCAGAGTGTTAAATAAACAGCGCTTCAGCCCTCTCCAAATCCCTCTGATGGTTATTGTATACATTCTGTATCTGAGCTCAGAATAGATCTGAGCACCAGGGAAGGCAGGAAAGGTTCCCGAATTCCAATAAAGGCCTCAAATTAAAGACAGCCCGGCGCGAATTCCAGGAGAAAATTAAAGAGACCTCAAACTTAAGTGACAGGTGACTTGCTTCTATGCCACAACTGTCTGGGGATTTAGTGATAATATGGCAATATATTACAAAGGACTCCTCATTCTCTCTCTCTCTCTCCTTCCACACCATTCCTCTCCCTCTCCCCTCCACCAAAAAAATCTTCCCACCTTTTAGGTTTCAGAATGAGGCATCTCTCCTTTTTCCAGAAAAAGAAGGGAGGAATACTTGTTTATATATATCTATTTAAAAAACAATTTCATCAAGGCTGTATACACACACACACACAAACCCCTATGTACAAGCAGGTAGAGAAGCAAGTTTGGGGGTCAGAGAGAGACAAACAAACAGGAAAAAAAGAAAAGAGAAGGAAATAGTGCGGGGGGAGATACAACACATTAAAAAAAGAAACCCACGCCACTAGCATCAACCCCCCGCCAACACACAGTTCCACCATTCTCTTTATACATCTTCTCATCCCCCCCCCCCGAGCAATTTTATTTTTAAAAACTGCACTCTAATGGGCATGTTTTGATTTCTGCCTTCCAGGGTGGCTGGTCTGGGGAAAGGAAGAAAAATCTAAAATTAAAAACTGACTCAGAGCTGAAAAGGGAAAATACGCAGGACACAGACACACAAAGTACTACCTGCCACCCTGGAAATAGGGTAGAGTTGTAGCCAATGACCACACCTGTAACCCTCCCCCCCAACCCCCCCCCACTTTTGCTGCATTCGCACTTGACCTCAAACTTCCAGGTATATGCTTGACAAATCATAGGCGCACACCTAAAGAAATACTGGCTAAAGCTGCACTTAACACTGCAGGAAAAATAAACACAAGCACCAAGTATTCACATTATGGTATGAACCTCTACAATAGGGACCAGGAACCTGCAGTTTAGGGGAAGGGCCACAGCTTCATGGCAGAACATTTGCCTTGCAAGTAGAATGTCCCAAGTTCAATCCCCGATATCTCTGAAACCCTGAAGAATTGCTGCCGGTCCACATATACAATACCGAACTAGATGTTCAGTTGGTTCTGACTCAAATTAAAACAGCCTTTAATTCAGAAACATGAAGACTAGAAACTTAGTTCAGGGAGCACCATAGCTCAGTGGTAGAGCACCTACTTTGCATGCAGAAGGAGCCCAGGTACAATCCCCAATGGCGTTGCAAGCTAGGGCTGGGAGAGACTGCCAGAAACCCCAGAGGTGCTGGCAGCCCATGTATCCAACACTGAACAAGATGGACCAAGGGTTTCACTCAATATAAGGTAGCTTTATATATCCTAAGGGGGAGAGAGGCCACAAAGGAATGGGAGAGCAACTGCTTTGCATACAGACGGTCCTGGGTTCAATCCTTGGCAATCTTCAGGTAGAGCTGGGAGAGACTCCGTGTCTGAAACCCTGGAGAGATGCTGCCAGTCAATGCAGACAACACTGAATGGGATGGACCCATAGTCTGACTCAGTATAAAGGCAACTTCAGATGTTGCGGGGAGGCCTGGCCAGTGGTCCAGGATGGTGGGAGCTGTGGAGCAACCTCAGTCTGGGAGGAGCCTCGGGTCCCCATCCCCAGTTTAAAATCATATGTCAGGAAGCTGCAGTTCAGGAATGGGAAACTAGTTATGGCCTGAGGACCACTTTTCCTTCTGGGCAACCCTCTGAGGGCCACATGCTAGTGGTGGGCCGGGCCAGATGCAAAAGTGGGGAGAGCAACAAATGTAGAATTTACCTTTCTACAGCAGGCTAGTTTCTGCACACACTCACCCATCTGTCCTTCATCTAGGTAGACTGAAGAGGGACTGTCAAGGAACTAGGTCACATCACAGGACACAGCCAGGCAAAAACACCTGATGCAGGTCCAGTAAGGAGTGTAGCTTGGCCCCTGGACCTGAGTCTCCCCACCCCTGCTGTAGCTGGACCCTGCATTCATACCCTGCTGTGATCCATAAGTTAGAATAGATGCCTGTTTAGATATAGCCTCCCACTGGAAAGACTCCAAAGGACCATCTCTGATGGCGTTTGGGGTTCAGCTGTTTCTGAGCACCTAATGCAAAACAGGAGGGTTGGCAGAGGTCAAAATAAATACATTTACTCTGAGAAGAAGAAAAAGAAGAGGAGGAGGAGGAGTTTGGATTTGATATCCCGCTTTATCACTACCAGAAGGAGTCTCAAAGCGGCTAACAATCTTCTTTCCCTTCCTCCCCCACAACAAACACTCTGTGAGGTGAGTGGGGCTGAGAGACTTCAGGGAAGTGTGACTAGCTCAAGGTCACCCAGCAGCTGCATGTGGAAGAGCAGGGACGTGAACCCAGTTCACCAGATTACGAGTCCACCGCTCTTAACCACTACACCACACTGGCTCACATAATAATATAGCTATATATATCATGATAAGGTGTGGTCCCTGTATATCAGCTAAGTAAACAGACATGACATTAAATGTAAAACCTCCAGCCATTCATGCTTACATTCAATGATTCAGTTATTGGATTAAGAGTCCCTACTCAACTTTTCTTTTTAGATGCGACTGAAGTAAGCATGTAACCATGTACAGGTTTTGTTGACGCTATTTTATTAAAAAGTCCTCTACTATAAATTTGTCTAATCCTCTTTTAAAGCCTTCCAGGTTGGTGGCCATAGTTTAACTATGTGCTGCATGAAGGACTTTATTTGTCCTGGCTATAAAAGGGAGGCATCTTCCTTCCAGTTGGTGGTGGGCAGGAAGCAAGGTGAGAACTGCAATGCCTTCTCTCTTGATTTTTGTTTTTTAAAGGGATACATACAAAACGAAGATTTTTGTTTTTAGCAACTTTTTGCCCTGCACCTTCCAAGCCTCTCTCTCACACACAGAGCGTGCCCCCCACTCGGAGCCTCCCCCAGCCTGGCAGAAAAAGTGCAGGCAGATCAAATGTATTCTCTTTGTAGGCCTGTGAACATTCACACACCCAGACGCGGCCGCATATATATTTCATGTGCCTAAAGATAAAAAATACATTTTACAGGTGCTTTCAGCATCTTTTCCTCCATCAGCTCCTTAGAGAAGTCCAAACACACACACACTCTAAAGGGGTATTTATAATGGACATCAGTGAAGACTTCTGCAAGGAGAGAAAGCTATGTTGAGGTTCATTTGATAAAGCCTTATACACTGAAAAAACTGGAAGCACACAAAGAACTGGAAGAAGGCAGAACACTCAGTTTCCAAGTTGATCAGCTCTAATCAGCACAAAGGGCCAGGAAACTTATTCTCAGTGGCTAAAAAAGGTCCCTTTCCATGCTGACTGGGTGGCTCTAGGATACCAGGGACAGGGACCCTTGCGCAGAAATAATAAGTTTCTGATCTGCTGCAAGGTCACGGTCAACTTTGGAACACAGCTGTTCAAGGCAATCCCCAGTAGCTAACAATGGACAACGTGTATCGATGCTAGTCATTTGGGCCAAAAATAAAAAAGCCACTTTTGCAATGCCTTCCAAGCCTCATCTCCTAAACGGAGTTTCTGACTCACCACAGATGAGCAATCAAATAGTTTGCTTTACACCAGGGTTGGGGAACCCTTTTCATCCTAAGTGCTATATTCCATTCTAGGCAACCTTCTAGCAGCCCCTTGCCAGCAGTAAGCAGAGGGAGAAGCAAAAGTGGGTGCAGGAACAAATGAGAATTCTCTCTCTCTCTCTCTCTCTCTCTCTCTCTCTCACACACACACACACACACACACACACACACACAAAATCCTCCATCCAGGCAAGCTAAAGGCATTACCAGAGTCCATGGACACATTCCAGCCAGGTAGAAACACTTAAGGAAGGTGTGTAGCAGGGAAGACATTTACTAATCTTTCCCACTATACCTTCCTCAAACACTACCATCCTCAGGTGATGAAATGTCAAATTTAGATCCCACTCTTCACCATTAACTGATTGCAGAGGACTTTTTCTGTGGAATCTCCTCACCACAGACGTGTGGCTGTCACCTTCCCATACAGTTTTCAGTGAATGCTGAAGATGCACCTCTTTGCCAGGCCTTTGACACCTGAAAAGTGTGTGCTTTCAGCGCCCACCTTATTCCTGGGACTGCAATTCATTTTAGACTGTTTTAAATTTTGAATTGCCGTAACCAGCCCCAGGATCTGCTAGTAAAGGACAGGTAATAAGTTTAACAACAGCAATAGGAAGACGAGGAGGAGGAGAACCCCCAGACTGTGAACCTGGTCCTTCAGAGGCCCATCTCCCTCCAGAACTGGTCATTCACCTAGTCCTCAAACCCAGGTTTAAGTGAAGAGTTATAAGAGCAGAGCTGGTGGACCAAATGTTAGGTCCATTCTCATCGAGCATCCCAGGAAGTAATGCCTCTTGTGACTAGGAGAAAGGACTGCAAACCTTTTAACTTTCCTCCCTAGAAAGGAAGGAAACATGGAGGGAGAGAGGGGTTCCCTCTTCCATAAGAACTCACCTTATTTCCCCTCTGGCTGCCCTTGAAACGGTCATCTTTCATCAAGCTGGACAGGACAGATTCCATCTTCATCTCTGAAACACTGGAAGGCGAAAAACAAGGGATGGAAAGATCACTCATGTTTTGTTTTTTAGCGCATATTTTATTAAATGATGGCTGGAAATGGCACTTTAAAAATAAAATAAAATAGTGCTACATCAAGGGTAGCCCAAGGCGATGTCATTCAGGTTTTGCTGTGCTATAATGAAGGTGTGTAGCTTCATTTTTCAGCCTGAGGGCCACATTTCCCTTCTGGGAAACCTTCTGAGGGCCACATGCCAGTGGTGGGCGGAGCCATGAGTAAGAAAGCAACAAATATAAACATTACCTTTCTACAGTATGCTAGTTTCTATAGAAATACACTTTCTTTATCCTCCATCCAGGTATTTCACACAAAATAGGTAAAGGTACCCCTGCCCGTACGGGCCAGTCATGTCCGACTCTAGGGTTGTGCGCCCATCTCACTTAAGAGGCCAGGGGCCAGCGCTGTCCGGAGACACTTCCGGGTCACATGGCCAGCGTGACGAAGCTGCTCTGGCGAGCCGGCACCAGCGCAGCACACGGAAACGCCATTTACCTTCCCGCTAGAAAGCGGTACCTATTTATCTACTTGCACTTTAGGGGTGCTTTCGAACTGCTAGGTGGGCAGGAGCTGGGACCGAAAAACAGGAGCTCAACCCGCTGCGGGGATTCGAACCGCCGACCATGCGATCGGCAAGCCCTAGGCGCTGAGGTTTTACCCACAGCGCCACAAAATACCAGGTGCTAAATCTATCTATTATCACAGCGCGGTTTACAACATAAAAACACATTACATAATGGGGGGGGGGGACAAATAGCTTACTCTCACACACAAACCAGACACATTTAAGAGGGCATAGATTGTTTCATCAGCCAAAGGATTGGGAGAAGAGGAATGTTTTTGCCTGGTGATGAAGGTTATTTAACGAAGGTGCCAGATGAGCTTCCCTGGGGAGAGACTTCCACAAATGGGGAGCCACCACAGAAAAGGCCTGTTATCATGTTGTCGCCCTCTGGGCCCCTCATGGGGGTTGGGCACAAGGAAAGGGCCTCAGATGATGATCACGGGGTCCAGGCCAGTTCATATGGGGAGAGGCAGTCCTTGAGGTATTGAGCTCCTGAGCTGTTTTAAGGCTTTATAGGTCAAAACCAGCACTTTGACTTGGGCTCAGAAACTAATTGGCAGCCATTACAGTCAGGTCAGGATTGGCATTATATGATCAAACCATCTTGCCCTGGTGTTCATGTGTCCACACACACACTCAATCCAAAATGCCCACGAGCCTGTAAGGCACACCAATATTGTCATCTCCCTATTGCAGATGGGAAGGACCAAGAGAGAAGTGTAGGGAAAGTAGCTACAGTTCTTCCTCATAAATGAGGCCAAAATGTTTACCTATGGTTTCTGAATATTTCCCTTTTTGTGAGGTAGGAGGGATGGAATGTCTTTGAAATGTGGCTATTGTTGTAGGGTTGCTAGCACTGAATCCCACAACTCCTGCTTTAAGTTCAGGCTAGCCACCAAGACATCCCCTCTCTTCCCTTCCTCCTTCCAGCAATCCTTCTGAGGACAGACCCTGCATCCATTTTACAGAGGGTTAAGAACCACCACTGATGGCAGCTTGGTCGGTTTGCTGCTCATCAATGACGGCAGGCGCACCTGCAGGCTTAAAAAAATTACTGATTCATAATACAGTGGTACCTTGGGTTACAGATGCTTCAGGTTACAGACTCCGCTAACTCAGAAATAGTACCTCGGGTTAAGAACTTTGCTTCAGGATGGGAACAGAAATCGTGCTCCGGCAGAGCAGCAGCAGCAGGAGGCCCCATTAGCTAAAGTGGTACCTCCAGTTAAGAACAGTTTCAGGTTAAGAACGGACCTCCAGAACGAATTAAGTTTTTAACCCGAGGTAGGTAGCTTTTTAATATTATGAGAGGCAAATGACATGTGAAAAACAAAATTGTTCACAATTCCATATAGTCAATAATCATTTAATTTTTTTTTTATTTACTCATTTCTTATCTCACCCTTCCTCCCTAAAGAGCCCAGAGCAGCAAACAAGAGACCAATCCATAAAACCCTCACCCAGTGTCGTGGGTATCAACTCAGTGCAACTGGGTTTTGTAGTTGTTATCTGAACCTTGGATTATCTTCCATTAACCTTTTCCATAAGACCATGACAGCATTTTGTACAATCCTGCCTCTCCCCCCCGCCCCCCAATTTCTCATACACACACACACACCTTTAAAATTTAGCTTCCTTTTGCATCCACATGGAATGAAACTGACATTTCAAAGGAGAAATAGACAAGGAAAGTGGAGGGGAAGTCAGCACTAAAGTGTAATTTTTCTTTTGCTGTGTGTGTGTGTGTGTGTGTGTGTGTGTGTGTGTGTTTGCTTATGTCTCTCTTGGTTCCTTCGATTGAGACTTGCAGTTGTTTGGGGGTTGCGGGGGAGATGGGTTGAAAAGGATTGCATTGTTGTAAGAACAGCACAGGGGCTTCCTCACCGACAGCTCATCAGACAATTGCTTTATTTCCTAACAGCTGCCTAACGAAGTTTATAAAAGAAAGCGGATCCCCGTGAAGGCATGAAGCGCCACACACACACACACGCGCGCACACACACACACAAACCAGCTTCAGCCCCTTTTTCTGTGACGTGCTCCCTGCTGAGTGAACGAAGTTCGCTTATATGCAAGGTTGCAAGCTGGCAGCATGCCAAGCGTGAGGAGAGAAATGGCAGGGGTACCAGGAGTAATTTTGGGAGAGGGGTGTTATCTTTATATCTCCAGGAAATCACTGTCAAGTGGGGAGGTGGGGGGAAGGCTTTGACATTTTCATTCACAAATGTGTCAGAGCAGTGGGGAAACACCACTTCTTCTTTTTTTAAAAAAGAAAAGGAAAGAAAAGCGCTCTGCCATTCATATCTTAATTTTATGACTTAATATAATCAAGAAGAACCAAAAGGGGTTATTGAGATCTAGCACAGTGGTGAGGAATGATGGATCTGGACCATGTTTCCTCAGAGGGCAGTCCTGCCAGGTTTGGTGGGCCTTACTTACCCATATTAGCCTGTGCCATGAATCACAAAGTTGTTGGTTTGTCTCTTGCCTCTGCTATGAACTCCTAAGAATATAAGGAGGGCCCTGCGAGATGAAACCCAATTGTCTGTTCAGTTCAGCACTGTCTTTCCACAATGGCAATCAGATGCCTCTGGGAAGCCCACAAGCAAGGGCATAAGGGCACTAGCCCTTTTCTCACTCCTGATTCCCAGGAACTGAGCTAGATGAATCAAAGGTATGGTTCAGTGTAATGCAGCTTCCCATGTTCCTATTTAATGCAGCCCTTTATAAGGACTATTGTGTGGGGAAGGGCTGCACCTCAGTGGTAGAGCACCTGCTTTGCATGCAGAAGGTCCCAGGTTCAATCCCCAACATCTCCAGGTGGGAGAAACACTCCTTGTCTGAACTCCTAAAGAGCTGCTGTCAGCTAGCACAGGTCCTCAACGCAGGGTTGTCCACACAGACAGAGTCTCTCTTCGTAATTTACTTTGCTGTACCGTCCATCCAACACCGCCAAGGGCATCGGTTGGAATCGTAGTTCTGTAAAAGCGATTCTTAGTACGGCAAGTGGGAGCTTTGTCAGGTATCTGGCTCAGGCATGCTCCATTTTGATAAGTGGGAACCATGGTGAGCTCTTGGTAGAAGCAATCATGGTTAGATCCCTTTCTGCATCGGACCTAAAGAGACAGTCTCTTAAGTGCCTTTTACTCATCTTCATGGTCACCTGAAGATCTTGTAATTGATATTGGGATAAGAGGCATTGGGTGCCACTGTCAGCTAGTGTAGACAAAAGTGAGCCAGAGGGAGGAGCAAGGGTCTGACTCAGTACAGTGGTACCTCAGGTTACATACGCTTCAGGTTACATTCGCTTCAGGTTACAGATTCCGCTAACGCAGAAATATTACCTCGGGTTAAGAACTTTGCTTCAGGATAAGAACAGAAATCGTGCAGCGGCGGCACAGCGGTAGCAGGAGGCCCCATTAGCTAAAATGGTGCTTCAAGTTAAAAACGGACCTCCAGAACAAATTAAGTTCTTAACCCGAGGTACCACTGTATAGCAGTTTCCTAGCTAACATTTCGTCCTGCAAGAACATTCTGCTGCTAGAAGCCAGTCTTGAACAAGATAAAGGGGAGGGGGGTTTCCCCGTGTGAAACTGCTGAATTACAGCTTATCAAGAAGTTCAGTTCCATCACCTGTGGCCTGAATCTGTTTTTAAATCCTGCTATAGGTATTCATTGGTTTACCAATGTCTGTATGTAAGCAATGATGCTGCTTTCTGAGCAATGACTGTATATAATTTTACCAAAAATGTACTAGAAAGAAAGAAAGAAAGAAAGAAAGAAAGAAAGAACTTATTCATGCAGCTCATAGTTAAACTATGGAATTACTCCTGCAGAAGGGAATGGTGGCCACCAACTTGGATGGCTTTAAAAAAGCATTGGGCAAATTCATAGAGAAGACCATTGACGGCTATTAACCAAGACAGCTATGCTCTGCCTCCGCAGCTGGAGGCAGCAATGCTTCTGAGTATCAGTTGCTGGAAACCACATGGAGAGAAAGTGTTCTTCTATCCAGGTCCTGCTTTCTGGTTTTCCACAGGCAACTTGTTAGCCCCTGCAAGAACAGGATGCTGGACTAGATGGGTCATTGGCCTGATCCAGCAGAGCTCATTCTATGTTCTTATGTACATTTAAGCTTTATCACAGTCTGTGGGTTGCATTACTCAGAGCAAACTCACTGAAGTTAGTCACGTCCATCAATTTCAGTGGGCCTACTCTGAGCAGAACGAGCACTTACGACAGTCTTGTGTTTCCTATATTGTATAATATATCCATATGATGACACTGCTAACATCTTCTCTCCCTCCACCCACGTCAATGTATCTGTCAATATAATAATAGTATTTCATGCATCCAATGAAGTGGGCTCTGGTCCACAAAAGTGGTACCTAAATTTGCTTTTTTCCTCTTCCCTCTCCATCACCTTTTCCTTTTGTGTTGCATCTTTTAGATTTTAAATCTTTGCAAGGGAATGGTCATGTTTTAGTTGATTATATGTAAATCGTGCTGGGACTCTTTTCACCTGAAGAGCAGGACACAAATGCTCTAAATAAATAAAAAGACTAACAAATTTATTACAGCATAAGCTTTCATGGACTTAGAGACCACCTTGTCAGACACATAAAGCAATTTGTTCGCGTTAGTTAGCTCTGAGCAAATTGCTATTTGCCATGAATATGCCCAAATCGTATTATTACTGTTGTCAGTTACATCAGTTCATTAAGCTTATTAGTTTAAAAAGAGACAAGAGGCAGGCGAAAAAAGAGACACGAGGCAGGCGACCAACCTTTCAGAAGGTGGCGGAACAGCTTTGCTTTCAAAGCACAATAGTTTATGTGCCAGACCAGCACATGGCCATTCTTCTGCCTCGTTTCCCACACTGAAATTGTCAAGATAAATTTCCACCAGGCTCCATTTATGAACGGAAAGGGCAATTAGATTTGATGCCACGTGTTGCCCTGGGCTTGGAACTGTCTATCCGGATCTGATCTGTAATCCATTAAGCCCACAGCCTGCTATCAGTCCCTTCTTACTTACACACAGGGATAATCCAGTTCCACATAGATAACTATCACACAGTAAGAAGCACCTACCTGTCCTAATTAGGCTCATAGATTCTGAAATGAGGACTTTATAAACACTCCACTAACCCAAGGTCCTGTCCCACAACAAAGGGGTCCTGACTCCTGTCCCCTTAAGATTTCCCCCCAGTCCTCCTGGGAGATACTGGGAGCTTTTTCTAACTGGGGTGGGGAATTTTTTTACAGCTCAAGGGCACATTCAATTCTGGGCAACTTCTCAGAGGCCTCATGCCTTCTCAGAGGCCTCAAACAGGGCTAGAGGCAAAAGTGGGAGGAACAACAAATGCAAAAATTCACCTTTGTACAACAGGCTAGCTCACACACTCTTGCTCACCCCTCTCTATTACTATTGCTGCCATTGATAGTAATGAAATCCCAGCATTATCTATAGAAATTGTGGAACACTTTAGAGCTACTGAACCACCTAATCCTTTACAGTATACAGCAAATTGATTATCCTAGGCCAGTTTATCGAGCCAAACAGCACCATCTATGAAGAAGACTGAAGTAGCAGCAGGCTTGGTGAGATCTCAAGACTTGCAGGAGTACAATAAATATTTAAGAAGAACCCCCCCCCCACCTCCAAACATACAGAGGGGGCAGGGAATTGTGGTGACTGACTCCTGGTGGGAAATGGTGGGGAACTGAGACCAAGTGGGGAGATGGAATGGATTATAGTGGTAGAGGACATGGCTGACTGGCTGGCACCCTGAACAGGAAATCACCGCACTGCAACTTTTTGTTGCAGGTTTCACTTATATGGGGAAAAAGTTACCGCATCAGCGAAGATGGGGCCTCCCATCAACAGAAAAGCTTTACACATACAAATCCAGAAGGCATAACCCAACAAGTCTCCTCCTCTACCACATGTTGTAACTACTGAGTACTCTTTTCACTTTTTACTCAATTATGAGGCCACCTCCTATTCTGTTTCTCTTCCTATTCTGCAGCCTCTCTCATACCTCCATATTCATCTTTGTCCCCATTTGCACGCTTCCCCTGCTGTCCTTTTCTGCATCTCCTCCTTTGCACTCCCCCGTTTTCATCTGCACCTTCTCCCCCTCCTCTTTGCCTCCTTTTACCCCTTGCAAACAGACCACCACCATTTCCACACCACCTCCTCCCTATTCTCCTACATCTGCAGATTTATGTTCCTACAAGTTTAAGATGAATAGCATCTTAAAAGCAAGCTCGTTCAGTTAGAGAAGGCTAAGTGATGGATGGTGTACATACATGAGTGTTTGCTTGTTAATAAAATACTTGCTGTAAATTACTACATTCTATTTGGAACTTCATCTTGAAGGCAACATTTGCTACCAGGAGTGAAGTGATATTTTAGCACTACTTTATCACTCACCCATGCAGCAGCTGAGGAAAGCAAGAGGGGGAGCTTTGAGTAAAGCAGGGACGGAAGGACAATGAGAAGGAAAAAGTTGCAGTACAGTGGTACTTCTGGATGCGAACGGGATCCGTTCCGGAGCCCCATTCACATCCTGAAGCGAATGCAACCTGCGTCTGCGCGTGTCGCCACTTCCGCGCATGATGTCATTTTGAGCATCTGTGCATGCGCGAGCGATGAAACCCGGAAGTAACAACCCGAAAACGCTCAACCTGAAGCTACTTCAACCCGAGGTATGACTGTTTAAAACAACGGCAGAGGTTTTAATAAGGCATGGATAGAAAAACACTGAGAGGAATAAAGTGGTGGTCTTAAGCAAGATTTCAGCCCAGCTAGAAGGGAACTGAGAACGGCTTTGTTGTGTGAGCTTTTTGGTGTTGGTTTCTGTGTTGTACCCATCTCCACTATATCTCCTTGTTAAAACATTAAAAAAATAATCAGTATTTCTTCCTCCCCAATCTATTCAAACCTCTCCTGTTGTTTTAAACCTTATCACTTCCATGCAATGGTCTCTATTAATGGGCTTTTAATAACAATAACAATTAATTATTATAAGTAATTGGTTGTGTCTAACTAAGTTCTACTCTGCATTGCCACACTGAAATTAATGGGCCCACATTAGTCATGTCCACTAATTTCAGTGGGTCTACTGTGAGTAGGACTAGCACTGGTTTCATCATTATCATCATCATATTATCATCATCATCATTTCTCCCGTATCAGTCTCTACAGCCACAGCAGGCGCTGCAACCTTCCATTTGCTTGCCTTTACCCCCAAAGGCACACTCCTCCATTGTCTCCCGAGACACAAAGATGTCAACCAACTGAGAATTTCATTAATTCTTTTTTTGTAATGAATTTTTTTTAAAAAAAATCTCTTTGAGAATCATACTTCGGCTGTCATTAAAAACATCCTGCTAAAAAGAAGGTAGCAACTACCATCCATTTGTAATGAGACACAGCAGTGCAGATACCTTATTATTGGTTTAGCTAGGAAGTTTGGTTGGAGAGGAGAGGAGTGCGGGGGGGGGGGGGAGTTTGTGACTCACTTAATCTTGCAAGAAGCCAAGAAGTTGACATATTCCGCCTCTGAAGGTGCAAGGATGAGCAGGCTGTTCCCGTGACTGCCAATCCGAGCTGTCCTCCCAACACGGTGGACGTATTCGGCAAGCGAAGCTGGAGGATTATACTTTAAAAAAGAAAAAGAAAAAGAAAAAATAATGTGTGTGAGAGAGAGAGGAAGTTTGGAGAGTGGAGGGGAAGAGAAGGAATTAGCAGATTGCATGGGTGGTTAATTATCAGAGAGAGTGCTGTGTCTGAGGTCATTTAGAAAAATAAATCCCAGGTCATATCAGCTTCCGTTTCCAAGGAAAGAAATGGCTTATCAGAACCCATCATCCTCATATCCCCGCAACCATCATTCACAGCTACAGTGGTAACAAGGGTTTTTTTGACATATGAATATGACACATTGGCCAAGCTGTCTTCTCACCAATTTTTTTAAAAAACAAAATTTGTTTCTATGCGGGGAGGTGGGGGCATCAGTGACCTATTTGCTTCCTTTCTTAATATGCATCAGCTGCTTGCCATAGGCGCAAGACAAATAAACCCAGAGAGCGCACTTGAGTTGGTTCCCCTTAAAATTATATTGGCTTAAGTATACAGTAATTGGCTTGCTTAAAGCTTTCCGAGACCTGCTACTCAGCAGAGAGATGCATTTACATAGGCTTAGCTTTACAGTGTCATGGCATTTGATGGCTGATTCACACATTACACTGCTACCGTATATGTACTGTACACTGAGTGCATGCTTCAAAAATGTTAAAAAATGACAAACGGGGGGGGGGGGAGAGCTGCATTCCATACACTTGCAGGACTGCTTCACACATGCAAGGTCAATTCCTTAGGATGGACTACAACACGGGGCAATCACTCAGATGTGCGGATCGGGTTTCGCAGACCAACTGATCGGGTTGCCCCCCCCCGCCCCTAAATCATTTCAAAACATGCATCTTTTTTTTGCAACAGGTTCCAGTTTATGCTTTTAATCAGCAAGCAAAGGAATCAAGGGCAGAGAACTCAAATGACACCTGAAGGTGAGTGTCATATTGCAGCAGCACTATATTTATTAAATTAATTTCTGAACTGACTTCTTTTGGGGGGGTGGGAACTGTATGTATCTGAGTGCCAGAGAATCTGCTCTGCACACAGAAACTTCCAAGTTCAATCCTTGCAATCTCTTAGCAGGGCTGGGAGATATTCCAGTCTGAGGGGAGGAGATAGCCATCTTCAAATATCTAACGGGCAGTCACATGGAAGATGGAGGCTTGTTTTCTCCTGCTCTGGAGGCTAGAACCTGAACAAATAGATTCAAGTTTCAAGAAAGGACATTCCGACTAAACACCAGGAAGAACTTTCTGACAGTAAGAGCTGTTCCACAGTGGAATGGACTCCCTTGGAAGGTGGTGGACTCTCCTTCACTTGAGGTTTTCAAGCAGAGGTTGGACAGCCATCTGCCATGGATGCTTTAGCTGAGATTCCTGCATGGGAATCTAGACGACCTGCAGGGTCCCTTCCAACTCAATGATTTTATAATTGAATGAAAACCTGGAAAGCTGCTGCTGGTCAGTACAGGCAACACTGCACTAGATAGATCAAGGGTCTCACTCCATATAAGGCAGCTTCCTATGTTCCTGGAAAGCACCGCACAGACTCCGTGGCAGGGAATCTGCTTTGCATGCAGAAGGTCCCAGGTTCAATCCCCAACGGCATCTCCAGCTAGAGCTGGGAGAGACCTCTTGCTTGAAACTCTGAAGTGTTGCTGCCAGTCAGTGTAAACAGTACTTAGCTAGACCAAGGGCCTGAGTTAGAATAAGGCAGATTCCCATGTTCCTATCTAGTACAGTCATACCTCGGGTTGAAGTAGCTTCGGAATAAGTATTTTCGGGCTGCATGCTGCAGCGACCCAGAAGTAACAGAGCACGTTACTTCCAGGTTTCGCCACTCGCGCTTGCGGTCAAAGTGACGTCACGCGAGTGTGCAAAAGCAGGTTGCGTTCGCTTCTGGATGAGAATGGGGCTCCGGAACGGATCCCGTTCGCATCCAGAGGTACCACTGTATGAGCTTACTCTGCCGTTTCCTCATCAGAAACCTAAAGACCGATCAGCGACAGCCCCGTTGCATCATTTTTCCCTGTGCCCTCTGGCATGCCTTCGACAGGCTGCAGGGCCACCCGAGACACACAGAGAGTAATCTAATTGCTTCCCACAGGTCTCTCCTCGGGCTTATCTGGATGACCGAGCCAAGCCTTCTGGACAAGCAACAACTTCCCCAGGGTCTCCAACACACTGTCATCTAATATTGGGGGGGAGGGGTTTCAACCTGCAAGCCAATCCTGCACCTGAAAAGAGGCATGACCATTCGGGAAGGAGGCAGCATTTATTTTATTTATTAAATTTCTAAACCACCCTCTCTTATTTACAGGCCAGTTGAACACCTGCTGTTAGGACTGGCGAAAGCATTTATATTTAGAGGAGTATGTTGGTGAGATGTGCATGCTCATACATGGGGGCAAGTGTGTGCTTGTATGCCAGAGGTAGGGAAGCTGAATGTAGCCTCCCAGGCCTCTCTGCCCTTGGACACTCCTCAGACTACACCCCTCACTTGCCCTGATTTGAGCTGTTTTGCCTGGCTGGGATATGTCCTTGCTCTGATGCGTAGCATAGGAAACTGCCTTACACTGAGTCAGAGCATTCGGTCCACCTAGCTGGTGACTGGCAGCACATCTACAGGATTTCAGGATTTCATTCCCGCCCCCCGCCCCCCAATACGCTGCCTTGGGAAGGATGTGTAGCTCAATCACAGAGCACTTGCTTTGCATGCAGAAAGTCCTAGGCTCAATTTTCCAGTTTCTTCTGTTAAGAACCAGCCTGCACAGCAAATGACCTTTGGGAAAGAATTATGCCAGAGGCTGATTCTGGTTTTTAGATCTTGAGAGGTCTAGCTAAAAACCTAAGTAGAATCAACAAGCCTGATGCCTGCCCACTGCCCACTCCTGATGCACAACCTAGAGCTCTGCACCAGGTTTCCGTGATGTTGAAGACTGATCCCTCCACCCATCAATCAAACAACACACACATGCACAGGGAAAAAAAGGAAAGAAAAACTTACCTGTACAATCCAGGTAACCTGTGGCAGGTCTAATCCACGAGCAGCAACATCCTTTGAAAAGGAAGTATGATGAGCTCAGTTTTTATAAAGGTTTACGTTCTCTACATTTATTATGGTTTATCCTGTCATTCATCCAAGGTGTTCAGGAGCAAATTACAATCAATCAACGGTGGAGATGTTACACTAAATTGGGGTTTGACACTCTATGGGAAATTGGGGCGGGGGTGCAGAGAAAGGGGAGAGCCTTAACCTCCAAAAAGCTATTGCAACAAAGAAGGAAACAATTCTAAACTCAAATAAGAACATCCTCTATAGACCCACAAAATGGAAGAGCTAAACAAAAATGCTAGCAAGGGCCCGTGAACAACAATTCCCAATAAGTTGGATAATTAAATCAAATAAATATATGCATGACCATATGTTCATAAGTTGTTATATAAAAAGATATTTCAACCCAATGCACTATGAAGAATGCATATCCACAGCCCTTTAAATAACCCTTCAGGAAAAATACGAAAAAAGTGCAATATTAAGAATGAGTCCTATGCTCATTAACTCCCTTCTCCACCTACATGCTTGATTTCAACAAATGACACACTACATCTGAACCGGCAGCTAGGGTTTGCATTTTGTTTCTGAACACTAACTTATATATAATGATTTTATTGCATTAGCCATGCGGCCATAGCATAATATACATAGAAATAACAACATAAAATGGGGGTGGGGAGATAAAAGTGTATGTCGTCCTGGGCGAATACTTTGAGAGAATGGGGATAACAAAGGTAACGGGGGATTTAAAACATCGAGTGACAGAGAATACAAAAAACAGCTTCGATTGTGCGGCGTATCGACTACATCTGTGGTATTGAAGAAGGAGTTGGTGCCGCTTTCCTCTTCATCACACTAAGCAGGAAATTAGCTGTCATCTCGGTAATCCAACAATCAGAATCCTGCAGAAGAAGGGAGACTATCCAAGGCTGCATTGGGAGATGAAGCTTGTTCACGAGAGGAGTTAGAAACCGAGATCTTTCATCTGTCCAGTTGGGACAGAAGAGCATTACATGTTCCATAGTCTCCAGAGTCGTGTCATTGCAGGAGCATGTTCTATTTGCGATGGGAACTCTGGAGTAACGACCCGACAGAACTGCTGTAGGAAAACAGTTGAGACGGGCACAGGTAAAGGCCCTTCGTTTAGCCTACGAAGGAATTGTAAAGCAGTACAGAGGGATCCCTTCAGGGGGTGGAATAGCTAGGGCTAAGCCTGAACACGGCCCTCTTGCATGGGAAGCTGGAACACTAACTTAAAGCAGATTTTGAAAGGCAAAGTGCAAACCATTGTTTACTAGGAATTAACTCTCTTGAAGCCAAGCAGGAAAGGGGAAGTGCGTGCAACAAAGGAATTGTTGCCAGAGTAACAAAAGTTTACACCTGAACCAAGCCAGAGGTGTGAGTCCTAACCTGTATCTGTCCCTTTGATCTCTGTGCTGAAGCCAAAGTTGTATGAGTTACATTGCACCCTCTTCCACTTTCTCTTGGACCTCTAGCTGTGAAGTCTACCTGGATACACCTTCTTGAGGGGCAAACTGGCTCATTTGTTTCTCCTGATTAGTTAGCTAGCACCAGAGACTTCCTATCAAAAAATGGACTTACTTTAATAAACAGAAGCTTTCTTATTTCATACTGAGTCTCAGCCTGAACACTGTCTGTTTAAAGGTTTGCTCCAGCCATATGCCAACAAAACTTGGGATCTTAACAGCTGCAGAATCTGGGGCTCATGCATTCCTCAGCATGAAAACCTATACTGGCGGGTGAAAAATCCCTAACGCCAAATAAGAACACAAGAAAAGTCCTGCTGGATCAAGCCAATGGCCCATCTAGACCAGCCTCAAGTTCTCACATGGCTAACCAGATGCTTCTAGCAAACCCGCAAGCAGAATCCAACCACAAAAGCCCTCTCCAAGTGGAACTGCAATTAGCAATCACAAGTGTTGGAAGAGGATTTCCAATTTTTGTTTTTATATATATAAAAAAGCGTAACTACAAAATAACACTTTCAATCCAGGTCCAACCCAACCCTAGTTGAGCTTTCCTTTCGTAGCACCAAAAAAAGAGGGGTGGGTGGGTTAAGGGATTTAAATTGGATTTGACCGATCGCTTCAGCTTATTAGATGCCATTATGCCAAGATATTGGATTTAGTTTTAAGGAGCTGCCAAGTTAAGAAGGGGGATTTATTACACCCAGCCGCGACCGGCGTCGAGTCGCCGCCTGTTCCCAGTCCACTTGATGAAGCAGATACACTGCCAAAAGAGGTTATTAGTTTAAGCAGATCAAGGCACAACACCATGCAAAGCCGTAATGAGTATGCAAATATATCATCTCTGGTTACAGCTCTTCGCCAGCATGGTTTTCGCTCTCTTCTCCTGCAATTAAAACCAGCTGCCTCCCAACACAAATCGCACTTGCATTCACTCACACCCCTCACGCACGGTCATTCTGATTCTGCAGGTGTAACTAGAGCCACATCTGCACCACACATTTAAAGCACTATGATACCACTTTAGACAGCCATGACCTTCCCCAAAGAAGCCTGGGATCCGTTTGTTGTTAAGGGTCCAGAGAGTTGTTATGAAAACCCTATTCCCCCTCCCAGAGAGAAGTTTAACAATCAATTCCTCTTCCCAGGGCTTTCGGGCAAAGGCAATTTTTTGTACTCCTTGTCTGCCCACCACTGGCACAAGGCCCCTGAACATTTGTCCAGAAGAGAAAGTGGCCCTTGGGTTCCTGTCCCTGGTTTGGTGCAACAAGACAAGGAATCGTGAATGAGCATTGAAGCAGCTAGACCCCGTTGTCTCACACACCACCCTTTAGGAACTGGCTTCTAAAATGAGATACAATCTATTCATTCCTTGTCAAAATGGCACGCTCAGTGGTCCTGGAAGCTGCATCCTCCTCTTAAACACAAGTTCAGGTGGGGGGGCAGTCTCAGCAGTGAGTGTAATGCTGGAGAGAGAGGAAGAGGGTTCAGCCAGTAAACTCATGCCATGGACTATGTGCCCTGGGGCTTCAGAGTCCTCATCAGGCACAGAAGGGAATAGCAGCCTACAACTCCAGCTCCTACCATTGGCTAGCCGTTTGAAGCATCTAGATCGGTCAGGCCCACTATCAGTGCCCTGATTGGTGCGTTAGGGGAGGAGGTTAATTGAGAAGCACCTTCTACCCCAGGCTGGCAGAATGTATCCTCTGGGTTGGCTGGACTGGTATATTCTGCCTTTGCCTGGTTGAGGGAATGGGGCCCTCATGGCCTGTTTCAGGTTTCATTTCAAGGCCTCACTCAGGCTTCGTCCTCCTTGGTGGTTTTGTGCCTGTTTTGAAGGGTGGTAGGACAGAGATCTTGATTACTTGGAATGCTCATTTAACCCAAGTTCTCGCCACCAGTGTCCAGCCACCTTCTCTTCTCCTGGGAACTTTAGCCAAATGAAATGATTCAGTTGGTGTGTGATATCACATACACACACCATTAAGTTGAAGTCTCATAACATTTTATGGGAGTGCTGTTGCTGTTCACAGACAATCTGGCCCCATCTACACTATACACTTAAGCAACTTAATACCACTTGAAACAGTGAAGCCCTCCCCCAAAGGACTGGGGGACCTGTCACTTGTTAAAGGTACTGAGAGTTGTTAGGGAACACCCACCCACCCACCAATTCCCCTTCCAAACTTAAAATTCCCAGCATGTGTTAGCAATCAGTCCCTTTTCCTAGGGAACTCTGGGAACTGTAGCACCAGGAGGGAAATATGACTCTCTGGAAACCTCTCAGCACCCTTAAAGCATGATGGAAACTCTAGTTTGTTACGGGTGCTGAGAATTTAAAGAGATACCCTTCTGGAGCTACTATTGTACAGCTGGCTAATTTCTAAACATACATACTTCTCTTTATTATCCTCCATCCAGAAAAGCAAAGGTATTACAAGTGGTACCTCGGGTTACATACGCATCAGGTTACATACGCTTCAGGTTACAGACTCCGCTAACCCAGAAATAGTACCTCAGGTTAAGAACTTTGCTTCAGGATGAGAACAGAAATCGTGCTCCGGCGGCACGGCAGCAGCAGGAGACCCCATTAGCTAAAGTGGTGCTTCAGGTTAAGATCAGTTTCAGGTTAAGTACGGACCTCTGGAACGAATTAAGTACTTAACCCGAGGTACCACTGTATTAGAGTTCAAAGACACATCTCTGCCAAGTGAAAAATACTGGAGAAGGATTTGAAGCAAGGTTGCTGAGAGGGCGTGGCCTGCAGAAAAAGAGGGTGGGGCGTGTGAAGGGGTGGGACCTGGGGAGACTAGTAGGCTGGAGTTTTCGCACAGGAAGTAAAATAAAAATCAGTGAGCCTGGTGGCTTAAGAGGCCACAAAATTTGTTATCAGCAACCTTGCAATCAAAAAGGTCCCTTGTGAGCAAAGACTGGGGGTCTACATGAAGTGACTGGGACTATGTGCACATAAAGCCCCCATTAGAGAAAGGAACAGCAGCACCCATGTCTTACCAGTAGTATGAGTCTCTAGATTGGCCTGGTATAAATACCATGAATGGCAAGGGCTCAAAGTTAGTTTTCTGTCTTTGCTGCACTTCCATCTCCACCGCTGGAGCTCTGGAGTTGAGGCAGGGGTGTTTTAAAAATCTTTCCAAATTTGGATCCTGTGTACAACCCCAATGTTCAGGACCCACCAACAACCCCCAAGATTTAGGGACAGAAGAGAGAGAAAGAAATCTGATGAAGTCGTTCCTGAAAGGGCACTCAGTGGTGAGGCCTTGAAGGCCTTAGTCTTGACAATTGGCAGCCTCCGCAAGGCCTAGAAGGTGCAGATGGAAGGCAGCTCGTTCAGGTGCCAGGCTGTCAGTTGGATTAAAATGACTCATTTATTTACCAAAAAGAGGCACACACAAAGCGCTTTAGCTAAAACAGGGGGAAGCGAGAAAGAGAGGCAGAGTCGGGGGGTGGGGAGAGAGAGGGCCAAGCGGAAGGTAGGAGCTCTCATGACTTCCCAGCCTGCCAAGAGTCATTACAGCTGAGTGTCGAAAGCCATCAGCGGGGAAGGGACCCCCGTCGGCCAAGTGACAGATTGGGCTGCACGATTGGAGGAGGAAGGAGAGGGGGAGAGCGCAGAAAGCTGTCAGAGGGCGAAAGCGTTTGGCCGCGCCCGCCAGAAAACTGGCAGGATGAGTTAGCGTGATGGAGTTAACAGGCAAACAAATCTCCAAAATGATCTTCCTCTCACTGAACTTGCTCCCCCCCCCCCTTAAAAAAGCAGAGGCACCTCCCTGAGAAAGGCAAGCAAAAAACTTCAGTGAAGGAGAAAGCACAGACATTTCACAAGAGAAGCCCTGGTCTGTTTTTCAAACGTTAATTGGCGTGTTTAGGGGGGGAAATTACAATTACTGCATAGGAACAGGATAGGAAGCTCTGGTGAGCCATCTAGCTCAGTATTGTCTACACCAGGGGTTATCAACCTTGAAGGTTTTCAGGGCTGCCTCTTGCAAGGTGCCCCAGACTGATTTTTCATTATTATTTTTACAAAAAGCAAGTCTCTAGCCCTTCTAGAAAGAAAGTTATACGGCAAAATGTGCAGGCACACATTAAGCGATTTCTGTGTGGCTACCTCCTATATTTTTCCTCATACTGAGGAATGCTCCTTGTTATTAGACAGCAACAGTGTGTGTGTGTGTGTGTGTGTGTGTGCCTGTGTGCCTGTGTGCCTGCCTGCCTGCCTGCCTGCCTGTGTGATGTCCATAATCAGGATCAACAGGGCATAGCTGACTTCCCATCGTAAGCATAGTTGTTGTGGTGGTTCACTATTCAATTCTGTGTTATGCTGTGCTCCACAGAAGTCATTTTTGTGTCATGACATGCCCACTCCATGGCAGCCATTTTTTAACTGGCACCCCCAACACTCTCAAAATGCCCACTAGTCAAATAAAGTTTGGATTTTACTATTAATTCCATAGTTTTGGAGGGGTGTGATTGCCATTATTGTTTTTGTGCCATAGAAACTGGCACAGGAAAATAAACAGGAGATCCAGGGGAAACATACTGGTTAGGACGGCAAATGGCAAACACAAGCTCATGGGACTCACACACTCTAGAGAAAGTCTGAAGCATAGGCTTTATACTCCTCAGGAGAAGATAATTTTGGGACCTGAAGGCAGAAAATCCAAGCAGCTTTCCTTACTACTCAGATAGTAGGAATTCAAAATCAAAACAAAACAAAAAACACATAAAAAGCTTTTCATTGGACGTAGACTGCTGTAGCTGCACCAAACGATCCCAAACAGTATGGCTGGCCAATCCTGCTTGTTCAAATAAAGGGAGGCCAGGTTACTCCAGCATTCCGTTCTCACAGTGGCCAACCAGATGTCCCAAATGGGAAGCCCAAAAACAGGACCTCAACTATGGCAGCTGGAAATCCATAAGGACTAGCCACATTACAGCTCTGGCAATTGGAAATACAGCTGCTATACCCAAGGGCAGTCTGCTGCTAAATATGGATGCTGAGGACAGACAAGAAGAGAAAGCTACACTCTGCCTTCTTGGTTAGTGAGCAAGTAAAGACACTGGAAATTATCAGCAGTGGGAGGGAATTAGCTGCTGGACCTTTGAGCCTGATCCAGTAGGACTCTTTGATGCCCACCTTGCTCCTATTCCCAAAACTTGCAACCATTTTCCAATTAAAAAAATAAATCATCAAGCAAAGCCACGTTATGGCAACCCAGAACGTCAGAGGTGGCCAGAACTTTTCAGCTCCAACGGCTCCTGATTGCTGTTAATTTACACATTTATGGTAGGCAGCCATCCCTGAGACACACAGATTTCCCAGGCTTAACAGCTGCCATGGCTAAGTGAGCAAATTGTGTAGTGATGCAGCAGTCTGAAGCAGTAGAGAGAAAGATTACTAGCATCCCACAAGCAGTGATGGTCTTCTATCCGCCCTTGAAGCAAGTTTGAGTTTATAATCAAACAGGTTATTGTGCTTTGATCTCAGTATTCTTAGTTTTCTAAGTTAATCAGGACTAGACAGACAACAGACATGGCAACTGGAAATCCACTGGGCATGCAGTCCTCACTCCTTTATTTTGGACTCCTCTTACCCTGAATTCATTCCATGCCTTTCCCTGCCAGATGACAAGATAAACTGCGTGTCAATTATACTTGCTGATATTCAAAGCTATGCCAGAGACTGGTTGGATGCTAAAGAATGGTGGGAGGAACCAGCTGGGGAAACCCCAAGGGGAGAAGACTCAGAGCTGTGATAGTGGGGGATGAATGATGATGAGCGGTCAGAGAGAGAGAAGAGGAAGGAGGAGGAGGTGCCAGAAGCTGAAGAGGTAACAGGGCTTAGGGAGCGGGGAGACTCTGTGACAAACAGCAGACCAGAATCAGAGGTAGAAGCTGAAGTAGAAAAGGAGGGAAGCAAAGAAGCGGAGGTGAGTCAGGCTTATGAAGAGGTATGAGTGTCTCCCCCTCCTGCTGCGATAAGTCCCCCCCCCCCCCGGTCTCCCAGAACCAGGAGAGGCATCAAGTGGGAGAAGCAAAGACAGGCACACAGGCACAGTCTCTGACTGCTTGGGAAAAAACCCTGCAGAGGAGGAGACATAACCGGCTGTGGAGAGGCAGGACTTTTAGTCTCAGCAACTGCCTCATGGGGACAAGACCTGAGTTGCTGTGCTCATCAGACATGACACTCCTGTGCAGATCCTGTTTTGCTAATGTAGAGTTAACTCAAGCTTACTTGGTGTGATACACTGCTCAACCGCTCCTGTCAACTTATTATCCAGTAACTTACTGTGCAGAGTAAAATGCTCGTCTTTGATTGCAAGAAGTCCTGGAAGACAGACGTCCTCTCCTAAAAGAAATGAAGGGATTTATGAAGCAAGCATCCATGTGCTTCGTGAGCAAAATTAATCCTGTAGATGGGTAGGACATGGGTCACGAAAGGTTACAAAGGATTTGGGGGTTTGGATAGAGCCTATGAGACCTGTCAATGTGAGAGGCTGAGGAAAAAAGATTATGCAAACTAATTATAAATAACCAAATATGATGCATGTTTAATTGGTTTTTAAATTATTTATACTGTAAGCTCCTTGCAGCAGGGACCTATCTTATACTGCTCTAACAAAAATGTGCTTGGATAGTGCTACACAAATAAGTAGATTAATTAAAGCCATTTAATTGGTTAATCATTGGGGGGGTTTCAACACAAGGGGCTGGGCAATGGGAAAACTTGTTGGTTAGATACTATCTTAGTTCTGCAACGGGGATGAAAGAAGAACTCTCAGACATGGCTTTCCCCTCTAATAGTGACTGGTAGATTTTAAATTAACTAATTTACTGTCATACTAGCCTTCAAGGGCTAGTATGGGCTCTGGCTACAAATCCACCTAACAAGTTACCTCATTCAACTCACATCTTACCACCTTCTTTGCAGGAATATCATGGGGGATTTTATCAAAAGCCTTACTGAAATCAAGATATACTATGTCCACAGAATTCCACCAAGCTGGTAACTCCATCAAAAAAAGAAATAAGATTTGTCTGGCATAACTTGTTTTTGAGAAATCTGTGCTGGGTCTTAGTATTCACAATATCCTTTTCTAAGTGCTCACAGACCGACTGTTCTAGGACCTTTCCTGGTATTGATGTCAAGTTCAAAAGTCAGTAGGTACCTGGGTCTTCTCTCCCCCCCCTTTTTTTTTTTAAGATGGGAACATTTGGCTACCTCCAGTCTGCAGAGACCTCACCTGTTCTTGTTTACTTAATGCTGTCCACTGGCAGTAACAATAAAGCCTTGACAGACCAATGGTGTCACTCAATATATTATAAGGCAATTTCCTAAGAGCTAAATCTGCTCTTAAAGTGCTAAAGTGCAGAGGTTTTAAAAATAAATAAACTCTGTCAGCTGGGGTGGGGGCTGATAATTAAGGAGAGCAAAACAGGCAAGGAAGAGGATAGAACTAGATGCACCAGTGTGCGCCAAAGAAAACAACTAGGCCAAGCTGCCCTCAAACCCCAAGCAAAGGAACTTGTAGTGATGTGCCCAGCAGTGCTGTATGGGAGGCACAATTTAGCTCCATTAATGCCCTTAATTTGAAGATACAGAGGGCTAATTGCACATTGGGCCCTAAAAAACAGGATCTGCCCTCTGCTGCTGGCTTTGGAATGGTATGTTGGTTGTCTTAACAGCTGGGGTTTGCATCAGGCTAGGTGAAGCCCACTCTGCCTCTCTCGGGTTGGAGAGAGGTGAGGAATTCCAAGGGCAAGAAAAGCACATTTCCAGGTGCCACGGGGAAGGAGAAGACGAGGACATAACTGCAGCTTCTTTATTTCTCAAGGTGTAGCAGTTGCAACACAACTTGGAAATGTGACAGAGCCTCTTCCTGTTTAGGCATCCCGCTGAGGCCCCCCAAGTCCTTTCAAAAACCAAAGTTGTCCAATGACAACTTCTTAGATGAGTGAGGATTTCAACCCCAGTGTCTCCTTAGCCCTAGCTTGGCTCTCTAACCAGTACCCAACAGCTCTCACATTTCCTCCTTCTCTCACATGCAAGAAGCAGCACAGCTCAGTGGCAGAGCAGCTGCTTTGCATGCAGAGTCCCAAGGGACCATCAGGTAGGGCTGGGAAATGTGCCCTGTATGAAATCCTGGAGAGCTGCTGCCAGTCAGTCAATACTGAAGCCAGGTAGACCACTTACTCACTATTAGGCTGTGGATAGTATCCGAGAATAGACCCACTGAAAGAATAGACCTAATTTAGTCAGGGCTATCCGTTACTTTACTCTGAGTAGGACTAAGCCCCATTTCTTTTTAAAGAACAATTTGCCAAAAATGGCACGTGGAAAAAGCAGGATTCCTGATTGCCTTTGAAAACCTTCAGCCAATTTTGGCCGGCTCCTGAATAGGGGTGTTGGGAGAGTGGGCAGTTCACCTCTTGTTTCATGTCACCATGCAAGCGTGCGAACGTCAAGGGCGAAGGAGGAAGCCACGGCTGCTCAAGGTCCGCAGCCAAGACTTTGTGGAAGAGGGTGTGGTGAAACTCCACCTGCTCACAGCTGGAGAAGAAGACAATCATCTTGTTGCATTTTTCAAACTGTGGGAATAAGAACAGACACAAATCAAGGGCTGAGCGTACTGTGGAATTGACATAAGATAAAGCTATTGGTGGCTACTAGTAGGCCTCTAAACACCAACTGCAGGGAACTGCAGGGAACTGCAGGTCCTCCTTGTGGGCTTCCCATAATGGGTATCTGGATGGCCACTGTGAGAACAGGATGCTGAACTGATCCAAGCTGCATTGAAGTGAAGTGGAAAAAGACACACATCCCCCACATACAGTGGTACCTCAGATTAAGAACTTAATTCATTCTGGAGGTCCGTTCTTAACCTGAAACTGTTCTTAACCTGAGGTACCACTTTAGTTAATGGGGGCCTTCCGCAAAGTTCTTAACCTAAGGTACTATTTCTGGGTTAGCGGAGTCTGTCACCTGAAGCGTCTGGAACTCAAGGTACCACTGTAATACTAAAATTCAAGGACATCCAATGAAATTGATGTTGGGAGATTCAGGGCAGACGAAAGAAAGGACTGCTTTGCCCAGTGCTCTAATTATGGAGTTTTCTCTCACAAGATGTAACAATGGCCACCAGCTGGGGTAGTTTTCAAAGAGGAGGAGACAAACTTATGGAGGACAAGGTTATTATTGGTGGCTACGAATCACAATGACCATGTTTGGCCCCCATGGTCAGAGGCAGTAATGCTTTTGGATACTGGTCGATAGAAGCCACAGGATGGGCTTCTCCTTGTGCTTGGGTCCTGCTCACAGGAGGTCCTTTCTCACTGGTAGCACCTCATTTTTGTCCACCATGAGAACAGGATGCTGGCTAGATGGGTCACTAGCTTGATCCATCAGGCACTTCTTATGTTATTACATTCTAAACAACAAACCCTTAAGAGAGGGATCATGTTAAGTCTACTGTAGGAAAAGATATGGAGAAGGCCCACCCATTAACCTGTCAGCCAACAGAACTAGAGCCTCACCTTCAACTTCCCAAGGATAAATGCTGCCAGTGTCACAAGCCTTAGCTTGCTTGGGACAACCACAACATTCTGCTGGAGGTTTTCCGGTACAGCAAATCCTCTTTGTTCCAGGCTCACTGGAGCGACACCGGCATCCTCCTTAGCACACGTTTCTGCCTTGGAAGTGTTTGACCCCAGTGATCCTTCCGCAATGGAAATGTAAACAGGATCTTGCAAGCTGATGTCAGCTAACCTCGAGACTCCTGTTTCAGGCAGGGAAGGAATATTTATTTAGTATCACTTTTTCTTTATCCTCTTCTTCAACATGAAATGGCTCCCAGAGGAGCTTGCAAATATTAATGAGATACTGGTTGAAAACTGTATCTCAGGGGTGGGGAACCTCAGGGCCAGGAACAAATGTGGCCCTCTAGGCCTCTGTCTGGTCCTTGGAATTCTCCCCAGACCACAGCCTTCCCTAGCTCTGTGCCATACCCTTTTTGAGTGCTTTAGCCTGGCTGGGATGTATCCTTGAACTCTGATCATGTGTGTCTGTATAAGCCAGTGTATTCTAAAAAGGTAAAATTTACATTTGCGCTCAGCCCACACTTTGCCTCTGGCTCCACCCACCACTAGCATGTCGCCCCTAGAAAGCTGCCCAGAAAGGAATTCAGTCCTCGGGCTGAAAAAAGTTCCCTCACCCCTGCCAGAGCTGCTGGGGGCCCACTTAGGTCTCTTGCGTGGGTGCAGGTAGGGGTGGGGGAAGAAGTTCCCTGCAACCAATGACTTTCTGGTCAACTTCCCCATCTGCCCCTTCTCCCACAGTGGCTGCTGCAATGTAAATATGAGCCCCAATGTAGCACTTACCTTCTGTAAGTGTCGCCGACAAAAGAATGTTTTGCCGCTTCTCACCGTCAGCATTTATGGCATTCAGTATTGCAGTGACTGCCTTCTCAAAACCCAGATCCAGGATCCTGAAACACAGGTGAGAGATAAGCGGGGGGGGGGGGGGGAGGAACAGCACGAGGATAAGCAACAGATCCAACTTTCCTGGTTCATGGTGGCAACCTGGCATTATGGGAGCTCAGTAGCAGAGCATCCTCAGAAGGCCCCAGGCTCGGTCCCTTCCATCTCCTGCCAGGAAGGGCTGGGGAAAACCCTGGAGAGCCACCCCCAGTTAGTGTAGACAGTGCTGAGCTAGACAGACTCAATATAAGGCAGCTCCCAATGTTCTTACCTGCTGTGTGTTGTCTCAAAGATCCCACCTCCCTCATGGGCAGCTACTTCCAACAACTGAGGATGCAGCCAGGACTGCTTACCTGTCTGCCTCATCCAGGATCAGCCACTGGATGTGGCGGAAGTGAATGCATTTGGTGGAGTTGATATGGTCCACCAGGCGGCCAGGAGTGGCAATTAGGATGTTTATTCCTTTGCGTAATCTATTTTAAATTAAAAAAAAAATAAAATCAGAAGAAGAGTGATTGAACACATGGGTAAAACAGACTAACTGTTAACAAAAGATCACACCTCGTTCATAAGCTGCTCCCTCCCTTTGTGATCTCTAATCCTGACACATACAAAACACTGAACCTCTTTGTTTGCCAAGGTTCATGGATTTCGTATCACAGGTGAGTCAAGCCAGCTTCAGTTCTACTTCCAAACCAGAATCCTTGAGGTATCCTGGGCCCAAGTTGTTGAGGACTTTGTAAATCAAAACAGGAACCTTGATCCTGGCTCAGTAGCAGGTAGGCAGCCCGTGCAGCTTTTTTAATACTAGTGTCACATGTTCTTGACACAAAACTCCCACCAGCAATGTGGCTGCAGCATTCAGCAGCAGATGAAGCTACCAAATCAGATCCAAGAGCAACCCCACAAAGAACGCATTACAGTAATCTTGGTTCAAGGTTCCTGGTGCATGGACTATAGCGGTGAGGCTACCCCAGTCCAAACCATGAACTTAGTCCTTCAGAGGGAGCACAACCCCATCCAGAACAGGTAACTCTCCCATTTTCCAAACATGGGAACCCCCCACCCAAAGAGCCTCTAAGTAGAACACAGCATAAAGATAGCAAACATCATGGTTGAAAGAAAAAAATTGACATAAATCAGTAGCATGAAAGCATGTAAAAACAAATTTAAAAATAAGGAACTCAAGATAAACTTTAAAGGGGTCCAATCTTATGGGTCAGGATATAGATTAGTCTTCACAAGATGTCTGAAGCAGCTCATGGCTGTTGCTTCACAAATGGCAGAGGGAAGGGTGTCTGTACAGGGGTGGCTGCTTCTTGTTCAGCGCCCTGTGATATTCATAGAATTCTGCACAAGCAGAATTTCCCCAGAAGATCTAAGGCAAGGATACCCAACATGGTGATCCCCTGGATGTTGCTGTGCAAGAGCTCCTGTCATCCTTGACCATTAGTCATGCTTGAAGGGCCCAATGGGAGTGGAATCCCAAGGTAGTTCCAGACATAATCTACGCTGCCCTTTTCTGACTCTTAAGAACACACAAACACTTTCTTACTGCAAAATGGCAACATAGGAAGCTGCCTTATACAGAGGCCAAATCACTGGTTCAAGCACAGTATTGTCTTTGTTGACTGGCAGCAGTTCTCAAAAATTTCAAGCAGGGGTCATCCCCAAACCCATCTGGATTGAACCTGGGACCTTCTGCATGCAAATAGATGCTCTAGCACTGTTGGTGCAGTCCTTCCCTCTTAAAAAAGAATGACATGGTTCCAAACAAATAGGAAGCTGTGTTATACCTAGTCAGACGATTGGTCCTTCTAGCTGAGCATCATCTAGAGTTTCAGGCAGGGCACATTCCCAACCATACCTGGAGATGCTAGGGATTGAATGGGGGACTTCCTGTATGCAAAACAGATGCTCTACCACTGAGCCATAGTCCTTGCCTCTAAAAAAATAACTTCCAAGATTCCAGTTCTTGTCATAAGAAGTTGCCTTATATCGAGTCAGACAACTGGGTTCATCTAGCTCAGTATCAGACACTGAGAACATTCCCAGTCTAACCTGCAGACTGAACAAAGGACCTTCTGCATGCCATACAGATTCTCTGCCACTGAGCTATGGTCCTTCCCTGTCCCATCAGTTGAGCAAAGAGAAGAGCTTGCAAGAGACCTGGGTGGAACAGCAGATCTTTTTTGGGGGTAAGGGGAACGGAGAAGAGTAGAGAAAGAATCTTACACACACCGACAGGGATCACAGGCTAAAGAAGCTCATCAACATTTTACAACCAGAGAGAGAAAGATGAACACACTTCCTGCTGGCTCAGCTGTCCGTTTTTTGTAAGATCCACAGTGGGGGGTACTCACAGCCTGATCCAAAGTCACTCTCTCCCCACTAATAAAAAAAAGGCACCCTGGGAGAGAGAGAGTGACAGATGAAAGGGACTGGAGGAGAAAGAGTGAACTAAAAAAATAATAACCCCTACAGGTTTTATGAAAGTGATGTCCTACCTGGCTTTCTCAGACTTTTTCTTCTCTCCTCCCATCAACACGCCAGGAACAATCCAGGTAAAGGGCTAAATGGAGGAGGGGGAAGGAAGGAAGGAAGGAAGAGTGGTGGATAACTGAGAAAGTGGGGCACTCACATTTCAAACCAAGTTGCAAAGGCAGGGAGTTTGACAATGAGCGACAGGAAGCAGACAGGCTTTCCTTCGAAAACAAAAACAGCCCAGCAACACCCCAGTGATCTTCTTGCACTGATTCCTGCATTGACCAGAAGACCAGATGATCTCTGAAGTTCCTTTTGATTCTATTATCAGGTGTGGGGAACCTTTGGCCCTCCTGCTGCTGCTGAACTACAACTCCCATCAGCCCCAGCAAGCCTGGCCAAAGATAATGGGGGCTGTAGTACAGGAACATCTGGAGGGTCAAAAACCCCCAACCCAACTTGCTCTCTATATATGATCCACATGCCAACTTCAAAGCTCAGGGGACAGTTGGATATGTTCTAGCAAGCCCCCTCAGTTCACACAGCTTAAGATAGAAGGGGCACAGACCAGGACGTGAATCAAGTGGGTGCCCTAGAACGTGCTCCAGAATCCTCAGGGGTTATTTCAAAGCAGTGGAGACTGGCCCATTAGGATGAATGGGGCAATGCCTCACTAACCTCAGTCTGCTCCCAGACAGTCCACCCCTGCTTGCCTTCTCCCTTACAACCTGTCCAGGGTTGGTGGTCCTGGCTGTCAGCTTCTGCCTCTAGTGTTGCCCCTTGTAGAATAACGTAAGTGCAAGGCACTTATCCACAGTGGAGTGTCTCTGCTGCATCTCTGTATGTCACTGATCTAACATGTGCTCCTTCCTATCAGGAGGCATGGACAGTACACACAGAGACGTAAAGAGCCAGGCAGTGGTGGCTGATGGGAATGGTAGGGTGGAAGACAGGGAGACCAACTCTAGGCAGAGACAGAGCCTAAGACAGGCAGAGCCAACTAATTCAAGCCCCACCTCTGCAATCTTCCTCCTGCCAGCCCTCACTGCTTGCCTTCTTACTTTCATCTAGCCTGTCAGCTTCCTCCTCCTGGGTCTTAGTTTTGCCCTTTCAGAACTTAGCAGGGAGAAGGATAGCATCAAAACTAGAATGAGTTGGCTCTGCCTCCACATACTGTTTGGGATCCCTGCCTTCTGTCCCACTAGTCCCAATGGGCACCAGTCACCATTATTTAGCGGACAAGTCAATGCGGACAGGATCCCACCTTTGTCCATAATGTTGGTCTTGTAAGGAAGTAATGCTAAACAATGGCTTAATGTTACATGAACACGCAGCCCTTGCCCCCAAATAGCACAGCTGATCACCTATGGTGAGCATGCATTTGCCTCCAAGTGACCAGGGAACTATTGTAGGTACAGAGAGACACATGCACCCCCGTTATAGTATACATTAATACAGTGCTATACAGAGGCTGTGCAATATCAGAACCATTGCTAAACTTTACATTCTGTTGGGCAAGCATGGCCAACGTATGCTGAATTTGACCATTCAGAAGCCCCCATCCCAAGACAGAAGGGGAAAGCTGAAGAGGATTGAGGAACCTCTGGCTACCTCTCTGCACCCCAAGCTTCTCTCCAATTATCTCGTATCTCCTTCTCTAAACAGTATCTTCAACCATGGGTCTCATGACACCTGTGGACCACAACTTCCATCATCCCTGAATACTGGGCTAAGCTGGGTGGAGATGATGGGAGTTACAGTCCAACAACATCAGGAAATCAGAAGTTGAACAACACAGAACTTAAAATGACTCCTACTTCCCCAAAAGTAAATATTTACCTTTAACAGTTTCTGGACAGTTTCAAAGCTCTGTAGAGCTAGCTGGAGAAAAGAAGGGATTAAACCAAATTAATACACATTCACTCAAAATTCGCATTAAAACATCATTCTCCTTTAACCAGTGTGCTGTGGCACCCTGGGGTGCCTTGAATAATGCTCAGGGGTGTCACAGGCAACACTGGCCTCTGTCCCTCTTTCCTTCCCTCCCTCCCTTGATGCCCTCTCATCTCTGCCTTCCACAGCTGTTTGTTGCAGCAGCCCTGGCTACAAGCTCCCCAGGCGAATGGTGGCTCTGGGCTGACCAAGGGGTGCTGATTGCCAGGAGCTGAGGAGGCCTCAGAGTAAGCAAGCAGGTGAGGGAACCCAGCCAGCCACCAGCCTTGCTGTTGGGAATGAACAGACAAGTGGGAGGCCGGGCAAGCAGGCAGGCAGGTGCTGCGCTGGCCTTTATTGTGCTTGCTGTGTGCATGGCCTGCCTGGTAGCTGAGTGCCTGGTGCCGAAGGGGAGCCTTTCCGCCAGGCCCATCAGCACCCACTGCTGCCACCCAAGGTAAGGTGCTGACCCCATGTTAACCTTTGGTCAATCTCTGATGGGCCACTAAGGCTGTGAGCATCCTCTTCCCAGGCCCTTGTGGGGTAGTGTGAGGAGGCACCTCTCCTTGGGGTGGGCAGCTCAGAGAGCAAGGGCGGTAAAAGTAGTTGCCCGGAGGACTCCCAAGAACAGAGAGGAAAAGGGCTAAGGGAACACTCCACAAAGGAGGGTGTTCGAAAAAGGGTAAGAGGCTGAAAGCTCTGAACACAAGGGGTGACATAACTGGGCTCCTGACCCGCGCAGGGTGCCACAGAAGGAATGGAGTTGGTCAAGGCAGCCATGGACTCAAAAAGCTTGAAAGCAATTGGCTCTCTTGCTATTGTTGTTGTTTGCATTTGTCTGTCTCAAGAGACAATGGAAGAAAGTGCCATAGGGGGAAAAGTCAAACCATTGGAGAGTTACAGCGCCTGCTATGGCTGTGGAGGCCAATATGAGAGAGACATGTTTTATTGCAGGTGGGGCCGCTGAAGGTGTCTGGTTTCACTGGTGCAGATGCCCCACGGCATTTCTTCTTTCTGCACTCCTTCCAGTGGTATACCCAGTCAGGCGAGTGGGTCCAGCTAGCTCAACACTGTCTACACTGGCTGGCAGCAGCTCCTCAGGGTTTCAGGCAGGGAATCCTTCCCAGCCCTACCAGGACCTGTTGGGTATGGAACCTGAGACCTTCTGCATGCAGAGCAAGCGCTCTCTACCACCCCTTCTTTCTCTCTCCTCCCCTTCTCCTCACCACCCCTTCTCTCTCCCTCCTTCCCCCCTTTCAACCACCCCTTCCCTCTCTCTGTGCCTCTCTCCTTGTTACCCACATGCAATTAGGTTGAAGGCTGCCTGCTGCCTCCCTAGCAATATTACTAACCATGAAACTGGTGTGGTTAGGAGTTAATCTCAAATGCCCAGCAACTTACCTCCCTGGTTGGGACCAGTACGAGAGCATACGGACCATCACCACGCTATGGAAACAAGAGGCATAGGGTAAGTGGCAATATTGGACACAGAGGAACGCGAGAGAGAAGGGAAAGAGCCCTTGTCATCTTCGACCAACCCAGCATGCCACAATTCCCCGCAGTGCCAGAGTCTGCTTGGATCACTCTCTTTTCTCACATGGTGCTTCCAGAAGAGCTTTTTTAGGGACTATCAGAAAATCTCTGAGGGAGCCACAAGTCATGCCAATGAACTCAACCTTCATAGTCATTTTTAAAACAGCAAGCATCCTCCCATAAGTGAAAGGCGCAAGAACAGCAGTCCTTGGTCCTGGTGGGGGGGATGCTCTCCGCCTTAAAGGCATCATCCAAGGTTGTTGTGAGAATTACTGATAAATATGAAGTGGTTGAGAAAACCAGCTATTCTTTTTTACAAGGTGGAGAGAGAGAAAGCCCATTTCAACACACCCACCTTTATTTTCGGCTCTGCTCTTTGCAAGGCCTGTACTAGAGGGATTCCGTAGGCCAGAGTTTTACCTTCAAGAGAAAAGATATTAGATTTTAACAGTCATAAGCAAAACTGTGTGTGGAGTAAGGCACAGTTGCCTTCTACACCCAGAGCATAGGCCTTTATAAAAGACCAATTTCACATATCTCCTCATTCTTCAGATTAGGAGTGCGGAACCCTTTGGATATTGCCAGACTACAGTTCCCATCATCCTCAGTCTGTTGGCTGAGGGTTGATGGGAGTTGGGAGACCAACAATGCATAGAGGGAAACTGGTTCCACAGCCTCCCTCCGTGTTTCTCTCTGTCTCTCTTGGGAATGTCTCTTCTAAATAAGAGGCATTCTTCCATCTTTTGCATCCATCTATCTCTCAGGAGGTGCCACCACACAACAAGATTGATTCCTTACAAGTGCAGAACAAGTATTTTGTGGCACCTGTAACATTGCCAGTTCCAGTGATTGAAGTGGTTGAGTGGGAACATATGGGATTGACGCAACAGAACTACAGATGCTGTTGGACAATATCTTCCATCTTCCCTGGCCATGCTGCCTAGAACTGACAGGAGCAGCGACTTCCCTGTCCCTGCACCAGACATTTAGCCATTGACACGCTATGTCAAAGGTGGCTTCCCAAATCTAGCACAGAGCTTGCTCGCTTGCTAATGACATCACCACTGTTCTTTCCCCATGGTGGGCCAGAATCAATCAACTGCCCTACTTCTGTTAGATCCCTGAGACAACAGAGTGCCCACACAACTGACCATCACACAATGCAGTACAACCAAAGGGTCACTTTACACCAGGTGGAGGGAATCTTTGACCCCTTCACGTGTTGCTGAAAGACAACTCTAATAGTCCCTGCCTAGTATCTGGAGGGTCAAAGGTCACCTACTACTCCATTATACTATACAGTGGATGCTCAAGTTGCGAACGTGATCAGTGTGGGATGCACATTCGCAACCCACAGCGTTCGCAACCCGCGTCTGCGCATGCGTGGGTTGCAATTCGGCGCTTCTGCACATGCGCAAAGCGCGATTTAGTGCTTCTGTGCATGTGCGACTTCCGAAACCCAGAAGTAACCCATTCTGGTACTTCTGGGTTTCGGCAGTCCACAACCCGAAAAAAACGCAACCTAAAGTGGCTGTAACCCGAGGTATGACTGTATTTAAAAATATCTGTAGGCCCCCTTTTAAAGCAAAGCCCAAACAAACAGCCTACATATACACACACAACCCCTCCCCCACACTTACCAGAACCTGTCTGCGATCTCACCAATGCATCTTTTCCTTGCAACAGTATGGGAATAGTTTGCTTCTGAACACTTTTGCAACAAAAGGAGAAGTTAAGAAAAAACAAGACACATTCTATATTTTAGGTCGGAGTATTAAGAATGTAACAGTTGCTAGTTCATCTAACAGTGCTGGCTGGTCATTAGTGTAAGCTAGAAAGATGCTGGTTCAGTCTGTTAGGTGATAGCTAATTAATAGTTAGATAATAGTCAATGAGATAATAGTCAGTCTGTTAAGTAATTGTCAGTTAATAGTTAAATAATAAAATCCTAGAACTGTACAGCTGTAAGGGACCACAAAATCCATCTAGGCCAAGCATAGGCAAACTCAGGCCTCCATATGTTTTGAGACTACAATTCCCATCATCCCTGACCACTGGTCCTGTTAGCTAGGGATGATGGGAGTTGTAGTCCCAAAACATCTGGAGGGTTCAGTTTGCCCATGTCTGATCTAGTCTAATCCCTCACAATACATAATAGTTGGTTAAGTAACTAATATCTGTTAAGATAATAATAGGTTAACTAAATACTGTGGTGCAGCAGTGGGAACCTCCAGTCTGGAAATTAGAAAGGGTCCCAATTGCTGTGACTAAGCTGTTGATGGGTAGCATGCAACTCCCTTATGGAAACAGCTAAACTGGCTTCCTGTTTGCTTCCTACACCAACCCAAAGTGCTGGTGATGACTTCTAAAGGCCTGTTATTGTTTGTAAGTGGGATGTCCAAAGGGATGTCCTGTGTGTTCCAACATCCCCAGGAACACACCCTGTTGGGACCTAGGGCAAGACCTTCTCAGTGCTGTAACCAGGCTTTGGGTCTAAATCTTAAGAAGAGTTTGCCAGCCATCCAAAATTAACATTCACTGGATATCCCAGACTTCTAGTATCACGAGATTCACTTCCTCCACACCATGTAGAATTACATATTTATCATGTCTCTTCCAATCTGCCTTTTCTCCAAACAAAAATGAATTTGATTAATTGATTTGTTAAGTCATCAAACCCAGGACAGTCTCTAGGCAACTTACAATAAAAACTTCTATTCATGCAATAATTACACACACTTACCTGGTCATGCTAGATATTTTTAAGACAGAGATTAGGGTTGAAACCTGGTGGGGAGGTAGAGACAAAAATAAAACATTTAGGGCATAACATGTTTGATCCTAGAATAGGACAGAAATAGCCAAACCAGTATCATGTCAAAAATGTTAAAACAAAGAGGAGAAGGAAGAAAAAGCAACAAGTATTTTAATGGGAACAGTCAACATTAGGGGAAAACTCAAGCATGGGTAGGCAAACTAAGGCCCGGGGGTCGGATCCAGCCGAATCGCCTTCTAAATCTGGCCCATGGACGGTATAGGAATCAACATTTTTTACATGAGTAGAATGTGCCCTTTTATTTAAAATGCATCCCTGGGTTATTTGTGGGGCATAGGAATTCGTATATTCTTTCCAAAATATAGTCTGGTCCCCCACAAGGTCTGAGGGACAGTGGACCGGTCCCCTGCGGAAAAAGTCTGCTGACTCCTGAGTGTAATAGCTGTTTAAGAAAAGACTCCCTCAGGAGGTTGTGGGCTCTCATTTGCTGGATATATATAATCAGAAGCTGGATGGCCATCTCTCCAGGAAGAGGGAAACTTTTAGGCCTACAGGACCAGATATTTTGACTGCCTCCACATCTGTGGGCCAACTATGGCAGGTGAGTGGGAGCCTAAAAAAATGCTTCTTTGCCCAATCGACACCAATGCGCTGCCCCACAGCCTCTGACACAAAGCAATGAGCTGCATGCAGCCTGAAGCCTCTGACACAGCTGCCAGTATGCTACAAAGAGGTGGCAGAACTCAGTTCCAGTGAGTTCCAGCCCTCCCCAAATCCCTAGTAACTTCAGATGATTGACGGGGGGCCGGGGGGGGGGGCGGCATCCCATCTACCTGCCAAAGTTTTCATAGAAGGCATTGTTAAAAATGAGCTTAGTACCCCTTTTTGTTTTAGCTGCAGTTTCAATGCAAGCCACTTTGTACTAAAGGAGTAACATATGGGAAAATTTGGCCCATGGGACAAAGGCTCCCCACTTCTGCTGTAGATGCTGCATCCTGCAATTCCAATTCCATAGCATTAAGCAAAGGGTTAGAGTAGATCTCCAAGGTCCCTTCTAATTCGATGATGAGAATGATCTAATTCTGGGGAACAGAGGAGGGGAAAGGTCCAGCTAACCCACCCCACAGGGTAAAGTGTGATACAGCTGGGGAATCTGTGGCTCCTCATATATTTAGTGGATTCCAACTCCCTTCAGCCACAGTCAGCAGAGCCAATGGTCAGAGATTGTGGGAGCGCAGCAACCTCTGGAGGACTTAAGATTCCCCATCCCTGGACCAGATAAAACATAGTATCCACCTCTGATCTTCAGATACAGGCACAGCTGTCAACTTTTCCCTTTTCTTGCGAGGAATCCTACTCGGAATAAGGGAATTCCCCTTTTAAAAAGGGAAATGTTGACAGCTATGGATACAGGGTGGTATAAAAATTTAATTTAACACAACAACAACAATTCCAAATGAGGCAGCTGGCCCCTCTGCACACCAAAATAGTATTGCGGACATTGTAAATAATGCTTTAGTGCTGTATGCTGGGAACTGAACAGGAACTTTTGTAAAGTTGCATTGGATCTTTGAAGAAAGGCATTTAATAAATATCATTAACTAGTCCTACACCTACTGAGACATAGCACAAAGAAATAAAGTACCCACCAAATGGGGATGGAGGCCCAGCTGATCAAAGGAGTCTGAAGTGAAAACTTTCTCCTGCACTTGCTTCACTGATGTTCTGTAGAAGGAATTAATTTATTAAGTTGCAACCTTGAAACATGGCTAGAAAGGATGGTTCCAACTTTGTAGAAGGGAGAGCGCTTCCAGTGTGCTAGAGGAACACCAAACCTGAGACAAACATGCATTTGTGGCAAGGGCCACAGGCACTTTGGTAGGGCAGGGTCAGAGACAAAAGTAGGCAGAGCAATTCATGTATTATTATTATTACTGTTGTTGTTGTTTTGTTAACCTTTGTAGGCTACTTCTAAACACACTCACACATCCCTCTCTATCCAGACAAGCAAGAGTCCTTAGCACAATCAAGACTGGCAAAAGCATCAAAGGGGGCTGTGAAGAAAGACTAGTTAAGGGTGTGGCCTAAGAAAAGAGGGTGTGGCTGGGGAAGGTGGTCTACATGAAACTCCTAGGGCCAGACAGACAGGCCTGGAGGGCCACATTTTGCACCTAGGCATGAAGTTTTTCCTCCCTTTGGTTACCCACATTTTATCAGAAAAGCGGGATTAAAAATAAGTACCTCTGAATGTCTGGAATTTCAGGGTTGTTTTTGAAGAGGCAGGAAGTCTTAACAAAAGGTCTGTTGCCGCTGGCGTCACCGTCCTTTGCATCAGTTAAAGGCTTCTGTGAAGGAAACTTTGGCAACCCTGCTTCTCTGATGCCACTTTTAGCTTTCTTCTGTGGTCTCCTGGTTTGGGGCGAAGGTGGAGCTGGCTTCCGCTTTAGTGGATTCCCTTCCTGGGGGCATTCAAATTTTATTTGCCCAGACTTAAGGAAGAAAAACAAGATGAAACAGGGGGACAGATTCAGCAACAAATGTCAGAATTAGCCTAGGCTTATGTGGTTCCCACCTCCCACGTGGCTGGGACTTGGCATTCAGAAGATTTTGCTTAACCATATTTGTCATGGCATTTGGACTGACAAACCATGGTTCATGGAAAGTATGGTTAGTGTCAAACCAACAACTTCAAACCATTGTCTGAGACAATATACTTCTAAATACCAGTTGCTGGGAATCACAAGTAGGGAAAGTGTTGCTCATGGGTAGGCAAACTAAGGGCCAGGGGCCGGATCCGGCTCATTCGCCTTCTAAATCTGGCCCGCGGACGGTCCGGGAATCAGCATGTTTTTACATGAGTAAAATGTGTGCTTTTATTTCAAATGCATCTCTGGGTTGTTTGTGGGGCATAGGAATTCATATATTTTTTCCAAAATATAGTCCAGCCCCCCACAAGGTCTGAGGGACAGTGGACCGGCCCCCTGCTGGAAAAGTTTGCTGACCCCTGGTGTTGCTGTTTGTGCTCAGGCCCTGCTTGCAGGCCTCCCATTGGGGTGTCTTGGTAGGCCACTGTGAGAATAGGATGCTGGACTACCCTGACTGAGCACAGCTCTTCTACTGTTGTGTTGTTATAGATACTGAATCTGTCTCTCTTAAACCAAGGGTGGGCAGACTTCTGCAGGGCTTTTTATTTTTTTTACGCAAACCCTGAAATTCACCAACCAGAGCCTGATACAAAAGGCATAAAATTAATTTTGTGCTCAGGAATTTGTCTTAAGTACCGGAACTTAAACTAACTTCACAATCCTGCCACATAAAAATCCATGCCCCCACTCCCTAAAAATCTTAATTATATTTCAGCAGTATAATGGAGAGGGAAAATTTATTCATTATGTTATTGCCACTCAGAGCTCTCCTAGTTTTGGGGCATTGCAATGACCTATCAGAGGATAGAAAAGCCTCACATTACTTCTAGCTTTTCAGGCACCAAATTATAATAAACATGGCCACAAAAGGATTATGACATATGCAAACAAAATATTTTTAATTTGGCACATGCTTTTCTAGTCTTTTTCTGTGGTATGAAATCATTTTTGATGAAAAAAACCTTAGTTTCATGCAACATCACTGTTGATATTAGGTACAGAACAAAATCTTGCACTGCAGGATGTTGGACCAGATGACCCTTGAACTCCCCACTATGATTCTATGACCCTAGGTTCTATATCAGTTAACAAAACTTGTGCATATTTTACAAAATCACGTCTCTTATTTGCTTAGATTTGCAGCTATAAGATGAGTGTGTCACAATTTATTTGCTGCATTTATATCCCATCTTTTTTCTCCAAGGTGGTGTACATGATTCTCTCCCTCCTTGTTTAATCCCCACAACTATGCTGTGAGGTAGGCTAGTTAGGCCAAGAGGCAGTGACTGGTTCCCAAGTCATACCAGAGAAGAGATTTGAACCTGGTCTTCCAGGTCCTAGTCCAACACCTCTAAGCACCACACCACACTGGCTCTCCAATTTAATCTAAATTCATATTGAGGAACTTTTCAAATTCTCCAAAAAACCAAGTGTCATAATGTGAGCCCCCCCCCCTTGAGATTGGGGCCCCAGGGCCAGATCACTGCCCTGACCACCACCACTGTACAACTTGTGGGAGCAAATCCCATAGTTTAATGGTGCCCTGTGTGAAAAAATCCTTCTTTCAGTCTGCCCTGAATCTCCCACCTTTCTGCTACTTTGGATGACCTCAGGTTCTAGTTTTATGAGAAGGGGAGATAAACCCATTCTCCACACCATGCATAATTGTATACACATCTACCATGTCCTCCCTTACTCAGCCTTTTCCCTTAAAAAAATTAGCCTCAAATGTTGCAGCCTTTCAACTCTACGAACTTAAATCAAAGACACTGTATGTACTTTTGTAACACAATAACATCTTTAAAAAAAAACACCATTTAAACATGTTGCAGCCTTTCCTAATACTAGGGGAATTCCTCCAGCTCCTTGATCATATATATATATATTTAAACATCTCACTCACCCACATCCTTACTCAACTCCCAACCTAAACTAAAACGCCCCAACTGAGGTAGGTACAGGAGCTGCTCCAACTCCGTTCACTCTGGCGGCCCCCTTTCCCCCAAAACGCTTTCTCCCTCACCAGCAACCTCAGACAAGCATACCTTTTTTGCCTTGCCATGCTGTGGCTTTGAGGCTGTCCTCTGCTGAGTGCGGGGCTGCAAACCTGAAGGACGCTGGCAGACGTTGATGAACAGCCCCTCATCGCAATCCATGGCTGGTTGAAACGAAGCACTTCTGACAGGGAGTTGGGGGACCCAGAAATCGATTTAATACCAGGCTTTTAGGGGAACAGCAGCAGTAACTCCCAATACAGACTCCCAGAGTTTTGCACACTTGAGTCATTACCCCACCAGCACCCACGTGCGTATGTTGGAAGGAGAAGGACCCCAAACATAGGTGTCTAATAAGATCCCTTGCAGAAAAGCAGAAGTGTAGTGGATTCTGTGTTAGGAAAAATTATACATAATCGCGAGTGTCTTAGTCTTTAAGGTGCCGCAGGGCCGTTTTTCCTGTTTGATTCGAGTTACTTTGGTTGCGGACACTCACAACACACACACACAAACATGATAATAGGAGCTGTGGTCTTTATTCCCCTCCGCGCTTTATTGAAAGGTGTATTTTTAGGACCCATCTTATGTGACTCCAAGTCGTTTTTAACATAGTGTTTTAATTGTTATAACCTGTCCTAGAACCTGAGGCTGGTGGTCTCATAACTGATAATTTTAATAATAGAGCCAGTGTGCTGTAGTGGATCTAGTGTCGGACTAGGACCTTGGGAGACCAGGGTTCAAATCTCTCCACTCGGCCATGGAGGTCACTGGGTGACTTTGGGTCAGCCACTCTCAGCCTAACTAACCTACCTCGGAGGGTTGTTGTGAGGGCAAAACGGGGAGAAGTAAAAGTAGGTGAGGTATAAATAAAAGCAACATAAAATAATATCGTAACCTAGCAACGCCTGGATAGCCACTCCTTTTGTGCTCTACTTTTTTAACGCTAGTTTGAATGTATGTACATCGCTTTGAGTTGCCCTGGTAAAAAAAAAAAAGTGAGTAACAATAAAAAAAATTTTAAACTAATGCTTGGTTAAAGCCCCCCAGGGATACTAAACAAAATAAAATAAAATACCGTAATTGCCTTCCTCTGCTAAGACCAAAAAACACCCGCTCTCTCAAAAATCCAAATTCCTTTTCTCAGGCACTTAATTAGACACCCCTCGAACGGATTCTCCCTCCCCACCACACACGCGAGAGATAAACTAAGGTCCTAAGGTCCTCGCAGGCCCCACTAAGCGCGGCGGCGCATGGGCTCTCTGTGCTCGGATGGTGGGCAGTGACGGTTGGCGGCGGTGGAGCGTCGCGGGGGTGGAGGGGAGGGTCGCGCGGCCTTTAAGGCGGCGATAAGATGGCGATGGCGGCGGCTGAGGGAAACCCAGCAGTGGAGCCGGCAGCGTCGCCGCTGACGGAGGGGAACGACGACGACGAGGAGGCTGAGCCGCCTCAAGAAGAGGAAGAGGAGGAAGACGACGAGGCGGCGGCGGGACCGAGCAGCGGCAGCGGCAGCGCGGGGTTCCGCTTGACGGCGGTGCGTCGCGAGCCGGCAGTGCGGCTGCAGCACGGCGTGAGCGGTGTGGAGCCGCTGGCTTGGTCCGAGGACCACCGCGTGTCGGTCTGCACAGCCCGCAGCATCGCTGTCCTGGAGCAGCTCAGCGACGTCCAAGGCGGCGGCGGCGGAGGAGGAGGTGGAAGCAGCGGCGCTGACCTCGTCATCCACCGCACGGCCGTGCCGGCCCCCGCCGCCGCCTGTCACCTCAAGGTGGGCAATGGATGGCGACCGCTGCAGGGTGGGATGGGCGTCCGCGTCTAGGCATGCACGGCGTGTGCATGATCAACCAGCGGAACCCACCGCCACAGGATGCGGAGGTGTGTCTGTTTTAAAGGAGTTCACTCTCAGTAGGACTAACGTTAAGCGCAGCCTGTGCTCTCAAATGGCATAGAGTTGGAAGGACCCCCCCCCATCATGTAGTCCAACCCCCTGCAATGCAGGAATCGCATGCAGACCTTGCTTTCTCTACAAGGGGAGCAAAGTAGCTTAACATGGTTCTTCCACTCTGTGCTTAATGAAGTAAGCGATCCTTATTCTCACAGTAATCCAGCATGTTAGTTTAGGCAAAGAGAAACAGAGGCTGGCCCAAGGTCACCTAATGAGCTTTATGTGGCTGAGTGGTGATTTGAGTCTTACAGATCCTAGTCTAGGGTTAGGAGACCTCAGGAGCATGAATGTGGCCCCAGGCCCCACTCAATCTGGCCCTTGGAACTCTCCCTAGACCACACCCCCTATTCAGGCCACACACCCTCAGATATCCTGCTCCACACCATTTTTTTGCCTCACTGAAATGTGCCTTCAAACTGCCTCTTTCTTGCCTAGGTAGAAAAGTCAGATGGTTGAAACCTCTGATATTTGAATGACTGGAACGTGCAAAAGTTTTGTTGTTGCTGCTCTGCCCACTTGTCCTCTGGCCCCATCTACCACTGTCATATCCTCCCTATGAAGGGATGAAAAGGGTTTCCTGCACCTCTTCCATAGTCCAACACCAACCACTATACCACATGGTAGATCTCCTGGTAGATAATAATAATAATAATAATAATAATAATAATAATTATTATTATTATTAATTGTTTATATCCCGCCCATCTGGCTGAGTTTCCCTAGCCACTCTGGGCAGCTCCTAATCAAATGTTAAAAACAGTACAGCATTAAGTATTAAAAGCTTCCCTAAACAGGGCTGCCTTCAGATGTCTTTTAAAGATAGGATAGCTGCTTATTTCCTTCACATCTGAAGGGAGGGTGTTCCACAGGGTGGGCGTCACTACCGAGAAGGCCCTCTGTCTGGTTCCCTGCAACCTCACTTCTCGCAATGAGGGAACTGCCAGAAGGCCCTCGGTGCTGGACCTCAGGGTCTGGGCTGAATGATGCGGGTGGAGACGCTCCTTCAGGTATACAGGACCGAGGCCGTTTAGGGCTTTAAAGGTCAGCACCAACACTTTGAATTGTGCTTGGAAACGTACTGGGAGCCAATGCAGATCTCTCAGGACCGGTGTTATGTGGTCCCGGCGGCCACTCCCAGTCAGCAGTCTAGCTGTCGCATTCTGGATTAATTGCAGTTTCCGGGTCACCTTCAAAGGTAGCCCCACATAGAGCGCGTTGCAGTAGTCCAAGCGGGAGATAACTAGAGCATGCACCACTCTGGCGAGACAGTCTGCGGGCAGGTAGGGTCTTAGCCTGCGTACCAGGTGGAACCACCAGATCTCTGGGTGGTTTGCAATAATTCAGGAAGGAGTTCAGGTGTTTTAACAGCAGCAGTGAAATGAGTCCCACCCTTTGCTACTACTGAAACGAAGAAAACTTTGGGTAATCAGAAGTGAATTTTGGGGTGAAAATTTAGGAATTCTTTTCATTTCCAGGCTCAGATTTTCTTGTGCTCGTCTTCCACATGATAGCTGTTTGGTTTATTAACTCAGAGTTCTATTTTTTAAAAAAAACCTAAAACAAAGTAGATCCCACAAACCTGAAGTCTGTGCACCTCCATGCTTTACATATCTAGAACAAGGCATGGCCAGCATGTGGAACTTACTGCTGCAAGATGTGGGCTTGACTGCTAGTCTCATTCTTGAACGATTGGGCGTGGGGAGAGATGGTAAGAGGGCTCTTAAATGAAAGCCACAGTCCCTCCCTCCTGCTCATGTCAAATGACTTTTAGTCAAATCAAGAATGGGAAACTTACTTCTCTCCAGATTTTGCTGGACTAGAGCTCCCATCACCCCTGACCATTTTCCAGTGTGGCTGGGACTGATGGTGATAGGAATGCAATGGCTTCTGTTTCCAGGCCCTCTTCAAGGGGGCCAGGATATCTGAAAGACTTCTTCCTCTCATTTGCAATGGCTCATAGGTTACAATCACCTTCTGAACAGGTTTTGGTGGTTGGGAATACCAGGCAGGGCCTTTTCTTCTGCAGCTCACTGGCCATAGAATTCGCTCCCCAAATAGGATTAGATTGGACCAATCCCAGTTGACTTTTGGGCAGGCAGCTAGAAATGTTTTTATTTCATCTGATGTTCATTAATGGCTGATTGGGCGGTTGATATTCTCATTCCATTCTCCTTGCTTTTTTAGTCTCTGAATGATTCTGTTAACAGTGCTTTAGTTGTTGTACTGATTTTCAGTGTGTCACAAATTGCTTTGGCCTAAAAGGTGGCATAAAAATGTTTTTTTATAAAAAATATAAGTAAAATAAAATAAATTTGGGTGGCTACTGTTGACAGGAAGCTTGACTCCATAGACTTTTAGTTCAATCCTGCTGACATTGTCTTACTTTCTGACAAGGACTGGACAGATTTATGGAGGATAGGGCTATGGGGTCATGATAACTGCCTCTAAGTATCGGGTGTTAAGGACAAACAAGAATGTGATTGTCTTCATATCCTACTTCTGAGTGTCCTTGGCTTGCTTGCAGCAAGAAACAGAGGAATGTATCCAACTTAGTTCTACTTAAAGTAGATCCCCTAAAATGAATGTATTTTAGTCCTCTCTGCTTTTAGGGTTTTGTTTTTTTAAAAAGCAATCAAGCAGTGTATTAATTTTATGAGATAAATAAAATATGAAATAAATATAGCAGTTTCAGTGAGTATTCTGAGTAGAACTAAGTTGTAATACAATCCAGAATGCTGAGTTGCATGGCATTGGGTCTGATCCAGGAGGGCTATTGCTCTGTTCTTACAAAGCCAGAAGGAAATGTGCTAAATATAACAGTTTGTATTTCTATAATTTCTATTACTTTGATAATTGTTAACTGCCTTTGCCTCTTTATGGAGCAAAGGTGGGCAATAAGAATAAGTTATAATAATATTCTCCTTTTCTCATAAGAATAGAACCCAATGGGGCCATGCAATAAAGCAGAATGGTGAGAGACTCAGGACAGACAAAAAGAGGGACTTCTTGGTGCAGCATGTACTTAAACTATGGAATCTGCTGTCACATGGTGTAGTGATGGCCACTGACTTGGACTGATTTTAAAGGAGATTAGTCAACTTCATGGAGAATAAGGCTATCAGTCACTACTTGTCATGATGGTTATATTACCTCCAGGCTCAGAGGCTTCTGAATACTGCACCATTTGCAGGGGAACAATGACAGCAGGTGGCTGTTGTGCCAGGGTGGTCCAACATGCAGCCCAAGGGCTACATGCAGTGTGCTGCTCACAGTTTCCATGTCAAACTACTACAGCCGCCCACTTGGTATAAAAATTTGGACCTTCCTAAGATAGGTCTTCAGTCTGATCTTACTGGGCTGCTCTTACGGTATTTAATGCTAGAGTGTTCAAAGTTGTGGCAAGAGCTTGCTTGATCAGATGTTTTCACCAGTATTGCACCAGGCTTTTGCTAAAAGTAGCTCATTTATATACCTTTAAGCTGCTACACCAGCCTTCATTTTGAACAAGCTAGTAAAATGTTTAATTGTTATTTTTTTTAACACACTTATTCTTTTTCAGGTTGGTTCCAAAAAGGAAGCTGCTGAATGTAAGGAAAAGTTTGCCAGTTCTAAGGATCCAACCGTGAGCCAGACGTTAATGTTGGACAGGGTGTTTAACCCCGAAGGGAAGTCGCTGCCGTCCATGCGAGGCTTCAGATACTCCAGTTGGTCTCCGCTGGGCTGTGATGCAAACAGCAGGTGCCTCCTGGCAGCATTAACCATGGACAACAGGTTGACCATCCACGCTAACCTTGACAGACTTCAGTGGGTGCAGTTAGTTGACCTGACTGAGCTCTATGGAGAGCGCCTGTTTGAGAACGGCTACCGGCTTTGTAAGGGTGAGGGTCCCAGCGTGGATTTAGGGGACTTCTCCGAATTCCAGAGAAGGCACAGCATGCAGACCCTGGTGCGCATGGAATGGTCTGGAATCTGCACCACCCAGCAGGTGAAGCATAATAATGAGTGTCGGGATGTGGGCAGCGTGCTGCTAGCCGGAATCTTTGACAATGGCAATATTGCCATCTGGCAGTTCCAGCTCCCATTTATGGGCAAGGAATCAATTACCTCTTGCAATACTATTGAATCAGGAATCACTTCCCCCAGCGTGTTGTCATGGTGGGAATATGAGCACAATAATAGGAAGATGAGTGGTCTCATTGTTGGGAGTGCTTTTGGACCCGTTAAAATCCTCCCCGTCAACCTTAAAGCAGTTAAGGGCTATTTCACCCTCAGGCAACCGGTGGTTTTGTGGCAAGAGATGGACCAGTTGCCTGTACACAGCATCAAGAGCATTTCTCTCTACCACCCATATCAGAAATGCAGCTGTAGCTTAGTGGTGGCCGCAAGAGGATGCTATGTGTTCTGGTGTCTTCTTTTAATCTCCAAAGCAGGTTTAAATGTTCATAATTCACATGTTACAGGGCTCCACTCTCTCCCAATCATTTCCATGACAACAGACAAACAGAATGGGACTGTCTACACATGCTCTATTGATGGGAAGGTCAGGCAGCTGATTCCCATCTTCACGGATGTTGCATTGAAATTTGAGCACCAGCTGATAAAGTTGTCTGAAGTGCTTGGCTCTGTGCGGACTCACGGGATCGCAGTGAGCCCATGTGGGGTGTACCTGGCAGTAGTGACCACAGAAGGCATGACCAATGGCCTCCACCCTATCACCAAGAGCTACCAGGTCCAGTTTGTGACTCTTAAAACATTTGAGGAGGCAGCAGCCCAGCTGCTAGAATCATCTGTCCAAAACCTTTTCAAGCAGGTTGACCTCACAGATCTTGTCCGCTGGAAGATCTTGAAAGATAAGCACATTCCCCAATTCCTACAGGAAGCCTTGGAGAAAAAGATTGAGAGCTTTGGGTCCACTTATTTTTGGCGCTTTAAACTGTTTCTCTTGCGAATTTTGTACCAGTCACTGCAGAAGGCTCCCTCTGAGGCCCTGTGGAAGCCAACCCATGAGGACACAAAAGTCTTAATAGCACATTCCCCTGGGATGGGCACCAGTGAAGAGCATCAACAAGACAAAGGTACTTCAAAACAGGGCAGCAAGCAGAATCCAAGCGACATAATCCGAGGAGCAGATGTGGATGATCTGGCAGATGACTCTCTTGTCTACTCCAGTGACATAGGAGGACGGGAGCCAATGGAAGATAAGCTTCTTGAAATCCAAGCTCAGATTGAAGCAGTAGAAATGCATTTGACACGGGAACATATGAAGCAAGTGTTGGGCGAAGTCTATCTGCACACATGGATTACGGAGAACACCAGCATTCCCACGAGGGGAGTCTGCGACTTCTTAATGTCTGATGAAAGTTATGATGACAGGACAGCAAGGGTAAGTGCATCCCAGCATAAAAGCTGTTGGGTTGCAGTAGGATAGCATGGCTTAGTTTGCCCTATCAAATCCTGGCTTAAGAAACCAGGATATGCACCAGCTTCATGTATGCACATACAGCCCCATTTCTCTCACTTTGCTCCTCTCTTTGTGCAATCAGCGAAGCAACCATAGTTTCTTGTTATGTGTGACAAACAAACCACAATTCAAAAGCCAACTGTAAACCTTGCTGCATATTAAAATTTTTAAAAGATGGTCTCTAATCTGGAAAAGTCAAAGGCTACTGTGTCTAGGTCATTGGTGCAGGCTTCTGATGCCCTTCAGTGTTTATCTGTCCTTATTCACTAGGCAGATCTGGTAGCACTGACTGTGCTCCTGGCGAAGAAAGCAGGTCCCACCTGCCCATATTAGCAAGTTATAGTTTGGATTCCCAATAGTTCTTGAGGGTCTGCCAGAGGATCACAACTTCTGTTACTGGCTTCTGTAAATATCGTGGACTTGTTGATCTGATCTAATGCCAGATCTCATCAGGGAGCAAAGGGGAGGTGCTCTTGGCTAAGGCAAGAACTACCACAGTCAACTCTGCGTCACTCCCCTTCTGTGACGATTCTAACTACCATCAAATCACCTGTCTGAGGAAAGAACTGTGTGGCAGGAGCTGCCTTGTCCTCCTGGCCTGGGCATTATCTGATCCTGAATTTGGTCGGGCGGGGTTGGGGTGGGAAAGGGTTGCTGGTCCCCCCAAGACAAGTGGCACCTGTATAGACAGTCTGTAAGGCAGAGGAGACTGCTTACTTATGCTAAATTGGACTGCGAGCAACTTTCTTGAAACCTACTTGTAAGCCACTTTTTCACAAATAAACTGCTTTCAAAACTTGTGAGTTACCCAGTGGTATATTAATATCCTAAATAAAATCAGTAAATATTTGTAGAAGTCAAAACATCACACTTTTCAGGAGGGAGTGTAGGGCCTTCCCCTGCTGCCTCTCCAGTTGACATATGAATTGTAAGATCCTTGGGGCAGGGGACCTGACCTTTTGCTTATGTCTTATTTATTTACTTTCATTAATGTATTTATATACAGTCCTTCACAATATTCAGCTTTGGGTACTTACAGTACAGTTTAAAACATAACAGTAATAAAATATGCAATAAAACCGAATGAAGGCAACAAATAACATAATTAGCACAATACTGGCAGCCCCCCATTTATGCAGAGTTATGTTCCGACGCACTGCACACATTGATGAAATGGGGTGTAATTGAAACCCATCGAAAAAGCCTGCAAACACCATGTTCCACCCCTGCTCTGCCCTCATCCCACCCTATTAGTGATGTTTTTATGACATTTCCAAGTCACTTCCAGGTTCGGTGTGATTCGCATATACATGAGCAGACATACTGAATGTGCATAAACAGGGGGCTGCCTGTACACAAAATAGCAATTAAACTGGAAAGTAAAAAAAACCAACCCAACTTCAATTCCAGTGGTTTTAAAATGTATATTCCTTCCATTACGATCTTAAAGTACAAACCATTACAGTGTCTGAGAGAATAAAAATGTATGAAGCTGATGCCTTCTAGATGATAAAGTGGGGGCCAGGTTAGCTCCCTTGAGGCTGGAGCAGTCAGCAAGGCTTACTTGGATTCCCAACACCGAGATCGTTGCCAGGTACCAGGGGAAGGGTGCAGGTGGCCAGGCTGGTTGGCATTGGGAGGGTGCAACCAGTCTGATGCTTGCACCATGCCAATCTCCCTTATTCCTCTTGTTAACTAGCAGCAATCTTGGAATTGGGAAGCCAGGTAAGCACTACCACCCTGCCCTACTGACCACTCCTGACTTCAGGAGAGTTCCCCAGCTTGGGATACCCTATATGAAGACGCCTTCTCTTTTGTTTCCTTTTTAATCTGTGATGATTGCAAAACTCTTAAGAGCCACAGCAAAAGATCTTTCTGCTTGGTTGATGTGGGAGCAGGTGGTCCATAGAGACCTGCCTCCATTGATGGTTCTACATAAATAACAATTGTGCAGTTCCGTGGTTGCCACAATCCTGTATTTTTCTGCAGCTTCCTAAGTAGCTAAGACTTGAAACTCTGCTGACATAAGAAAGAGTGTTCAAAAATATTTTATCATGTTCTCTTGAGTGGTAACATGCGCTTTGAGGCAAAGCTCCTCTCTTTTCGATTTACCTTCAACCATCAGTTTTCTTCCGAAATGCGTGGGGGGTTAGGGCAATTAAGTTCCTCAGACTACCTGAGCGGCATGCGGAGAAGTCATTCACTCTGCATTTTGCATGCCTGAGACGCCTTTGTTGCTTTTTCATTCTGTTGTATTCCGTTTTAAGCAGGGCTTGGGCTTTTGCATCTTGTGTTCCTCAGAAATCCCGCCTCACAACTCCTGTGAGATTTCCCCACCTTTCAGCAGGCAGCTGTCTCTTCCTATAAGTGCTGCTACTGACTGCTGCTGCTGTGTGTTCCCAGGTGCTGATTGGGCATATCTTAAAGAAAATGAACAAACAGACTTTCCCAGAGCACTGCAGCTTGTGCAAAGAGATCCTGCCGTTCACAGATCGCAAGCAGGCAGTTTGCTCCAACGGACACATTTGGCTCAGGTAAGCCCAACTTCAAGCAAGCGCTGTCAGGTTCCCTTCTTTCTGATTTAGCCAAGTGGAGGGAGGGGGCAGGTGTTTATCAGTGGCTGTGAAATGCCTTTCTGCATGCCAAGGGGAGCAGAGAGTTAGAATCATGTTGATCTCTGCTTGCCTGAGAAAGTCTGCAAACAGGCAGGGTGCTTGCTTGCAAGGGCTGGAGAAGTATGGCTCTTAGGCAGACAGTTTGAAATTCCTTTTCAATGCTATTTCAGCCAGTTGGCAGTTGTGTGCCTGAGTGCCTAACTTTTGCCACTTCCCTCATTGCCATCTTGTTCACAACAGACACCGGAATGTGGTGTACAGTGGTACCTCGGGTTACATACGCTTCAGGTTACAGACTCCGCTAACCCAGAAATAGTACCTCGGGTTAAGAACTTTGCTTCAGGATGAGAACATAAATCATGTTCTAGTGGTGCAGCAGCAGCAGCAGCAGCGGGAGGCCCCATTAACTAAAGTGGTGCTTCAGGTTAAGAACAGTTCCAGGTTAAGAATGGACCTCCAAAACAAATTAAGTTCTTAACCCGAGGTACCACTGTATCGCTTTTGAGGTTCCTGGGAGGCAAGTGGGCATTCAACACCTAGAGGTGTTTCCCAGCCTGTGCTATTTTGGACAGACCTGTAAATCTGCACCCCCCCCCAAGCTATCTTTAAAATGGTGTCAACTTAAAATGGTTTTAACTTTGTACTTGTTTCTTGGTGTGTGTGAAATGTGTTTTATCCCAAGAAGCTGCCTTGGCAGCCTAAGATGGGCTGAAACGAAGGGTATAGATTCATTAAATTGAAAGAAATTAGCCAAAGGGATAGGAATCAGAATCTGACCATGAAACTACAAGTGCTGAAGCTGAATATTGAGCCTATTTGGAGTATGTTACCTGCCTGTGCTCAAGTCCTCTATTGGAGAATTGTTTTTTGCTGCCAGATTGATTTGAAACCTGTGGTAGATCTGACCAAATGGATTCTGTTCCACCAAAGTTTCTGTCATTATAGACTTGTAAGCCTTTGAATGTGCTGTTGACTCTTGGCTGTTCTGATTTGAAACTAGTGTTTCCCGATTGCCTCCCTGACAGTGATGTAGTATTTTTTGATACAGTTTCCCAGTATTTTCAAATGTACTCATTTTTAAAACTTTTGTATACCCCTAAAAACATGTGTGTAAACCAACAATGTGGTAGTCTCAAATATTGGTAGGTGGGCAACGTGGCCAGCTAGTTTTAGTAAGGTGGGTAACTGGCATCACTACCTCAGATTATGCAGGATAGTTCTACCATGCCAACAATGTTTGAAAAATAATGTCATCTGAATCATTATTTTGAGTGTATTTGCTAAAAGATGCTAACATTCTGTGCCCAGGCCGTCAAAACTGATCTTGAAGCCTCAGGGCAGAACTAGTGGAAATTTTGCTTGACAAAATTTTGAGAGTTGGTGGCAAGCCTATCATTGTAGCTACAGTGGTTAAATGTGTTCTTTTCCCACTTTATAGGAGAGATGAATTATGTGACTTACCTGCTTTCCTGCCCAGTCAAGAAATTCATATTTTTCCTGTGCTAGTCTTGGATAATCTGATTTGCTTTCATTAGTTGTATTCTACATTTACATCCAACTGGTGATTTCTGTTTAGAGGAGTTTGGATCTAGACTAAGTTAGTTCATCTTAGGCCCCACTGAAATTATTGGGCAAGTTACTCATTACTTGTCCTGTTTTTTCCCCTGGTAGCAGAATTCAATTCATTTCATCCAGTCCAGTATTTCCTTTCTTGGTATCATTTGAAACAGGGCTAGGGAACCTGCGGAGTTCTACAGAACTCCAGCTCCCAACAACGCTGACAGTTGGCTCTACAGGCTGGGACTGATGGGAGTTGGAGTCCAATAGCATCTGGAGGGCTGCATGTCCTCCAGCTATGATCCGAAGGGTGGCACAGATGGCATTCTGAGAAGCATCTGATCCTTTTAACCACAAAGGCCTTTCCATAATTCTTTTCCCACTTCTTCCACTTCTGCAGGTGCTTCCTTACCTATCAAGCCTGCCAAAGCCTGGTGTACAGAAGATGCTTGCTTCGTGACAGCATCGCCCGGAATCCAACCCCAGAAGGTGAGCTCTTTCTTTTAGACCTAGGAGTGGATGATGCGGCAGAGTCTGGCTGAGTTTCTGATCTGGGCAAAGATGCAGGCTCTGCATTGATCCACCCTAGGCACCTATCAAGCATTCCTATCAGCTGGGTGAGGCCTAAACACCCCAGATATTGATTTACCTTAACCTTTTTGTTAGGTCATAGATTCTCATTTCTCCATTTCAAAATCCACTTGAGATTTCATTCCAGAAGTTGCACTTCTTGGAATGGGGAGTCATCCTCTTTTGTGTATCATAATGAGACTGAAGTCATCCATGAAAGAAAAGGCAAGAAGATCCCAAGTTGCACATAATGCTGTTTCTTTGGTCCAATATGTTTTGAAGCAAATCTGTGCTCCCCAATAACAGTTTGCAAATAATTACATGTGTGAAGAATATTTGTGACCACAGAACAATGTGCTTTGTGGAGCCTCCCACCACCCTAACCCCCAGATTATTTTCTTCAAAACACTTTAGACAGTATTTATCTATGTATAACATGCCCCCGTGTATACGACTCAAAATTAAGAAAATGGGGGGGTGCCCCCATGTAGAAGACTATCCCCCTTTTTAACATTATTATTAGTTAAAAAACCTAGTCTTACATGCAGAAAAGTATGGTAGTACTGTATTCTGTGTACTGTACTGTGAGGCATTTCCCCCTATTGTCTCATGACTGGCCTTCTCTTTTGTTATTGCCTTTCCTCATTAGTTCTCCAACAACCCGTTTTCTTATTTTCAGATCCTGATTGGATCAAGAGGTTGCTGCAGGGACCTTGCAGTTTTTGTGACTCTCCTGTTTTCTAAAGAACAAGATTGAGAGCCTGATGTATGTTTTTCCAGCGCACAAAGCACCACTCTAACCCTGGAAACTGCCTGAAGGTGCAAGCATGTAAATTACCCAGAAAGGAACTTTTGAGTAGAAGACAGTGAGCTGGACATGCTTAGTAGTCCAGCATCCCATTTCTGAGGGGAAGCAGAAAAGCCTTCTGTTGGGAAAACTTCAGCACAGACACTTTGGAAACAGCCCTGACCCATCCCAGTTAAGCATTGGTACTTGACTCCTTTCTTTTCTTGTCAAGTAGGGTCTGGAATTGGAGAAATGCACCGGGGCTGACTTCACACCACCCTCCAGCCTGCTTCATTTGGCAATGGGATGCTTTTCGTGCAAAGATCCCAGCAGTGGGGGATACCACTGCTGCTGCTGCTGCTGCTGCTGCTGCTGCTACTACTACTACTACTTCATAGGACTTCATAGAAATTCATAGGACTTCATAGGAATTCATAGGAATTCATAGGACAGCAGGATTTGAGCCTGCTTTTTGCTCTTTCATTTATTTTTCAATAAATGTTTTGAACAAATGGTGCTCACTGTGCCAGAGACAATTAAATATTTAGAAATAACATGAGGGTTTAAGAATATTTTTTAAAATGTCCTGCATGCCCATTACATGAGGGTGAAAATCCTGACCATTTCACTCCTACAGAGGTTGGCAATCAAGTCCAGTGGCTTCTTATAGGAAACGTTAATTCCTCTGTGCCAAATGTGGGAGGGTAAGTTTTAAAAGGCTAATCAAGCTATTTCAGCAATGGAGCATGTCACACAGGGCCTCTTTTCTAAAAGTCTGAGCATCAGCATTTTTTATCAAACTCTTCTTGCCAGTGAATTTTTACCCCCTTGCTGCCCAGTTCCCCCTTCTAATTGCATAATCCCCTCCCAAATTTTTGCCAGTGCCTTGTATTTTTTTTAGCAACAATTATGCTTGCCAGGAATTCTTCTTCCTCCCATTATAGATGGATACATTATTTGTAGCTGTTGGCTTTGGCAGTCAATATGTTAGAAAATGCAACCAGGCAAATGTCTAACTTTCCCACCAAAGTTCTGCGGCCATTCACTCTTGTCTTATGAAATGAAGCTATCCAGCCAGAGAACTAACACTTGTAAAAATCCATTTTGTCTTTCAGTTTAGCTGCTTAGGGCTCTGCTTGCAGAGAGGTGGGGTGTAAATGTTTTAAATAAAATTAAAACATTTACAGCTTGCTGTGGCAGAATCTACAGCTGGATCCCTCCCACAGGAGGTGGTGATGGCAACCAACTTGCAGAGCTTTATAAGAGGATTAGGCAGATGGATAAGGCTGTGTTCTCGCTCTGCTGTCAAAGGTGGTATGCCTCTGAATACCAGTGGTTGGAAACCAGAGGGAAGGGGAGACAGAGGTGCCAGCTTCTGAAGGTGAATGGGGGAGTGTGTCGTGGTACATGATGTCAGGATGTCGGAGGAGCTGGGGGCAGAGCCGAACGTGGCAGCAGTGCAGTGGCAGCCCAGCTTCAATGGCCGTGTCTCCTGCTGCTGCTGCTGCTGCTGCTGCTGCTGCTGCTGCTGCTGTTTCCACCATCAGAGTCTGTTTCCCTGCTCCTTCCGCTCCATGACTGGAGGAGGAGAAGCCAGCTACTGAAGCCACGCCACGCTTGGCCGCCTCTGCTGCTTTTGGACTTGGGGGCCCTCCCCAAAAAATTGGGAGGGCAAAAAGGCTCAGCTCCTAGAAGATGGCACCCCTGAGGGGAGAGTACTCTTGTACTCAGGTCCTGCTTATGGGCATCCCAGAAGGGGCTGTGCCACTGTGAGAACAGGATGCTGGACTAGATGGGTCATTGGCCTCATCCAGCAGGGCTCTTCTTAGGTTCTTACAAGCTGCAGCAGAATAAATCAGAGGTCCTCAGAAGTACTTCAGACTGTGGAGTGGGGAGCACATTTGTAGCACTTATCTCTGTAAATAATAAAGTCACCAGTAAAGAGTTCCTGCAGGTTAAAATCAAGTATTCTTCTGCATATTTAGGCTAAGCCCTCTGAGGACATGCCCTTCATGGAAGTGAGCAGGAATTCTCTAGGACTCCGTTCATAGGCTGTAGGTACACTTTTTAGTTGTCCTTGACCAAAATACTGCACTTTAAAAGGTGGAGGTCAATTTGGATTGATCAACCAGTTCATGGAAATAGGAATTTATTGGCAAGGTGAACCAAAAGGGATGATAAAATGTTGTTGGTTATGTTAATCATTTTGTGCTTTGGGGCTGATGTTTTTAGTGCCTCTGATGACTTTGTTCTAATGCTTTCTCTACTGCTCCCCTTGTGTTTTCCAAGGAGGTCTTTCACACTATGGGTATGAAAGATCCATGTAAGCAGGTCAAGATGATAGTCCTCACCCTACAACTCCAGCATGAAGGTCTCCTCCAGTTTAAAAGGATCTTGAATAGAACAGTGAGTGCAGTCTTGAGAGTAACTACAAATCGGTGCAGACAACACTGGGCTCAATAGGTTGGTGGCAAAGTGATCTACTTTTTGTTTTGTTTTTTTATTCTGGAGATGAGTAGACCCTGCTGGAGGAGGCAGTGTTATTTCCCAGCGATCACTCCCCACCCCCACCCCTAGCCTGTTGGAGCCCATTCTCAGCCTATTGAGAGGACCTAAATAGTACGCATTAGGCAGTATGCTGGGTTAATTGAATTAAAACAGTGTAAAAGGCTAATTAAATATTGAACAATGTATTCTTGCTATGGTAAGCTGAGCAAGAGAGTGGAGTGTATGGAGCTGAATTCTTATCAATCAGCACTACTGAAGAACTCCACAAACTGCTGTAATAGATTTGGTGTTGTGTGGGAGGTTATATGCGGGCAAAATACAGCACCTGTACTTCTACTAGATGGACTTCAATTCTTTCCTTTATCGACTTTCTACTTCCTTCCAAAGGTAAATGCCCAGTATCTTTAGTTGCAAAGAGATTTAACAATGGGAGGAACCCACTGAACCCCCAGAAGCACATGAGAGCTGAGTTCAGACTCAGTTCTGTTTTTCAAGTGTCTTGACTGTGACAAAACTTGTCAAGTGGCTGACTCAAGCCCATGGCAGTTGAAGGGGCCAATTTTTGATGAAGGAACATTGTAGAATAAAAATGGAGGAGCACCAGTCTGCTGCTGACAAAATGGGTTTACAACTTAGCAAAGTCTTCTGTCTTGTGACTTATTCCTGACTGCTGCCCTCATAACCAAATGACTCCCACTTCTGCTGTGTGTTTGTGTGTGTTTAAAAACTCCCCCACACATTGAATGTAGGAGGAGTTTATCCATCCCACTTTAGTTTTATATATATATATAAATAATTTTTATTAAAGATTTTCCTCGTTTACAAAAGCACATGCATTGTCTCTTTCTTCAGGTTCTGTTTTCTACAGATCAAGTTACATTTGTTGTGAGACATTGGTGTTATATGTAGTATAGAGTTGGGAAGAAAAGAGGGAGATGGGAGAGGGGGTGGGGGTGGGGTGGTAAAGCTTATGTTCTTTTACTTAGTGTATGCACCGGGCTTTTGTGTCAGTGTCACTTGGGTAGGTTCTCTTTCTATTTACTTGTTATGTTTCCTTGGTGGTGAGAGAGGCTGGGGTGGCGTAGGGACAACAGTCATACAAGAAATAAGCAAAATAACTAAACAGGTACTAGAAGTCACCCCAGAACTGGCCCTACTGAACATCTTCCAAGATAACAATGCCCATTCACACTATAAAGAGCTCCTAACCCCCTCAGCAGCCAGAAACATCATAGCCAGACACTGGAAGGACCTGTCAGGAATAAACATGGAACACTGGTATCAAGTACATCCTTGAGCAAATTAATTGAAACAAAGCATGTTTTCTATCTTACTCGTAATCCTGTACCCAAAACAAGCATGAAAATTCAGTCGATCATTATGGTGTTGGAAGCCTGCAGTCAATAGAAGAAGTGATGGGTTCACCACAATATGTTGAGGTTCTATGAAAGAGAGTTATTCCAGAGCCGGAAAAGAGGTATCCTGACAGTACTGGGATATTGTAGCAGGACCTAGCCCCCTGTCACACATCAAAAGTGGTGAAGAAATTCATGACAGAGCAGCAAATACAGGTACTTGATTGGCCAGGGAATTCCCCAGACGTACATCCCATTGACAATTGGTGGGCTATATTCATAAGTTGCCTCCGTGCTGTAGACTGTACGACTATGGAGAAGCTCATTCAGGCGCTGATTCAAGTGTGGTACAGGGATCCGAAAATCAACAGTGACTGTTCGAAACTAGTAAACTCCATGCCAAACCGTGTTCAAATGCTGCTTAAAAATAGCGGAGGTCATATCCGTTACTAATGTACATATATGTCAGTTTTGTACATGTATATGTGAGTTTTGTACTGTACAATAAACTACTTAAATTCATTGTTTGTTTCAATTAATCTGCACAAGGGTGTATAGTATGGGAAACAGCCTTACTAGAAAAGCTAACCAATAGACAAATAGAAGAGGATGCCTTTACTGCTCCCCTTTATCACATCCCACTTAAGTTGAAGATGAAATTGGGGCAGATCACAACCTTTCTTCCAAGGCTCAGAGTGAAAATGAAAACCATCCTTTCCATTAATTTTTTGCTCTTGCTCACAGAGGACAGATGGGACCAACCTCCAATAACAGTTATTTGGAGTTTCAGTCTTTTAAAAATCCAGAAACTAGAAGCAAGAGATGAGAATACTAAATGATGTTAATGCTTGATCAAGCCAGTGGTCCCTCTGGTCTGACAACAGTTGGCCAGGCATCAGGAAGCTCTCATACAGATAGCAGTAATGAGCCCAAAAGGCTCTAGGGCAGTGCTGTCCAAACTTCTTTCAAAGAGGGCCAGATTTGATGAAGTGAAGGGCCGTGAGGGCCAACCAAAGTAGTTGACCTTTTTTTTTAGGATTGAAGTTCTTGAGCTTTTTTTATTATTTTACCCAAAGTGAATTGAAGTTGTTGAGCTTTCTTTATGGTTGGAGTTGTTGAGCTTCTTTTAGGATTGAAGTTGCTGAGGTTTTTTTAGGATCTTACCCCAGGAAATAAACTGCCACAGGGGCCGGATTATACCAACCGGCAGGCCGGATTAGGCCCCCAATACGGACTTTGGACATGAATGCTCTAGGGCAAGTGTGACTAACTTGTGGACCTCAAGATGTTGGATTCCCAACTCCCATCAGCCCCACTCAGCATGGCCAGTGTTCAGGGGTGATGGGAATTGGAGTCCAGCAGCAACATGGAGGTCCAGTGGTTTTGCCCCCCCCCCCCCTCTAGGAATATCTGACTGATCTTGGAATGGGTTTCCTGTTTTCTTTCCAGATACATTCAAAAGCTTGAATAGATTTCTTTTGACTCATACACTTCATTTGAAACAGGTGAATACAGAACTGTATTCACTGGCTGTGCTCCCAGTACTTTCTCTGAACACTAGTTGTTGGCTCAAGATTTAATGAAGGCCAGCACAGCTTGAATGTCTAGACAAAAGTCAGGCTGCTCTTCCTTAAAGAATTGAGTTTCTTGCAAGAATTAGGGCAGATATTTCTGAAAGGCAATATGGAGTTCATAAACCTGCCCAGTCACCTTGGGGTGAGGTGTTTTAATCACAGAGGTAACTATTATGTTGTATTCAGCTCCAAAAAGTAGCAAATTCTCAACTAGCTTAACATTTGATCTCCTTTATTAAAGGACAGGGGTGGGGAATGCTTCATTGTTATTTTTATGAAGTAGAAACCAATGCCTGCCAGTCTGATGGATAGCGTGGTCTGGAGATAGGGCTTCTGTCTGCCAAGGATGCTGTAACACAAGGTTGGCAAGGGCCACATTCACTCACTGGGTGCAACCACTCCTCGCCCCTCTTCTCTCTTGTGCTTTTCCTCCCCTCTCTGCAAGGTTTCTGGGGGACAACAACACAGGTCACTCTTGCCAGTAATAAGCACTCATTTCAGGGGCGCTGCATGAAATTAGGCTAAGGGATGCAAGTTGCCTACCCATAGAACCATGGAAAGGTAGAGTTGGAAGGGATCCCAAGTTTCATCTAGTCCAACCTCCTGCTATGCAGGAATCTCAACTAAAGCATTTGTGACAGATGCTCTCCAATCTATGCTTAAAAAGCCCCAATGAAGGTTGGAGTGTGAGACGTATCTCCTAATATTGGGGTGAAGTGCAGCTTTTCCCCAAAACAAAGATTTGCTTTTCTCCATGGGTGTAAATGGCTCCAGAGGCTTGTGAGGGAGCCTTAATCTGGTCCCAGCCCGTGGTGGTCCCATTAAAGTGTGAACCTGAAGTTCATTTAGAATCAGAATTGTAGAATTGTTGGAAGGGACTGTGAGAGTCATCTAGTCCAGCCCCCTGTGATACAGAAATCTCAACTAGATCATACAAACATCCAGGGAAGAAGAGTCCACTACCTGCCGAGGGGAGTTTGTTCTACTGCTGAACAGTTCTTACCGTCAGAAAGTTATTCCTGGTGTTTAGTCAGAATCTCCTTTCTTGTAACTTGAATCCATTGGTTCAGGTCCTACTCTCTGAAGCAAGTCCTACTCTCTCCGCAATCCATGTGACAGCCTTTTAGGTATTTGAAAATAGCTACCATATCTCCGCTCAGTCTCCTCTTTCCATGCTAAACATACCCAACTTCCTCAACCGTTCCTCATAAGGCTTGCTTTCCAGACCCTTTATCATCTTGGTTGCCCTCCTCTGCACACGTTAAATTATGGCACACAGAATTGGGCACAGTATTCCAAGTGTGGTTTGACCAAGGCAGAATAGAGGGGGGCTATTACTTCCCTTGATCTGGACACTATACTTCTGTTGATGCAGCCTCAATGAGCTTATGATCATTGCCCAGCCCAACCCAAATTCGTAACATAACGAAAGATCACTATATAGTCAGCATTTTTTTAATTTATTAGTTACCATTACTGGGAGTCAGAGCATGTAAAAATAAGGAAGTGAAACAGCAGAAATAATGTTACCAGAGGTTCCTCATTGGTGAGAAGGGGTGCACTCTGCACATGCCCACATCCTTTATTTCTGAGACTCAACAGTTCCTAATTAGATTTTTCACACTATACCCCACAGGCTTCTTTACAACCCCCAGGCTTTGACCCTCTTTCAACTGCTTATTCAGCCACTGCACAGTCCCATTGACCATGTTTGTGAATATTGAAATATTGACCACTTTGGGAGATCCTGCTATAGTGGGACAGAGCAACCTTGGGAACTACCCATTACAGATACAGTTAACCCTTAACAGCATATTTCATATGGCAAAAGAACAGTTCCTTCTGTTTCAAGGCACTTCATGCAAGTTTTTGCCAGAGAAGGTGGTGGGGTCTCTGCAATACAGAAATAACTGTCTTGAAGGAACCCTTCACCCCAAAACACTATATCCCTCCAACCCTCCTTGGTGGTATGTGGAATGCTGGGTCTGATGACCCTGCAAGATGGAGCCAGAAGAGAAAATGTTTTCTGTGTTGCTGTTCTGCGGAAATGGGGTGAGGAGGAACATTAGCCAACTCTCATGATATCGGTCCCAAATAAAAGTGGGCTGAGATTTCCTTTTGAATTAGATTCTGGTTGGAAAAGCTCACCTCCTTTTCTGGCTCGGTTTTACAAAAGTTAAATAGTAGCACATCCAGAGGTCTGACACACCAAACCATCAATTCCGAGGAGAAAAGCCATCAAAAATTATAGTCATTTGTAAAGACATTAATTATCCACCCACTCAGCATAAATATAAAATATGTGTTATGTCTATGCGTTGTTGATTTCTTAAAATGCTATGGTGCAATAAGGGAGTCTGATTAAGGGTTCATTCCTTAATCCAGTTAGGGCTTTTGCATCTTGGCTTTTAAACAAAAAACAAAATCAATGTGTTGTAGAAAAGAAATGTTAATCAACTAGCTGGTTCTTGTGTTACCAAGCTGACCGCATTAAGACTGTGTTATGAAAATGCTCTGGTTCCCTAGAGGACGGTACATTACTGTGAATATTAATGCTGTATATATGGTTGACTTCTTTTGTAAATGTGAAACAGAATCTGGAGAATGTGTTTTCTATACTGCAACAATAGCACTGTTACATGAATCGCTTTCTAAATAAACACACAACTTGTGTATTGTGTTTAAATAGTTGCCTTGGCAAAGTGAAGGAGAATGGGTGATCAGACATTGGATTCTTGGCCGATAAAGCATTATGCTGATTTCTTGACCAATTTTTATTGCTTTAAAAGAGAACTGGACAAATTCAAGGAGGAGAAGGTTATCAACATCTACTAGCCATGATGGCTATGATCTACCTCAGGCTTCCTCAACCTCAGCCCTCCAGATGATTTTGACCTACAACTCCCATGATCCCTAGCTAGCAGGACCAGTGGTCAGGGATGAATTGTAGTCTCAACACATCTGGAGGGCCAAGGTTGAGGAAGCCTGATCTACCTGCATGGTTCGGGGCGTTAAAGCTTCTCAATACTGGTTGCTGGAAACCTCAGGCGGGGAGGATGCTGTTGCAATCAGGTCCTGCTTGTGGTCATTGTGAAAACAGGATGCTGGACTAGATAGAACATTTCTCATGTTATGACAATTAGCCCAACAGAAGGGACAGCAAGCCTGACTATATGTTACTTCCATCCTATGTGCAGTAGTCATGGGTAAGCCAGGGACTGAAGAGACGGAGGATTCTGAAGGGGCTCCCAGAGCCAAAACAGAGAAAGCTGGAGGGGACAGTAGTAGCACTTTCGGCCACCTTTCTTTGTGCCTTATTCTCCTTTCAGCTACTAGATAGAGGTCCTTCTTGCTTCTCAGCATGCAGAAATTCCATTAAATAATCCCCAAATTTTGAATTAAGCTGTAACTCTAGTAGCAAGGACTCCAGGAAAGCCAGACCTAAGAGTCTTACTGAGCTGAAAGCAGTACTTTAATGGCCACTTTAAGAACCAGAGGAAGAATGTTTAAGGAATGAACACTCAGCCCCACCCCATCAGTATCTATTCCATCTTATTCCATCCCTGTTAAACGACTTGCTTGAGTCATTGCATGGCTTGGTCAAGTGGAGATTCTTCCCTGACCTGGCACGTAAACCACTGCCGTTTACCAGGAGGTGTGTAGTAACATTGGTGTGGTGTGAACACGCCAATCTGGTTCAATCTGATGACCGAACCTCATGCACAGCATGACTGGGGAGTTATGTGCAGGACCAGGTGTTGTCCTATGCACACTGAGCCTAGGCAGTTTTGGTATCATGATGGCTTGTGCTGTGAGCATATTGCATATTGTCACAAGACTAGAGTTGAGTAACCATGGTTGCCTTGCTTTGCAAGGGAAGTCCTTGACACAGCTAATCCTCTATTGAAAGCCTTTTTCTCCTCCCCACTCTCTTCAGCAGGAATTACCACCAGAATTCTGGGACATGATTGCAAAGGGTAATAAATTCTATGACTGCAGGTTCCTGTGAACCCAAAACTCTCACCGACACAGAGGAGTCTGCCTGCTGCATCTCTGAATGACTTTGCTCAGGCCTTGTCCCTGCTGCATAAAGGATTCTGCTGTGTCTCTGCCTTGGGCATGATGAGATCAGTTAAGCCCTCTGTGATGGGATGATGAGCTGCTTGTGCATAAAAGCTTAGTCCCTCAGAGCTTGGGCATGGTTCTCAAAACTCTGTCTTAAGCGGAGCCCCTTAAACATGACTCCCTTAATCGCTGGCAGAATCCGACAGTGGGCGTTTGCGGAATCTGCTCCAACATAAAAGTTCCTTAACGGAAACGCGTCTTCGGGATTCTCGGCGCGACAGTTTCCGGCGAGGAGTGGGTGTACCTATGGGGGTCCTGAGACTTCTCCACTGTTTTCACTAGAAGTCTCTCGGAGCCCTCCCTCTGACTCACTTTCTCTCTGAGCTCCTTCTCTCCCCCTGCTGGTACCTTCCTCCGCTGCCGAGTCTCTCTTAGCGTCCGAGAGCCCTTCCACTGCCTGCCTTTCCGATGGCAGTTCCCTGACATCCACCTCCCCTCCAGGGCCCCCTTCACCCCCTCCCACCCCCTCATCTACGGGCGGTGAGGACGGAAACCCCCGGAAAGAACCTCCCTCACCGTCAGAGGACTCGAACACTTCTCTCCACTGACTCCCGTCTCTTCTTCCCGAGTACTCCTCCTCATCGGAGTCTATTCCCTCTTCCAGCCCTGATTCTGGGAACCCTTCGAACTCCTCTTCCTCATTGGTGGTGCCGAAGTGTTCCCTCCCGAACCGTGTCACCGGCTGAGGTTTCCTTGGGAACCGTTGATGAAACGTTTCTATTAAAACCTCGTCATTGACCTCTTCTGCCGGTACCCATGTGTTCTCTGACTCCGGTTCTCCTTCCCATTCTACCAAATACTCCACCTGATTCCCCTTCCACCTGGAATCGACGATTTCTGCCACATGATTGTTGCGTTCCCTTTCTTCTATGACTGGTGTTTGAGTAACCTCCCTCTCACGTCCCCCCCACTCCCGCCCCTCTCGGTAAGGCGACAGTAAGGACCTGTGAAATACTGGGTGCAGTTTCATGTGGTTGGGCAACCTGAGTTTGAATGCCACTGGGTTGACCTGTTGTATCACCTCAAATGGTCCCAGCCGTTTAGGTTTCAATTTCTTACACCCGCCCTTGAACGGCAGCCCTTGGGTGGATAACCACACCTGGTCCCCCACCCTTATGGTTTCACCTTCCCGTCTGTTTCTGTCTGCTTGCTTCTTGTATTCTTCTTTGGCCCTCTCTAAATTAAGTTGGAGCTGCCAGTGGATCGCTTCCATCTCTTCTACAAAGTGTTCCGCTGCCGGGACACTCCATCTTTCCCCTCCTTCTCCTGGAAATGCCCTGGGATGACACCCATAATTTGCCAGGAAGGGACTCATCCCTGTGGACACATGCTCCGCGTTGTTGTAGGCAAATTCTGCCAGAGCCAACTTATCTACCCAATCATTTTCTCTGTCATTAACATAACACCTCAGGTATTGTTGTAGAATACCGTTTGCCCTTTCCGCCTGCGCATTTGTTTCTGGGTGTCGGGCAGTCGAAAAATTGACCTCTACGTGCAGTAAGTTCATGAGCCTCCTCCAGAACCTGGAAGTAAATTGTTTCCCTCGGTCTGAGACCACCCTCAAGGGGGCGCCATGCAACCTAAAAATATGTTTTACAAACAACTTGGCGGTTTCTTCCGCTGTGACCGCATGCGAGCAGGCTATAAAGTGGCACATCTTGGTTAATAGGTCTACCACCACCATGACAGCTGTTTTCCCCTTGGATTTTGGCAGATCCATCATAAAATCTATGGATACTGCCTCCCATTGGCCTTTCTGGTGTGGGTAAGGGTTCCAGTAGCCCCGCCGGTGCCAGCCTCTCCCCTTTTGCCCGCTGGCAGCGGTCGCACCCCCTTACATATTCCCGTACGTCTTCCCTCACCTTGGGCCACCAAAACTCCCTGGTAACCAACCACATGGTTTTGTGTTGCCCAAAGTGCCCCGCTGTGGGGCTGTCGTGCAATTGTTTGAGTACCCGGCCCCTCAGTTCTCCTTCGGGTATGTACAGTGCCCCCTTGTAATACAACGCTCCATTCCTTTCCTCAAAACCCCCTGTGTTCTCTCCCCGGAGTCCTCTGAGCTTATCTTGGGCGTATTCATCGTTCTCGGTTCCCTCTACCAGTTCTCTCGGCCCCACCAATGCCGCCCCACACACCCAGTGGTCCTCGGGGATGATATGTCTCTCCTCTGGCGCTCCCTCCCCCTCTAAATACTCTGGTTTTCAAGAGAGAGCGTCCGCTCTGACATTCTCCGGCCCTGGCACATAGCAAATTTCAAAATGGAATTTGGAGAACTCCTGGGCCCATCTCACTTGTCTCTGGTTCAGTACTCGGGCAGTTCTCCAGTATTCTAGATTTTTGTAGTCGGTGCACACTTGGACCTTGTGCTGCGCTCCAATCAGCAAGTGTCGCCATCTCCGGAACGCCTCATGAATGGCGAGTAGTTCTCGGTCGTACACGGTGTAGTTTCTCTCGGACTTGTTCAGTTTCCGCGAGAAGAAGGCACACGGTCTCCATTCCGACGTATCCTTTCCCGGCTGAAGAAGCACCGCCCCCACCGCGCAGTCTGATGCATCTGTTTCTACTCTCATCGGTTGTTGCAGATCCACGTGCAAAAGTTGTTCTTCCGACGCGAATGCCTTCTTTAACTTTTCGAACGCTCGCTGCGCCTCTTCCGTCCAGACAAATTTCTTCTTGCTGCTGAGACAATCAGTGATGGGCGCCGTTAAGTGGGCGAAGTTCTTGATGTTCTTCTACTTCCGGTAGAAGTTCCTGAACCCCAGGAACCTTTGCACGTCCTTCTTTGTCCTCGGTGTCTTCCATTCCAGTACCGCTTGAACTTTGCTGGGATCCATGGCCAATCCCTTGTCTGACAAACGGTACCCCAGGAATTCCACCTCTCTGGTATGAAACTGACACTTCTCCAGTTTCACCCACAGCTGGTTTGCTTGCAGTCTGCTCAGTACCTCTCTTACGTCCCGCACATGCTGCTCCTCATTCTCTGAGTACACCAATACGTCATCTAAAAATGCCACACAGTTTTTGTAAAGTAAAGGTCCCAGGACGTGATTCATGAATGATTGAAAACAGGCTGAGCCCCCCTGTAGACCGGAGGGCATAACGAGGTACTCAAAGGCCCCCAAGGGGGTGAACATGGTAGTTTTCCATTCATCTCCCTTTCTCATTCGTATCAGGTTATACGCCCCCCTCAGGTCCAGTTTGGTAAAAATTTTCCCCTTCCTCACTCGGGTCAAAATGTCATCGATTCTGGGCATGGGGAAGGTCACGGGTTCTGACACTGCATTTACGGCCCGGTAATCCACTACCAACCTGGGTTTATCCGTGTCTTTTTTGTCCACAAAGAACACTGGACTACCCCCCACCGCTCGTGACTCCCTGATGAAACCTCGTTTGAGGTTCTTGTCAATGAACTCCCTTAACTCCCGAATCTCCCTGTCCCCATGCGGGGGCAGTTTATCTGCTTCTCTTTCGCTGAAGACGTTACCCAGGTCGGCGTATTGTCATGGTACCTTCCCTTTATCTGCTACTTCCATCCCTGCTAGGGTGGCCTGGGCTCCTCCCTGAGCCTCTCCCCCCTTGCAGTGTGCTAGGCAATGTGCTGACCCAAAGGAAACTACCCGCTGGTGCCATCCCACTAGCGGATCATGCAGCGCTAGCCAGCTCATTCCCAATATGATGGGCGCTCCTCCCAGGGTGGCCACATTAAACGCTATCACCTCCGTGTGTCTTGCCACCTTCATTATCATGGGGACAGTTTGTTGGTTAACTTCTCCACCCAACAGTTCCCTCCCATCAATCGTTGTCACCTGCAAAGGGTTACTTAAAGGGATAGTCTGTATCTGGTGTTTAGCTGCAAACTCCTTGCTCATAAAATTGCAGGAGCTGCCTGAGTCCAATAGCGCCTTTATCTTTAGCGGATGTCCGTTTGGTAGCTCTAGCACCACCTCTACGACAAGCGCTGGTCTTGGGGGTTCAGGCTTGGGCACATTCACTGATCTTTGGCCTGGCTGCTGTGCCCCGATGCTGGCAACCAGGCGTTGGCTTTTACCTGCTCCTTAACCCCCTCTTCTTCACCCCCAACAGCTCCCGCCATTCCTTGCCATCCCTTCCTTTGAGGGCAGACTCTGGTAAAGTGACCTGGCTGTTGGCAGAGGAAACATTTCTTGGTGCTCTTTCCCTCCTTCTTCCGCCCTTCGTTGGTGTTTGAAACTCCGCGCGCGCGCGCTGTTCCAATCTCCATCGGTTCTACTGGCGGGGAATGCTGCTCTGGCATCTCTGGAATGCGGAACTCACTCCAACGTTCCCCTTTCCCTTCCCGCTTCTCCAAGGCTCTCGCCTCCTGGCGCGCTCCTATGGCAAGCGCGGATTTAGTCAGCTGGTCCATAGACTCCGCCCTGGGCGCGCGGGAAAGTTCATCCTTCACCGCCGAGGATAAACCTTCTTCGAACAGCATTTGTATCGGGTCCGCAGACAGGTCCCACCCCAATTTATGGATCAGCATGGTAAACTCTGTCCAGTACTCTCGGACGGATCGGTTCCCCTGTTTACACGCCATCAACTGTCTGCGCACCACCCCTTGCTCAATCTCGCTGGAAAACATCAGGTCCATGGCGCGAAAAAACTTTCTCGAGTCTTTTAGAGCGTCATTATTTGCTGCCATCAGGGGCCTCACCCAGTCTTTCACCCCCCCTTTGAGATGCCCAATGACAAACGCCACTCTCGATTCCTCATCGGGAAAGTCATCAAACTGCAGATTGAGGGCGTATTGCATCTCTGTCCTAAAGGCTTGATAATTTCTGGGATCACCCCCAAACTTTTGCACCAACCCTGGCATCTTCCTTGTGAGTGGGGTGGTTTTTCCCTTGTCTGCATCCTGAGCCCGCCTCTCTTCGAGCTTCGCCGTTTGCAGCGCTAGCTGGAGCTCCAACACCCTGTACCTTTCTTCCAGGCTTGGACCCGCTCCAGCTCCTCCTGCGTCTCCGGCTCCGGTTGGGTTGCTCTTGATGCCTCTCTTTGCACAAGCGGCTTTCAGGGACTGTCGGATTGCTGTGATGGGATGATGAGCTGCTTGTGCGTAAAAGCTTAGTCCCTCAGAGCTTGGGCATGGTTCTCAAAACTCTGTCTTAAGCGGAGCCCCTTAAACATGACTCCCTTAATCGCTGGCAGAATCCGACAGTGGGCGTTTGCGGAATCTGCTCCAACATAAAAGTTCCTTAACAGAAACGCGTCTTCGGGATTCTCGGCGCGACAGTTTCCGGCGAGGAGTGGGTGTACCTATGGGGGGTCCTGAGACTTCTCCACTGTTTTCACTAGAAGTCTCTCGGAGCCCTCCCTCCAACTCACTTTCTCTCTGAGCTCCTTCTCTCCCCCTGCTGGTACCTTCCTCTGCTGCCGAGTCTCTCTTAGCGTCCGAGAGCCCTTCCACCACCTGCCTTTCCGATGGCAGTTCCCTGACACCCTCATAATGCAGGCATGTAAGCAAATTGGCTGCCTCTTCAGCCTCTGCCTGGGGCCATTCTGTTTGGCATTCCTCTATCCAGTCAGGAGGCACACTCACAAACAGTGATGTGTTTTTGCACAGGGCAAAAACAGGTTGCCTCCTTCTAAAGTCAGATTATTTCTTGCCCATTTTTGTGCATGGCATGCGCTTCCAGTTCCAAATCAGACAGGAAGATGTGTGCCTGCTAGCAGAATCTGGGAAACATTTCTCTTGAGAATGTAGCAAGTTGGTGGATGGGACAAGAGTTGCATGTTTTAGGGGCCACACAAACATCCAAGGACTAGTTGTTGTTACCTGATGCACTCCTAGCTTGCTTTCTTGTGCTTGTGCTCTCCTTGCCAAATGTTTATTTGGCTGGAATCAGATGCTAATCAAATCCAGCCCAGCTCCCAAATTGGTTTTGAAGCATCGTCTTCCAATTATAAAAGTAATTCCTCCTCTCACCCGCTGAACCTTGTGTAGCATTAACAGGGCCTCTTACTATGCAAAGTGGATGCAAAGGCCTCTTTCGTTTCCCCAGTAATTAAATGAATGTCAATTGTTTTAGTTGTTTCTGAGGGAGAGTCCTACAAGAGTATTAGCATGTTCTGCTAACCCAGACGGCCTGCACTCCAGGCCTGGCGGAAGCCCTTGGGGGGTTGACCACTGACCCGATAACTCTCTGGGCGGACACACCGGCTGCATCTCAATGAGCCGGCCTCATTCGGTTTCTCTGCGACTGGCTGAGCGGAACTAATATTGCCGACGCATATAGATGAAAGAAGGGGGGGGGGAAGGGAATAGCTTTATGGCTAAATTAATTAAGCAGATGTACCTGTCTAATTAAAGAGCCACTGTCCCCTTTGTACCCTCACTTGCACGGCAAACAGTATTTAAATGCGCGGCCGAGCCGTTTCGCCTATCAATATTTAGTAGGAACACTCTGATGGAGGTGATATTAGCAAGATGTACTCTCCATTTATTATTAATAGCCGCCATTCCAATTTATGCACGGGAGTGGCAGTGTAGCTTTACAAGCATTGGGCCAGGGCCTGGGGTTGGACAGGAGGCAGCTGCTGAGGTAAGCAGCCACGCATCCCACCGGTAAGGGGAAACCCGTCAGAAATGCCCCAGGGTCGAGCCACTGCAGCCCTTTCACAGGTGCCTGCTGACGTCATGCTGCTGAGCTCCAGCAATCCAAAGGTTGCCCTTGGTCTGATGTCACAGCCAGAAGCAAGAGGTGAGCAGGGGCTAGTGGGCCACAGGGATTGCTAGGTGACACCCCCCACATCCACACCCGTTGGGCTGGGGAGGACAAGGAAAGAAGACCTTGCCTACTGCTGATCTGGAGCCTGGCCTCCTTGCCAGAGATTGCAACCACGTCCACAGCAAAATGGCAAAGGGGGAGCCAGGTGGCAGTGGCTGGAGCTGCAGTCGAAAGCCCATGCACAGAGGCATGGCAATGGGCTGAAGCCAGAGTAACCAGCCTGGGAGGGTAAGAATGTAAAGCAGTATATTGAGCTTTGTCTGCTTCTTGTGAGGTTGGGGGCAAAGATGGTCCTTCAGGAAACATGAAGAGGACTTTGAGTCATTGAGGCGAGCTGGAAGCACATATAAGAAAGAGCCGGGGGCTATAATAGGAGGTAGGGAACCTCAGACCCAGGGGTCAGATGTGGTCCTCCAGACCACACCCACTGTCCCCTTCACTGACCCTACTTCTCCCCCCTGAATGCTTTTGCCTGGCTGGGATGTATCCTTGAATTCTACTAATGCTTCTTTCCTGCATGGATGGAGCACGAGAAGAAGTGTGCATGCACACGAAAGCTCATACCTAGAACTAACTTAGTTGGTCTTTAAGGTGCTACTGGAAGGAATTTTTTTATTTTGTTTTGAGAGAGGGGTGTGTGAGTCTGTGTAGAAACTGGCCTACTGCACAATGTGTAAAATCCACATTTGCCTCTGACTCTGCTCACCACTAGCACATGGTGCTCAGCAAGTTGCCCTGAAGGGAGTGTGGCCCTCGGGCTGAAAAAGACAGCCAACCGTGGACTATAGAGAAAGATGGACCTATTGGGGGCCTTTTAGTGCAGAGGCTGCCTGGGCCTGCATGGTTCAATTCATGCTCTCCATTCCTTTGGTCAGAAGCGATGTGGCAGTGTATAGATAAATTCCTTAGGTCATTGGCTAAAGACCGGAGAGACGACCTGCTGGAAAGGAAAGGGAACTTCTAGCTCAAACAGACAGTTCATGGGTTCTCTGGAGTCCCACTCAAACACCTGCTGACTCAGCAGGATCCTGGCCCCCTCCACCAAAGAAGACGCCTGGTGTCACCAAAAGGGCACAACTGGAGTCCATCAGCCATCTGCTATGAGATGCACAGACGCTTCCCCCAAATATGTCTGGCTCTGAGACAGGATTATGGCCCCATTGTTTGTTTCCATTATTATTTATCATTTCCTTTATAAAAGGCTTTTATGTTCTGTTTTCCTCCTTCCCCCAACATTTCAATGGCACCTTTTAATTTTTTTTCTTCCAGCGCAAGTCGGCCAACATCACACAATAAGGAGGCTGGAACGTAAGTTCAGAGAGCTTTTAATAGTCTGTTCTACAATCTTCTGACCCAAGAACACATCAGGCAAAATTTGGGAGGAATTAGATTTACAGCTTGCCTTGAACAATCATCCATATAGGAAAGGACAGGATGGGGTGGGGGAGAGGTTTTTCTTCTGTCACTGAGCCATGGGAATTAGCAGGACACAAAAATCCAAAAAAAGAAAAGAGAAAAATCCTGTTTGGTTGATAATCAAGAATGTTACCACCCCTTTAATTTCTCTTGGGAAAACAAAACATCAAATTTACAGGAGGAGGTGGGGGTTTCTAGTCCAACTGGATGCTCTCAGGTCTAACTCTCAACATATGGATACTAGCAGTCTGCTGCCGCCTATTTTAGGTCAGGTTTGAGGAACCTGCAGCATTCCAGATGTTACACACCCAACTTCAACAACATCTGGAGGGTCACACGTCTCCCATTCCTGATCTAAGGAGCAGCATTCCCTAGTGCATGCAGAGAGGGGAAGAATGTCTCTATTTAGAAGAGGCATTCCATGTGAGAGACAATGCCTCTTCTTAGATCAAAGTGGGACTCCTAACTCCTATCAGACTCCTATCAGACTCCCAACTCCTATCAGCCTCAGCCAGCAGGGCAATGGTTGGGATGGAGAGCTACAGGTTCCCCACCCTCTTGTAAGAAGCAGGGCTGTTTGCAGCAACACTTAAATCTAGATCAGGAAGGTGCCTTATCTCTAGCCCTGAGATTGGTGACCTGAGTAGGTGGAGCCAAAAGACCCTGCTCCACTGATTAGCCAAAGGCAGGAGGAAGCACTCACAGTTCTGCTATATATACCAGGCCCAGGGGATCCTGAAAGTTTATGATACCCAAGTCATTGGTGAGGAAACTGGCCCTCCAGATATTGTTTGACTCCAACTCCCATCAGCCCCACACCAGCAGCCTGACCAATCTGGAGGGCCCCAAGTTCCCCGCTCTTATTATAAGGAATCCATTGAGGGTTTTGTAGGCTGTGGGGAACTTGTGTTTCCTGGCCCCGTTGAGCGTCTGCAACCTCCTGGGTAGAGGGGGTGGGGTAGCTTAAAGCAAAGGTTAGTGCAGGATTGATGTAAAACATGTAATTAAAATTTTGAAATAAGGAACAGTTAAGGATGGTAATTATATATATATAATGCATGGGATATATATATATATATATATATATATATATATATATATATATCCCTTTTGTGGAGATATATATGCAGGGTGTGGGTGGGTGTAAAATGCAGGGGATACGCGCGCGCACACACACACATATGGAGATATATATATATATATATATATATATATATATATATATATGGATCCACAAAAGGGGATAGATAGATAGATAGATAGATAGATAGATAGATAGATAGATAGACAGACAGACAGACAGACAGATATAAAGATAGATAGATATTTCCCCCCTGCATCTTCTTGTATATATATATGGATCCACAAAAGGGGGGAGGGAAGTCCAATGGGATATGTGTACTGTTTTGTTTTTCTTTTTAATTGTTGTTTGCAAAATTTGAAAATAATTTTAAAAATTATTTTAAAAAAGTAAAGGAAAACAACGTAAAACAAAGCCAAGCCAAGCACTTGCCTAATCATTTTCAAGAAGACACTTCAAGCCATTTGTAGTGGGAAGCCTAGGGTGGTGGGTCGGGGATTGACAATGTAGCTTTCGATGTACTCAAATACTGTCTGAGGGTCTTGGTCGCCATTGATGAAAATGGCATCTTCGAATACAGTCTCCAAGCCTTCGGCGATCCTCAAGTAAGCGTCCACTTTGAGTTTCACAGCCTCTTCCAAGTCCCTCGGATGTATCAGGAGGCGTTCACTGGCTTCCTTGGAGGCTGCCGGTTGGTACAGTGTGTGGTACCTGGAAATGGGGCAGAACAGTAAAAAGCTCAGAGACGAAGCTCTACCCTACCTTTTTAAGAGTGTTCTGGTGACAGCAGGAATGGGGAACCTGTGACCTTCCAGCCCCTGTAGCCACAACAGCCAATGGTCCAGGGATGAAGGGAGTTGAAGTACAACAACATCTGGAAGGCCACGGAGTCCATCACACCTGTTTTAATAAACAGCATTCCCTACTGCATGTAATACATGGAAGGATGCTTCTCTTTAGAAGAGCAGTCTCTCATTTGAGAGAGGGGAGCACCTCTTCTTCGATCAGCAACTGTGTAGCCCTCCATATATTGTGGGACTCCCAACAGCTCCAGCCAGCATGGCCAATGGTCAGGGGATGCTGGGAGTTGGAGTCGAGCAACATCTGGAGAGCCACAGGTTCCCCAATGCTGACATAACAACTGTCAGGTCTGCCTCTAGATCCCAGCTCACAGAGGACCAACGCCCGGTGGATATAATATACAAAGTCTTTATTGAAGTTTAGTTTCCATTTCAAGGCTCTGGGTGCGCAGACCCACGTCTCAACGCTAGACCGGCTAAGTCCCCTCTGACTCACTGCTCCTCCCACACCAGTTTAAGATCCTCGCCCGGCTCCACCTCCTACACTGTTCTTTCCTTCGCTGGGTCTTTCTGCCCTCTGGGGTCTCCTCCTTCCTGGACTCTTCTGACGCTGACCCCCCTTGGTCTTCCCCTTCCTTCCGGCGGGCTTTAGGACCTGGCTCCCTACCCGGGCTCCCTGCTGTGCCGCTCGCCTGTACATTTGAACTTGGCGCACGCGCCCAGCCGGTAACCTTCCTTCTGACCGTTTCCCCGCTTCCTGATGTGGGCGTGACCAAACCTGACTCCTCTCCTCCCGCTGGTGGTGAGAGCACTGGTCCCGATTCCTGGGACTCCCCCTCCCCACTGCGCTCTGGTGAGGAAGCTGGTCCTGATTTCCAACTGCTGCTCAGGGACTCCCCGCTGGCCCCTTCCTCCTGGGGCTTCCCCCCTGGAACCCCCCTCGCCCTGGCCATCGGCGCTCCCTTCTGTGAGTCCTCCGATTCGCTGGAGAGGCTTGTGGAATAACTCTTTCCACTGTCACTGCCTGCTCCCCCCTCGTACTCCTCCTCCTCACTCTCCATTTGCTCCCCCTCCTGTGTCTCTCCTTCTGAACCCCTGACATCCATCCCCCCTCGAAGCCCCCCCTTCCCCCCTCCCCCTCTTCAGGTGCGGGTTCCGGGTGCTCCAGTGTTGTGGGGGTAATTTCAGGATACAGTTCGTCCCCCGAGGCGTGCATCCAGCGTGATAAGTCCGGGAAGTCCTCCATGGGCTCGTCGACGGCGAATTCCTCCACTTCCATCTCCTGGGCGGTGTGTTCGAAATCTGAAGCCGCCCCCAAATCACCCAAGACCCCCTCTCCCTCTGTCGCCTGAGGTGACTCCACTTCCCAGGGTCCCTTCGGCATGTCTCTGCGCCAGCCCACTTCGGGTTGGTCCTCCCACCAATAAGATCCCCCCGTGCCAAACCCTGAGAGTGATCCCTCTGGGGAACTGCCTGGGCTGCTAACCACACCCAGTCTCCTACCCTGATGTGGGCGTGACCAAACCTGACTCCTCTCCTCCCGCTGGTGGTGAGAGCACTGGTCCCGATTCCTGGGACTCCCCCTCCCCACTGCGCTCTGGTGGGGAAGCTGGTCCTGATTTCCAACTGCTGCTCAGGGACTCCCCGCTGGCCCCTTCCTCCTGGGGCTTCCCCCCTGGAATCCCCCTCGCCCTGGCCATCGGCGCTCCCTTCTGTGAGTCCTCCGATTCGCTGGAGAGGCTTGTGGAATAACTCTTTCCACTGTCACTGCCTGCTCCCCCCTCGTACTCCTCCTCCTCACTCTCCATTTGCTCCCCCTTCTGTGTCTCTCCTTCTGAACCCCTGACAACAACATATAGCCATAATTCAGAAAAAATACTCTTTAAAAACACAGGAAAATTGTTGGCAAAAGTGCTCACAATTAAATCAACCAAAGCTGGGGAGGCTTGGCCTACAGTTTTCTGGCCCCTGAACAAAGATTTTTTTGTTTTTAAATGGCAAGTCTTGGATTCAAATTTACAGTCTAACCCCAAAGGTAAATTCCCTTTCTCTTGCTTGTCTGGATGGAGGACAGAGCAGTGTGTGTGAGCGTGTGATGCAAATAGCTTACTGTGTAAATGCGAAAACTGACACTGGTTGATCTGCCCACATTTGCCTCTGGCTCCTCCCATCACTGGCATGCAGCCCTTGCAAGGTTGTCTAGAAGGGAAGGCAGATTTTCAGCTTAAGAAGGGTGACCCACCCCTGGAGTAAATGCAAATGCAGACACGGTTACTGTCATTCCAATGGAAATTCATCTCGCCCTAGTGGCGAAGGCTGTGACTAGGTGCATATGCCTGCTCAGTCTGCTGTCCAGGTGAGGCTGTCTGTTGAGAAGGGTAACTCAGGGCTGTCTTTGAATTGCATTTGGACCAGACATCCTTTCAAAAAGTGAACTGTATTCTGCAAAACAAAAACAAAAAACACGCCGCCCCCCTAGATTTGGATAAATTTTCCAAAGCAGGGAAACTATCCCCAGCACACTTGCATTGGTGCTACTAACCTTTCTCCAGTGACTGGGTCAAGCATACGGTAACACAGGCGCTCCAGAATGGACTCAGGTGTGATGTGCAGGAAAAACACCCTATGAAGAGAGTGGAGAGGGGGAAATGTTCAGTTAATGCCACTAGCAATAGCACACTGACTGTTTTTTGAGAACAGCTGAATTCTTCCTATACGGTAGGCCCACAACTTATTCCAGGGATCAAGCCTAATGCCAAAATCACGTATAGTCAAAACTCGTTGGGTTCTGTGGCAGGTGGGACTGCCAAAGTCATTTGCACCCGTTTCTGCCCCCTTTTTGATTTTTAATAGGGTTTTTTGTTGTTGTAGTTGTTTGCCATGCACACAAATTAAATGCACCCAGTTGCGGGCATACTGTATCCTAAATAATAATGATCTTTGATTAACAATACAAGAAGCTGCCTCGGTCCAAGGCCAGGGTCTGTTCCCGTCACCTGATGTACTTGGTCCTCTAACCTGCAGAAGCCTTTTGGATGCTGCGGTCCCTCTCAATCAGCCTCCAAGTTAAGAGAGAGGATTTCTCTTCCATCAAAGGGACCCTTGTGGTGCTATCTGGATGGAATGTTCCCAGCAGCACCAAAGTTCTGTGTCTAGGTGCCATTTTAATTTCCCACATTGCCCTCATTGGAGCATCATTAAAATGGTGGCCTTCAAGGCAAACTGGAGTGTCACAGCTTTGAAAAAGGTGAATTCCATGCTAAGGATCATTAGGAAAGGAACTGAAACTAAGAGTTAAACTGGGGAACTTGCTCCCACAGGAGGCAGTTATGGCCACCAACTTGGACGGCTTTAAAAGAGGATCAATTTGAAACTTTTATATTCTTTTTCTTTTATCTGTTTTTCTTTTCTGTATCTCTGTATTCTGTAAAATTAATAAAAATATTTTAAAAAATAAAAAATAAATAAAAGAGGATCAGGCAGGTTCATTGAGGAAAGGGCTATCAATGTCTACTAGCCACGATGGCTGTGTGCTACCTCCACTCTCAGAGGCAGTGATGTCTCTGAATGCCAGCTGCTGGAGATCACAAGTGCTTGCTGGCTTCCCATTCGGGCATCTGTTCAGCCCCTGTGAGAACAAGACGATGGACTAGATGGGATCATTGGCCTGATGCAAAAGGGCTGTTCTTATGTTGGGCTATTATCCTTCTTTAGGCATTACCAGTAAGCCCTCATGGAGCCCAGGAAGCTCAGTCCATTTGAACCTGGGGTTTCAAAGGAAGGAAAGGCAGGAGACCTCTCCACAGAGGATGTGCCAGAGTTCCTTCCTGTGCTGGCTCCTTCCCTAGATTTTGTTTCTGAGCATGCCTTAAAGTCTAATCTACACAGAGGGATGAGCTGGAAGAAATCTGGCCTGTATCATTGCCAGTTGAGGGAGATACGGTACATATTTTTAAATGCACCCCAATATTAAAAACGCCCTGCCACACATAAATATTGTTTATCTATTTAAAATGAGCACAACGAAGGCCAAGATTGAACTTTTGTCCTTGATCTCCTAGTTTTCTCTTTGCATGGTGTGTAAGTGAAAGAACTGAGAGGAGCATTTGAATCTGGAACTGCCCCACCCGCAGGCTGAAGAGGGGCAATCTGTTCCACCACTCATTCATCATGTATATCATTTTGACCCTTGGGAGAAAAGCACCAAGACTTACACTCCTGGGCTATCCCAACTGACTGTGTGTGCTCCTATTTTCAGATGCTCCCCTGAGCCCAAAGCCCCCCGTGTGTAGTAGGCCAGCACTTGAGGGAGATGACTATGTTAACCCTCTCTCACTTCTTTACTATATGAAGGGGAATTTTTTATGCTCATTCATTACTACAGCCACCACTTTTCAACCCTGAAGTATGAAGTGCATCCCAGGATTTCTCATGCCTCAAACTTCATAATGCAGGAAATATCTTTACCGAAAGGATATTGGAAGAGGTAACTTGGAAGAGGGGGAAATCTCCTGTTTATTATTTAGCTTTCTGTCTTTCTCCTCTTCCCTAATCCACTCCAAATTCTTTGTAGAAATGAACTTTTATTTTATTCTGGGCGGTGGGGAATAGGATATTTTGCTGGCTTTCCTCAGAATGCAATTTCTCCCTGCGGCTGGCTTCAAGGCTATACTGCTTAGTTTTTATATTTCATTTCAATTCATTTGGGGGGGGGGTGCATGCATGTGCCTCTCAGACCGGTTAGTGTAAGCTTTAGACATTCACCAAAGGGAACATTTTATCCTTACTGGGGAGAATCAGATCAGATGAAAGCCGGAGGGTTCTATCATCGTGGCATGCACGTAGCAAGATTATTTGGCTCCTTTGTAGAACTTAAAGTTATGAAAATCATCTCGCTGGCTCTTCAAATGTTTACAGATAATGACTTCCACTTGCATTGAGTTAAAAAAAAACCCACAAAAAAACCCACACACCTCAGCCCAGCATTAAAAATAAAAAAAGCAGAAGATCTCAATGATTCCAAAGACAGGAGGAGAATATAACAGTTTTCAACAGTCTTTTATCCTTTACACTCCAAACATTTTGTTTCTGCTTTGTTTCTGTTGCCCAACAACCGTCTAGAATTGTGATTGTCACAACAGGTAACTAGTGATAAAGTGTATTGAGATGAATATTCTAGCAGAAGGCAGGGAAAGGCGCACACGGGGGGGGGGGGCAACAATGTCTGCTTATACAGTCCTGATAATTGATACGGCTCCCCCTATTATTTTCCAAAATAAACAAAACAAAACAAAAAAAGAAGGAAAGGATTATAACCTGCCATATCAAGGAGCCTTGTCGCTACTCATAGTCACTAAGTTGAGAAAAAGAGAAATGTAGCAGGAAACTGAGAAGGAAAAGCCAAAGACCCACCCCTCGTAAGAAGCTGCCAGGAAGATGAACAGTGGAAGAGCCTTGTCGGAAATACACATTTTGTGTGTGGAGAAAGTGTGTTTTATTATTCAGTCTGGTGTCAGCAATAAAGACAAGCAGAGGGAGGGGGGGTGTTGTAGGGAGTCAGGTGGGTAATTCCTGACTCAGACGTGTTCATTGCCTAAATCAGCCATAGGGGAATCATAGAATCATAGAATCATAGAGTTGGAAGAGACCACAAGGGCCATCGAGTCCAACCCCCTGCCAAGCAGGAAACACCATCAGAGCACTCCTGACATATGGTTGTCAAGCCTCTGCTTAAAGACCTCCAAAGAAGGAGACTCCACCACACTCCTTGGCAGCAAATTCCACTGTCGAACAGCTCTTACTGTCAGGAAGTTCCTACTAATGTTTAGGTGGAATCTCTTTTCTTGTAGTTTGGAACCATTGCTCCGTGTCCGCTTCTCTGGAGCAGCAGAAAACAACCTTTCTCCCTCCTCTATGTGACATCCTTTTATATATTTGAACATGGCTATCATATCACCCCTTAACCTCCTCTTCTCCAGGCTAAACATGCCCCGCTTCCTTAGCCGTTCTTCATAAGGCATCGTTTCCAGGCCTTTGACCATCGTTTGGCCTTCCGGGTTTTGCTGAACAACAGCTTCCATCAGCCCCAGGAAGCATGGCCAATGGTCTGAGATCATGGGCGCTGTAGTCTAGTAACACCTGGAGGGTCAATGGGACAAGCAAGGGACAAGCCATCACCAAGCCCCTACTACAGGCTTCCTCAAACTCGGCACTCCAGATGCTTTGAGACTACAATTCCCATCATCCCTGACCACTGGTCCTGCTAGCTAGGGATCATGGGAGTTGTAGGCCAAAAAGATCTGGAGGGATGAGGTTGAGGAAGCCTGCCCTACTATATCCCAGCATCACCCAGCAGTTGAAGAAGGAGGCCATTTAAATGTGTCTGTGGGAGAGGGGTTATTGGTTCGTTCACTTTTGTTTTCGTTTTATTATATGTTTCGGGTTTTCATTTTGTGTTTTTATGTTGCGAACTACCCTGTGATCTTTGGATGAAGCGCAGTATACAAATTTAATAAACAAACAAACAACCACATTCTGAAGAGGATTACAAGGCATCTTTCCATGCTGCCAGAACTGCACAGCCCATCCTATTTACTGGTCTCCAGGGATAATCAGTTTGGTTTCCTGAGCAGAAGATTCGGAGCTGGAGAACAGAGGACAGCTCCAGCCCCACTATTAGGAAGAGCAGCAGGTGCTTGCGGGGGCCGGGGGGGGGCGGGGAGCATACGGATGTAAGCAGGCAGCAATTTCCATCCAGTCCTCCGTTCTTCACAATCAGCACTGTTTCCATTCTGCTAGGGTTCAGCTTCCACTAAACCTACATTATTACTCCCACTGTCTGCTAAAAATTAATTACAAAGAGTTGTATCCAACTAAGTTTTGCTCTACCACTGAACTACAGCCCTTCCCCAATTATTTTAGCTTTTATAGATTTTTACTGTTTAAAATTTTTGAACCAGCCCCAGCGGGCATGGTTAATAAGTGCCCTATAAATGCCCTCCCTCCCAAAAATGTATAGTGTTCTTTCTACGTGTGTAGAGCAGGTATCCGCATAGATATCAGGAGTGGATGCAATCAGACTGGGATGCTTAATGTTGATTTGGGCCCTGGGGTGGACAATGGAAATCTGTTGGATGTGGACCAGATGGAACGGGAACATTCTTGTGGGCACAAGTTGGAACTCCTGGGTGCTAAACTATGGAACTCACTTCAACAGGAAGTGAGTTGGTGACGGCCACCAACTTGGATGGCTTTATAAGAGGATTGGACAAATTCATGGAGGAAGATAATGGCTATGAGTCATTCTGGCTAAACTGCCTCCAGTTGGAGGCAGTAATGCTTCTGAATACTAGGAGGGGAGAGAGCTGTTATTCTTGGGTCTTGGGAGAACAGGATGTTGGACTAGATGGGCCATTGGCCTCATCCAGCAAGGCTCTTCTCATGTTTTTAGTGGTGGTTGTTGCCCATTGGGACCTTGTAGGGCAGAAGGCAGTGACCCTGCCAGTAGACAGAGACAGAGCCAATGACAGGTGAGGCTGGAAGCAATCAGAGGTGGGGCCAACTCATTCTAGTTCTGTCCCCATCCTCCTCCCTGATGAGTTCTACAAGGGCAGCACTGAAACCATGGAGGAAGAAGCTGGCTGGCAGAGCCAACCCCTAAAGAGAAAAAGCAGGCAGGTGGGGTAGAGGGGCACAGGAGGGCTGTGGTTGGTGGGGCAGTGCCCCTATATGCCCTAATGGACCAGCCTCCTCTGGTTAAAAGCTACTTTTAAACTTCTGCTTTTATTGTGAGACAGCAACTTTCAAAAATAGAAGGCCATTCATCTTGTTCTCAATTTGCTAAAATAGCCTATACATCTTCCCCTTGGTAAGCAGGGACCAGCTGCCTGCTTTCCATTCTGCATGCTCTGCACTCGGCGGGGGGTGGGGGCGTGGGGGGCACTGGCTGATCCTTGCTTAAAATGGGAGCATAACTGATAATGCCACAACTTCCCCCAGCTGTGCCTAAACCTGAGAGGGAGAGAGAGAGATTACTGCTGTTAACTATACAATTGCCAAATGTTCCAGGCCTGCCTTGCCATGGCCCCAGAACAATATATATCCACAGAGAGGAAAGAGGCGGTGAAATCCAGTCTTCCTTCTTAGCCGTGTAAGGCTGTCATCTAGGGCAGGTGCAGGGAATCTTTGGTGTTCCAGATGTTGCTAGACTACAATTCCCATCAACCTTAGCCAGGAAGGCCTGGGATGATGACAACAGTTCAGGAATATCTGGAGGGCCAAGGGCTCCCCCCCCCCTTGATCTACGGTGACACTGCAGAGTGAATAGCTTAAGAGGTTCCCACAGACACACTTCCTGCTCTGCCTTGCACCTTCTGCTTCTAATTAGGAAGGAAGGATTTGATGCAGTTCACGTTCAAATCCACACTTTGTGATACAATACATAAACTGTAACACAGCCCTCCTTCAAAATTCACACTTCTCCAAATTTTGCAATGCAGTCCTCTCTAGCCAAGTGATGTATACAAAAATGCAAGGAGAATCTGCTCCAGCTTTTAAACTAACCACAGTTCTCAATGGGAACTTGGTAACTGTGGTTACAGCCAAACTACAGTTTAGTGTTACCAGGCTCTCCTCTTTGCTGAGTCTTATGACTGGCAAACTGAAGAAGGGGGAAAGAGCCTATTCAGGACATCACAGTCTGCCCAACTGATTCACAGCTTTTTGTACTTCAAAGCGGAAAAACTGACATGGCCTTCATGCAGGAGAAGTCTCTCTCTTATCTTACCAAATCCTGAACATATACAACTTTGTTCTGATAATATTATATAGGGGATCAATCAGCTTCAGGGCAAACATGTCCAGTCTAATCCTCCTCCCCACCCCGTTCCGGTCACCAAATCTGCTAGGAATCAGGAATATCTGGTTGTAGCCAATGAGCAAACCCACTGAAATTACCAGATCTAAGTGAACCATACCCACTAATTTGATGTCTGTTCTGCATAAAGCACTGAATACAACCCATCATCCACTGAGGGGGTGTTATATAAGCATACGGGGGGAGGGGAAGCACAGGCAATGCAAACATTTTAAAGGCTTTTCAAGATGTCCGTAAAGTTTCTATAGAGAAATTGCTCATAATGCCCCACTTTTAAAAAAAGAAAGAGGCTAGGAACTGGTGGCATCAGCAACTGCTCTTGAAATGACATCACATCTCTTCATGCAAACACACACACACACACACCACCTCTCTCATTTTTATTCTCTGCCTCCTCCTCCTCTCTCTCGTTTGTTATTCCATCATTGTCAGATTCCCCCCAGAGTTTGCTCCAATGGCACTTCACAGATCAGGAATAAAGATGGCAGCAGCAGGGAGCTCCTTCGGTGGACAACTGAGCTGGCCCCATTTCCCCTAATTGTGAGCTTAATCGCAGCTCGTCTCGGCAAGGAGGGAGCTTCTGTGGCTTGGAAGGGAGCAGAGAAGACAGAGCCTTTTGCTGTTGGAGCCACAGGCATAATCAGGATCCGTACAATGCCGGGAAAGAACTTTTGTGATGCTGCAAATGATTCTGAACACATACAGGGAAGGGATGTACCTCATCTCAATATCTCCAGGTAGAGCTGGGAGACTCCTTGCCTAAAACCCTGGAGAGCTTCTTCCAGTAAGTGTAGACAGCACTGAGATAGAAGGACCAAAACTCTGGCTCACTATGGCAGCTTCTTATGTTCCCCTTGGGCTGCCCAGCAGACTTTCTACCCTGCAGTTGGGGCTCCTACTGAATTGTCAGCTGGCTTGCTTGCTTCCCTACCTGCCTGGCTCTCGGTCGGCAGCCCCAACAGACGCCTTCCAAGACTACCATGCTGTCTGAAGAGGCCTAAGTTTGGTCAAGGACAAATATGATGACATCACACAAGGGCCAGTAGACAACCTCTCATTGCTACAGCCATAAGGTGAGGGAAAAGCAGGTCAAGACAACCGAACAGCATCAGAACGCAGATGTTTGTTTTGGCTACATCACCTGTGCCAATTTTCTACATTAACATCAAAATAAGATGATAATTGGCACAGCTGAAATGCAAGCTGAGAAGTCCCAGGTTCAGGTGTCATCTCGGCCACAACCTCATCCACTGGCCTTGGTAAGTCACTGCTTTGGCCCATCACTTTCCTGGGCCATCAGCCACGCTTAGTGAGAGCTGATGTGAGTTGTAATTCAGCAGCATTCAGATAGAAACGCCCCCCCCCCCCGCTTTAAATACCTGAAAAATGCTATTTAAATTGCCAAGTATTAGTATAAAGAAATAGCGTTTTAACACTGTCTGTGTCCACAAAGCAAAGTTAATCCCTTTGGCCAAACGATAGTGGCAGAAACTTTTCCAGGGGCAAGATCTATGCCCTTGAATAGTCTTAATTTTTTGAAGAAGAAAAGGAAACACATTGCAAATGCAAAAGAGGGAGGGGGGGGAGGAAAAGAGCCGATGATGTGTCACTTTACACACGTGTCAAGAGTAACCAATTTCCTAATAGGGAATAAATTTCCCCCATTTAAATACTGTCAAACAGAACCTCTCCAGCCTAATAGGGTTCGCTTCTGGGGAAAACGCAAAATAAATCGGATTAAATATTTATATTTCATAGTATTAATTAAGAGGCAGGAGGGAGGGAAAGAGTGGGGAGGAAAGCAGTCCATCAAGAGAACCCCAATATGTTCGGCGCGTCCCCAGGAAGCCAGAGAAAAGGAAATTTCACAATCAAGTGTGTAAGTGTTCCAAAAAAGGGTGCTGAATATTTTATGAATATTTGTCATAAGACAGAAATAATAACCACCGTGCAGAGCTATTAGAATTAATATTTATGCTGCCCACCATGAAATATTCATGGGGACAGAGAAACGGGGGGGGGGGGGAGACGGGCGCCCGTTAAGACAAGAAATAATTTACATTGGGTTCGGTTTACCCGCCGGCTTGATGTTTAAAGACGGGTTGACAAGGCTCCGTATGAATCCGTCAGTCACTTCCAGCCAGTGGGTGGGGTGAAGAAGGGAGGGATGGCAGAAGCAAAAGTGGGGAGTGGTGCCAGGGGGAGAAAGGGTCCAGGCTGCTGACAGCTCACAGATTGAGTTTCTGACAGCCCTTTTTAAAAAAAGGGAAAAAAGACCCTAAACGGCCCCCCCTTCTTCCATTGCCGGAGGCGGTCGGTATTTTGCCACACCGTACATCGGGCGCTCTCCCCTTCCATCTGCTGAAATTAACGAATTAATGAGTGCGATCCATTTTACAGTGGGGCCCCAGGAATGTTTACTGGTGATTAAATTATAATGCAGGAGGAGCTGTATAATTCATGAACCAATTAAAGGAAGTGTTAGTTGATTTGATGGGAAGCGCAAATACAAAAAGCATTTAACTAATAGGGAACCGCGGGCCGCCCACCCGCCTCAGCTCTCTCGGATTACGCGGCTAATTGCTCTGCTTTATAGGGCTGTCACAGATAGCCATGCATATTTCATTGTTCTCAAAGACTTCAATTGTTTGCATGCGTGTCTCTACTGTAAGATGCAGAAGCCCGGCCAAATTTCAGTGTAGTTAAGGCACTCCCCCGCTTCAAAGGCCAAAGTGGAGGATGTGGGGGTAAACCAGGTAGAGAGGAGCGGGTGCCCGATGCTTGGGGTGGGGGGAGAGAGAGAAACTTAAGGCCACCGAATTGAATGTCACTCAGCAATTACGTGATTAAAAAAGTGTGGCGTACACACACAGCCATCTTTTCCGTTGTGGCCTTTTCTAGATGCTTGTTTGCAAGGCTCTCCAAATTTATTACTGTGTTTGCTAAATGCTCCCATTTCCTCCACCCCCTTTTTTTTTTAAAAAAAAAACAGAGATTGGGTGGTGAGGGGCACGGGGAAAGGTATGAAAAACTGGGGATTCAAATCACTCCAGAAAGCACAGCCTTCTGTGGCTTACACTGATGGCCACCAACTTAGATGGGTTTGAAAGAGGATTAGCCAAATACATGGAGGAGGAGAGGGCTATCAGGGGCTATTAGTCACAATGGCTGTGCTCTGCCACTGCAGTTGGGGGCAGCATTTCTTCTGAATACCTGTTGTTGCAAACAACAGAAAGGGAGACTGTTCTTGTGCTTGAATCCTGCTTGTGGGTTTCCCACAGGTATCTGGTTGGCCACTGTGCGAACAGGATACTGGACTAGATGGTCCACTGGCCTGAACCAGCAGTCTCTTCTTAGGTTCTTTGGGCTCCTGGCCAAAATGACCAGCCAGATTGGGTGGTGAGTACTAGCTGCCCACTGAGGCAGAGGCTTAATGCCCCACTTGTACAATAATAATTGTACTGGCCTTGAAACCTGTAAAGTGTTGGAAATTAGGTAAATAAATATTAAATAGATTATCCCCTGGCATCTTAGATTGGGAGAAACAATACAATGTGATAATCATTTCATATTTTAAATTAACAGCATTCTTTGGGGGTTTAAGACTGAGACTAGGAAGAGGGTATTGACTATTGATGGCTACTGCTCTTCTAACTATACACTGCCTCTGGTCCTGCTTGGCTGCTATGAGAACAGGCTACAGGAGTAGGTGGCCTGATCCAGCAGGCCCTTCTTATCTTTTCATGTCTGATGTCTTGGGCCAATGCTTGAGCTAATAGCTCTGCAAAGTGGACATGCAGTGGACTGGCAAAGGAATTGCTATATTGGCTGGTTTAGGAGGCATGTTTCTCACTCGCCCCGCACTTGTCAAAACGAGTCTGCCATCTTGGCTCAAGCTGACCAGCCACAGCCCCTAGAAGCTTAAGAGAAAACGGGTTCTTAACGAGAATGAAAAGAATGTCGCTTTTCACACAAAATGTTGTGGTGTGAAAAACAGCCAAGAAGATTTGAGCTGAATGATAAAATGATGAGTGGAATTTTAGTACTGCTCTCCTGAGAGGCAATGACAAGATGCATCAGGAGTTTATGCTCTCGGAAGAAACCTATGCATTTCTTCTATAACTTCTGGATTTTGCTCTCCTCTAATAGAGCTGGCCCCAATGCCTGTTGGTTTGAATTTAAAGCAAAAACTACTTGATATTTCTGTGGGGTAGGAATTTCTCTGGGGGCAGGGGCAATAGGTTGTGCAAAGAGTCCTTCTTTTGATGATACTGGAAAGTACCACCATTTTCTCCTGACGTGCTATTTAGTGATACTCCAATTTCAGTGGGGGGGGGGGAGGTACAGTTGGAGGGTCTGACTTCCATCTGGGATGCAGACCTAGATGTTTAGTCTCTGCTCCTTGTTCTAGCCTTCTCACTCCTCTAGAAGGTACTGTTAGCATATCCACTGAGCAATCTGGGTTGGTGCTGCTGTTGCTAAATGCCAGATCAATCCATAATAAGACCATGCTCATCCATAACTTGATCATGGATGAACAGGCTGATTTAGTCTGCATTAGTGTGACTTAGATAAGTGAGTTGGGTTGCCTTGCTTTATGCAGCTGTGTCCACCTGGGTACTCAGTACAGCACTAGGCTAGGCTAGAATTGGGGGGGGGGGACTTGGAGGGAGGTGTGCTATTGTCCATCAAAGCACTACCCCCTTGACCAGAAAGCCTCTTGATCTTGGGACAGGGTTGGAGGATCTGCACTTGGAAGCCAGGCCATAGAGAGAGATTGGGGATGCTGCTGGTTTACTGACCATCCTGTTGCCCAGAAGCATCCCTGAGAATCCCTGGCGAAAGTGGCCTCTAGGGTATTGTTGGAGGACCCCAGGATGATAGTCCCGGGTGACTTCAAAATCCATGTGGAGGCTACCACTGGGTAAGCTCGGGACTTCATGCCCTCCATGACAACCAGGGGTCTCTCTCAAATGGTTCAGCACATCAGGCACGGCACACTCTTGATATAGTCTTTGCCCCTGTACAAAGGGGTATAGGATGTTAGTCAGCCAAAGGCCTGGTTGAAAAGGAATGTTTGCACCTGACACCTAAAGGTATATTATGAAGGCTCTATCTGATTCTCCCTGGGGAAAGCAATCCACAAATGGGAAACCGCTGCAGAAAAGGCCCGTTCTCGTGTTGCCACTCTCTGGATTTCTCTTGGAAGAAGCACACCAAGAAGGGCTTCAGATGATGAACACAGGGCCCAAGTTGGTTCATGTGGGGAGAGGTGGTTCTTGTGGTCCTGAACCATTTAAGGCTTTATAGGTCAAAACCAGCACTTTGAATTGGGGATGGAAACTAATCAACCACTGCAGTTAGACCTATAAGTTACCAGAGCATAGGCAACACTAGTTAGGCTACTCCTGTCCAGATAGGGGGAAGCTGGGCCACCAGATGACATATTGAGGATGCAATGGAGGCAGCAAAGTATGCCTCTTTTACTGCCTTCATTGCCACTAGGTAGGCTCGATGATGAGCCCTCACCAGTGTTCACTTGCATTTGATCAGATCTTTCCTCCATTTGCATTCGAGCCATCTCCCATTTTGTTTCCTCACCCTAAGCTCTGGAGGATACCAGGGAGCTAAGCAGGCTCCACAAGGTGGGAGAGGGAGGTTAGGGGCGATTGTGTCAACAGGCTGATCCATTTGGATGATCCATTCAGATGTTCCAGAGGTCAGCCAGGGCTTTGACAGGAGTGTCAGTCATATCAGCCAGAAAATCTCCCAAAGTGATCTGGAAATCTATTGGATCCATCAGCCTCCAAGGATGGGCCATCCCTTCTGCAGAGAGGGAAAGGTGCTGAAAGCCTAAATGTCAACAGGAAGTGATCTGACCATGACAAGCTGAGAAAACAAGGTCCAGAGTGTGGCCTGGCACAGTGTTGGGCCACTGACATGCTGGGATAGTTCCATGCTTATCTTGGCAGCCATGAAGTCCTGAGGCACCCTAGAGCCAGTCACCTCAGTATGGATGTTAACGATCACCCAGAACCAACAGTCTGGGAGGCCTCAACACCACCTCTGAGACCAGCTCTGTCAGCTCAGACAGGGAGACAGCTGAGCAGCAAGGCAGGTGGTAAAGCAGCAGAATCCCTAATCTGTCCATGTTTCCCAATACCAGGAACATACACTCTAGTTCCCTCTAACTGGACAGAGATCCTGGAAAGAGAGATGAAATCAGCAAGTCCCCCTTCCCACCCTTCAAATCTGCTCTGCTGCTGTACTGAGTGCCAGGTGGTGGGCACAGCTGGCTCCACCCTGCTCACCCACCCAGGCCTCAGTGATGCAGAACAGATTGGCCTCCTCATCCACAATCAGATCATGGATGAGGGAGGTCTTACTCCAAGCCCACCTGGCATTCAACAACAGCAGCCACAGAGCCAAGTGCTGGCTGATAAGATAAACCCAATTCCCCAGATTGGAGGAGGGGGTAGAACATGGCAAAGTCACTGGCTGCCTGTGCTGTGTGTCCCTTACCCAGCCTGCTCAAACCCCCGCCCCATATTATACCTCCCCCTACCCTGAACCACAGTGACTGGGACGGAGGAGCTGCTCTCCCCAGCTCCTCTCTTCCCATGCACATCCCACAAAAAATAATAGTTTAAAAACATACAAGATAGAAACAGTTAAAAACAATTTAAAACAATTTATACAACTGGGGCAATAATAACAAAATCGAAACCAGCTAAACAATACCTTAACTCAAATGTCCTGACTGCTGACAATCTTAGTCTCCCTTTGGAACGGTGCAATATAGAACAGCACAATGAAACAGGAGGCTGACATGATCATTCCTGGGCATCTCCCCCCATTCCACATTTGTAAGAAATCAATATTTTAGTGTGACAGAGTGTACACTTTGGAACTCCTGCCTATTGTGTCTCTGCTGTACCTTTTTTAGCACCTGCTAAAAACATTTATGTTTAGACAAGTCTACCCAGGTTTGGGGTTTTTTACAATCAAGTGGTATATACATTTCATTAAGTAAAATAAAATACATATCTGTCAGGGGTTCAGGAGCAGAGACACAGGGGAGAGAGGAAACGGAGAGCGAAGGGGAAGAATCTGAGGGCAGCGTAGGGGAGTATGACAGTGGCCCGAGAGATTCCATGAGCTTCTCCAGCGATTCAGAAGATTCCCAGAGGGGGGCGCCTATGGCCAGGGCAAGGGGTTCCCAGGGGGGACACACCAGAAGCAAGGGGCTAGCGGGGACTCCCAAAGCAGCAGCGGGAGATCAGGACCAGTTCCCCCACCAGAGCGGAGTGGGGGGGAAGAGTCCCATGAATCAGGGCCAGCGTCTCCTCCAGTAGGGAGAGAAGATGAGTCAGGGCTGGCCACGCCTCCATCGGAGAGTGAGGGAACGGAGGGGAAGTCAGGTCCAGCTACCCCCCCCAAGGGGGGAAGCAGTGACAGGAGCAGTGAAACGGTCAGAAGGAAGGTTGCCGGCTGGGCGCGCGCGCCAAGTTCAAATGTACAGGTGCGCGGGACAGCAGGAAACCCGGATTGGGAACCAGGTCCTAAAGCCCGCCGGAGGCAGGGGGAAGACTCAGGGGACTCAGCGTCAGAAGAGTCTAGAAAGGGCAAGACCCCAGCGGACAGGAGGACCCAGAGGAGGAAAGAGCAAAGGAAGAGGTGGAGCAAGGCTAGAGTCTTAAACTGGTGTCTGGGGGGAGGAGATTCAGACGGAGCTTCAGCGGTCTAGAGTTGAGATGTAGAGCTGCACGCCGCGGCTTTGAAATCGAAACTGAACTTCAATAAAGACTTTTGTATATAACAAGAACTGGCGTTGGTCCTTAGTGAGCTGGGACTTTGGGCAGCTCTGACAATATCCCTACTCCCACCCCTCTTCGTATATCAAATGAACCATCCCATCCCATCAGGGTGCAGGATGCAACCTAACATGTGGCATGAATATGTCACTGGACATCAGTTAAAGCTTCCTGCTATCAACTGGATTTGACTTTGTGCTGACATAACTGAGAGCATGTGAGAGCCCCTGACAGCGGCAATTTAAACAGCTGCAAGCGTGCGTGCATGTGTGCATTAAATCCAAGGAGAGCCAAAAAAAAGATATATAACATTGCAAGAGAACAAATAAATAAATAAGACACTGTTCTAGAGAGATTGCAGTCTTCGTAAATACTCGAAACTCTCTGCAAATGCTGAAAACCATGCACATGTATTATCTCTGTAGTTCTTCAAAGACCTTTCATATAAAATATCTCCTATTTGCTTGTAATATTTCCATTTCCTTCTGGACTGTGGACATACCAAGCATCTGCAGCATGTGACTTCCTCCAAAGAATCCTGGGATCTGTAGTCTGTTAAGAGTACTGGGAACTGTAGCTCTATGTGTGGGGTAAACTACAGTTCCCAGGATTCCTTGGGAGAAGTAGCGTGCTTTTAAATGTACTTTACATGTATGGCATGTATACAGCTCAAACATTTCTGAATGGCCGTGTTTTCAAATGAGCTCATTCGGCATTCAAATGACAAAACTGGACCAAGTTGTCTCTCTTTGCCCATTGAACAGGGGCATTATCAAGAGACCCTCCAAGAGGTTACTAGAGGTTTATCCCCCCCCCCTTTTGAGATGAATTTTTCATCTTGAAAGGTCAAACTTCCAGCTCCTTTGATTCCAGCTAGCTGCATTTCTCTGCTCTCAGCTTCATGGTTCCCAAGACACAATCAAGATGGGGAGGAAGCAAGGCATTTTGGCGACCAAGTCAGAAAATCCAAATGGCACTTAAATAATTTACAGAATTATCAGGGGGCACCACCAGACAGCTGGAACGAACATCACTGAAATGACCAGGGGCTTCTTTCAAAAGAATTGCAGTGCTCCTGAACAGGTCTCATTCACTTCGTTGGATGTGTGTGTGTGCAGGAGATGGTACCCACTGGGTTTTCCACTGGATGGTATCGAGGGGTGTAAGAAAGCATTGGTTTCTATTCTTTCTTGTATTCATCACCTGCAGCCCTGTTTCCATTCTGATGCAGAAAGCCACATCAACTGTCTGTCTGCTTAATTTATGCAATTAATTGTGTAAACTTCACTGCTATTACTTTATCTCACCCTATTCATTTAAATGCAAAAGAAACACAATGAAAATGGGGTGTGTAATTAACATTGATATCCCACCTTTCCCCCAAGGAACCCAAGGTGGAGTACACAGTTCTTCCCCTCCTTTTTTCCTCAAAACAACCCTGTGAGATTAGCCTAAGAGACTGTAACTGGCCCAAGATCACCTTGTGCACCTTGTGTGTTGAGCTGGGGATTTGAACACTGGTCTCCCAGGTTCTAGCCCAATGCTCTAACCACTGAACCACACTGGCTCTCATTGTAGCTAGTAGCCACTGATAGTGAATTTGTCTGATCCCCTTTTGAAGCCGCCTAAATTGGTGGCCATCGACACCTCTTGCAGGTGCAAATTTTGTCATTTAGTTGTGTGAAGAAGTGCTTATGGTGGAAGAGAGAAGGAGAAGGAGAAGGAGAGAGCAAGAGGGGGAGAAAATACTGATTTTCCCACTGGTCCATTAGCCTACTTTACTGTTCTGGTTTGGCAGCATCTGTTCTATTGCATCTCTCTAGCCGCTGTCTCTCACCGGACCCTCCCACACAGTCAACCTCACTGGCTGCTTGCCGAGGATGGACTGTGAGGAGTGTTATTTCCACCCAAACACATCCAATATGTCTCATTTCTGAACTGAAACCTTTTTGTCTTTTCATCGCCATCTTTCAGGACACTCCTCTAGTGCCAAAGGGTTGCACTTCTGGTAACAGTTGCTTGTGTATCGTGCAGGCTTGGACACTCAGGAGAAAAAGAGGCTCATCATCCTGGTGCAGTCTCTAGTGCAGTACAAGATGTGAAGCTAGGAGGCTTTGATGGAACTTGGGGTTTGCCAACTGTCCTTGTTTTGGGGAAGAAAGCCAGAAAAACTGTCCAAGAAGAAGCTTTTTTGGTGCCAGGCACGTGTCTTGCAATCTTTATATGGCTGAGTGAAGACTGAAACCTGTTTGCTGGGTCAGCACTTGGGGGTGGGGCAGATCTCCATCCCAATTTGGGCAGGGATCTGGGTCATCATCATCAGCCCCTCATAGGGATAGGAGCCTTAGAATGGGAGTGAGGAACTTCTTTCAGTCCTAGGGCTGCATTCTGTTGTGGGGGACCTTTCGCAGGTTACGTGCCAGTGGTGGGTAAAAGTGAGTAGAGAAATTCATGTGAATTTTACCTTTTTACAGAAAGCTACATTCCAAGCATGAAAACATCCAAGCTTCTCCTTCTTCATCTTTCATCCAGGAAAGTGAGAGGTATTGCTCACATGCTGTGTGGCCTGGGGAGTCGCAGGGACTCCTAGAGGGCTGTATTTAGTTCCCAGGCCTGAGGTTCCTTATGCCAAGAATATTTCAGCCCCTCTCTACCCCCCACCAAGACTGCATGCCCAGAAGCCTTTAATACAGTGCTGGGGGAGGAATGTCTGAGAATTGCATCAGAAACAGAAATGGGAGTGAAAATTCCTACAATTTGCACATTCATACAAGGTCAGGAACAGAAATCAGGCAAGTGAGTATGAGTGGTATTGGCTATTTGTTTTTAGTCTGCAAATGATAGGTAGATACTGTATTGTTTTTGACGTTTCCTTTCCATTGAAATACATGGAAGTTCATTATGTAACTCGTTAAGTTACAACCACAGCGTGTATTGGGGACAAATAACATCAGTTAAAGTGGAGGCTAAAGTGCAGCAGAACAAAAACGGCACTGATTGGTGCAAAGTCAAGATAGGATGGTAAATGCTGTCTCCTTACATCGCTATGTACATATGCACGATGGCCAATTCACGCTCCTCATCCTTGTACATGCCTAATTACATCTCTAGATAAAAAGGCCCTCGGTGGAGATACACCATACATTTAAAGTACACCCTCTCTACTCAAGAATCCCAGGAAGTGTAGTTTACCTCCCATGGAGCTACAATTCCCAACACTCTTAGCAAACTACAGTTCAGAAGTAGGGGGTGCTTTAAGTGTAAAGCGTGTTTGCAGCCTTTATTTTGCAAAACATCATTAACAATGCCTAATTCAAGTCTGGTCAGATTTTAATTTTCATGGGTCACTGAACTGCCCAGATCAAAAATCAAGAGCAAAAGTTATCTGAAAGCTAACATCCCTCCATTTTGATGGGTCCAAACACAGGCAGTACAGCGGCATTAGGAAAAAGCTCTGCAACTCATTGCCTTGGTTGTATATATATTAAAAAACAAACAACCTTTTTCTCAATCCTCCTATCACTACAGCAACATATATATAACCCATCAAGATTAGTACCCTGAGACTCCCACTCATCTGATTTCCTCTGATCTGCTTATTACTCAACAACTAAATGTTTCACAAAGCCATTTCCCAGAGAAATATTTATGGCTCCCCAATGTTTATTGAACCCTCCATCATGATCAAGGTTTTATGAGCACTCTGTACACAACTCTGAATTAAAAAACATAATTCTTGCTCCATCAAACCTCAGCTTGATGTGGCATTTCTCTCCCTTTATACAAGTCAGCTTCAGAACCCCTTACAGGAGAATTTGTTCGTAGACAAAGAATATTTCTCAGCCAGAGATGGTGGCTGTGAGGCGCTCTGGTTGCATAAACACAATGCGATACAGCAAGAGCCAAGCCTGGAATTGATTTTCTTGGAGGATAAGGTTATTGATGGCTACTGTGCTCTGCCTCCACAGCTGGAGGGAGGAATGCTTCTGAGAACCAGCTACCCAAAACTCCAGGAGGGGAAAAAGCTCTTCTGCTCAGGTGCTGCTTGAGGGTTTCCCACAGACGTCTGGTTGGACACTGTGAGAATAGGATACTGTTTGACAGTCTATTGGTCTGATCCAGAAGGGCTCTTCTTATCTTATGATTTTTCTGCTTCTGGTACAGAGGTTAATGCAGCCTTCATCAACATGGAACCCTCCGGATGTTTTGGACTAGAACTCTCATCAGCCCCAGCTAAATGGTTGGCTACAGCCCAACTATTATTATTATAGACTTGTAACTGGAATATAAAAGTTGGGTTCTGGTAGTTGGTCACCCCTCCTCCTCTTTGCTATGTCCTCCAAGGGGCAACACTGAGACTAAGGAGAAGGAGGAAGCTGCTGGGCAGTGCCACCCCCTGGGCTGGTTGTAAGAAGGCAAGCAAGTGGGGTCCAGCTGAGTGCAGACTGAGGTTAGTGGGGCAGTGCCCCCCCCCACTCCAGTGTGCAAGCCTCAACTGCTGGAGCTGGACTGCAAAATAATGTTGGTGGTGGTGTGTGTGTACTGTAGTGTGTGTGTGTATCTTCCTATATACATAAAAGTGTAAGGCTGTTGTCATTATGTGGTTTGCATAGCCATGAACAATAGGCAGGCAGGTGAGGAAACAGCATGGGTGGCAGGTGGTCCAAGCAAGCTGTTTAACCAAAGAATGAAGAAGATTCAGAGAGAGGCTTGTCAAACCCCTCTTTTAACTGTCCCCCCATTAAACTTTCTGAAGTGCCTCCCCCACCTTTTGTAAGGGGTTGGGACAAATTGTGAGGGAGTAGGGGAAGTGTAAAGGGAGGGGGTTGGTAAGGTGTAAAGGGAGGAGGGGTTGGGAAGGGGTGGAGGAAGGGAGTGGAAAAAAGCTCGGAAGGTAAGTGGGGTTGGAAGTGGAGTGAACAGAGGTGGCAGCCCCATGGGCAGGGGAGAGAAGTGGAGGAGAGGGAGAGAACGTGTGGGTAAAACGTTGCTCTTTCCTGGCTCATTCTTAGGGATTTCAGAGATCCCTGTATCCAAGTCCTATTGCTCTTGCAACATCTGTGATGACTATATTGCTTGTGGCACAGTGTCTCGCTCTCCCCCCTCCCCCTCTATCTGACCCCCACTATAGATCTCAACGGTTGTTTTACCTTGTCAATGTTTTGTCTATATTTGCTTTAACCCAGATGCCCCCGCTTTGCTGGCAGCTGTGGGACTTGGTCCCCTCTCTCCTATCAACAATAATTAGGCCTTGTAAGACTAATGGAAGAAATCGTGTCTAATTACCTTGCTGAAGACCCAATTATACTATTAACATTCACAGGCTAGAAGCTAATGATGAGGAGAGCCTTTCATTTGCATAGCATTAAGTTAATTGAGCTGGAAGCTATAGGGCAAAGAGTAGTGGGGGGGGCAGGGAGTGATGCTGGCAAGGTAGAATTACAGAATGGATAAGGATGTCCAGACCGGGACAATTAATCTGACAGTTTTATTAATTAACGGCTATCTGACTACCTAGAAGGAATAGCATTTGGCAGCCTTTGTGTGGGTGGGGGGGGGGGACAGCTCACCTCCTTCTTCCTACCCAATGTTAAGAGCCTGCCCTACTGCTGATTATGTATTATGGTGCAATTTGTGGATAGTAACAGCGCTGTCTCTTTGAAAAAGGCTAGTCTGCAAACTTTGAAGCATACAGGGAACAGCCATGGAGGCAGAAGCTCCCAGGTTCACTCCTCAGCATCTCCTATTCAGAATCATGAGAACTGAAGTCTTATTTTATTTTCAGATTAAAGATTAAAGACTCAAAGATATAGCACATGTTCTGAATGCAGAAGGTCTCAGCTTCAATCCCCAACTGACCTGCCGTCAGCAAGTGTATTGAGTTTGACAGCGCAAGGGCCTAACTCTGCATAAGACAGCTTCCTATGTTCCTAATTTTACAACACTTGCATACAGCCAGAGAAAGGATTCCCAGTTCACAACTCGAGTAGCTGCCTTATCCAGGCAAAGTCCCATCTGTTCTAAAAGAACTTCCCCGAGTTAAGGTTCCCACTTAGCCAACAGAATCTGGCTTTCTGCTTTTATTCCCAAAGTTCCTGGGAGCTGGCCAGGTTCAAAGGTAATTTACATTTTTGAGGTAGCTGCTTCAAAAGTTAATTGCCCCACAGCTCTCAAAAGGCAGATAGCAAACCTAGTAACAGACTTCCTTAAACTAAGTTTTAACCCTTCAAGAAGCAAGAACGACCTTTCCACATTTACTCAGAATAATAATATTCATCAGTTCCCCTCCCCGCCCTCCAGCACAAGCACAAACAGTGGAAATAAATAGTCAAATGTCAACAGCTTAGAAATAACAGGACAGCTTCATTTCCCTCTCATACATTTCTTATTCCTCTCTCATTTACAATGTGCCGCTGTCCTACGACGTGTGAAAAAGACCCTAACCTTCCTAGTCTGAGTCTTAAACCCCCAAAGGATGCTGTTAATTTAAAATATGAAATTATTATCACATTATATTGTTTCTCTCAATCTAAGGTGCCAGGGAATATTATATTTAATATTTCTTTACCCAATTTCCAATGCTTTCCAGGTTTCAATTTCCACATCCTGCAAGGCCGGTACAAGTGTTGTACAAGTGGGGCATTAGGCCTCTGCCTCAATGGGCAGCTGGCCCTCACCACCCAATCTGGCTGATCATTTTGGCTGGCAGCCCAGAGCACATAAGAAGAGACTGATAGATCAGGTCATTGGTCCTTCTAGTTTAGCATCCTGTTCTCACAGCAGCCAACCAGATGCCTGTGGGAAACCCACAAGCAGGATTGGAGCACAAGAGCACTCCCCTCCTGTGGATTCCAACAACAGGTACTCAGAAGCAATGCTGCCTCAAACTGCAGCAGCAGAGCCGAGCCATCATGGCTAATAGCCCTTGATAGCCCTCCTCTCCTCCTCTTCCTCCTCCTCTTCCTCCTCCATGAACTTGTCTAATCCTATTTTAAAGCAATCTAGGTTGTTGACCATCACTGCCTCCTGCAGGAGGGAGTTCCACAGTTTGCACTGCATGAATAAGTCCCTCCTTTTTTCTGCCCTGAACATTCAACTTCCCTGGATATCCACAAGTTCTAGTGTTGCGAGGGAAAGAAAAACTGTTATCCACCTACTTTCTCCAGGCCATGCTGGTTATAAAATTCTATTGTGTTACTTCTTACGTTTTATCTAAACTAAAAACTCCTAAACACTGCAACTTTCACAGGGGGTCACTTGATCCTCTCGATCATTTTCGTTGTCCTTTTCTGAACCGCAATATTGGATAATGCTCTGACCTTCAGAAGCAGCTTTCTTGGGGCTCAAGGGGCTGTAATGGGAAGCTCCCTGCCCTCCCCATAAATACTCAGTGCCTGTCCAGGAGGAACACTACAAATAGTCCTTTGGATCTTAGCCTTTCACATTATTGCTAAAGATGAAAACAGAGTTGTAAATTGCAAGGCAACCATGGGGTCCACATCCCAGTCACTGAATTGTCCTGGGCTTGCTTGATGATTAGTGTAGCAGTGGCAGCAGAAACACCTCCTGCCAGAACCTCCCTATGCTGCTACTGATTTGGTGGGCAGAAAACATCAGCTCTCAGGCATGATGAGCAAAAAGATCCAACAACTGAGAATAATCCTGGCAGCTAGTTTTGGAGAGTGTCTAGTCCCCCACTGTCACTCCAGCAAGACCAGCAGAAGATCTGGGGAGATGATTTGATCCACTGTGCCCTCCCACCCCCAAGAAAACCACCATTTCCCCTGAGAGTTTGAAAAACTGGGCATCTTTTGACTTCTGGGGAGAAGGAATGGCAGATGACTGTCTCTCTGTTAGCTCTCTGCCGACAGAAGATAATTATGTGGTGGTTGATGACAGTCAGACAGATGGTCTGACTATTATAAACCACTCTAGAGATAAGAGTGATCCAGGTAGATAGAACCTCAAACGCTTTGATCAAGGTCATTTTTTGGAGTCTGCACCTGGGAGCTTGGATGGGGGCTAGAACGAGCTGGCAAGCTGATGAGTCGACATCATGCCCAAATGCCACGTAACAAGCCTTTGTGGGTATGAAGACCCACATCCTCTCTTTCTTAAATAAAAGAAAAACTGTAAAGTGGAGAGATTTCTTTGATATTGGTGAAAAATTACAATCAGAAAACATTTCTTCTTGTTTCGTTTCTTTCTTTTTCAGTAGTAGACAAGAGAGGGAGCCCTTTCTGTGGCTATTCTCATATTGTGGGATTCTCTCCCAAAAGAGGTCAGTCAGACTGGTTCCCTCTTTGCTTTCCTTCTGCTGGCAGGCAAAGATCTACCTGTTGAGACCAGCCTTTGGAAACTAAGGTGCAGGTGATGCTGATCACTGGATTTGAATGGCTGGCTCTAAATGTATTCACATGTATTTTAACTATTGTTATTAACTACGGTAGTTTCTTTTTATTACTTTGTATTTTATAAGGTTGTTTTTTAAATATTGGATGCAGCCTTGAATCCCATCTGGAGAGAAAGGCAGGATAATTAATAATAATAATAATAATAATAATAATAATGGAAGATTATGGAATGCCTTCCCTAATGAGGTGTGCATGTGTCCATTATTAGTAACTTTTCAGGAAGAATGTGAAAACATTCCCATTTAGCTAGGGATTGAGTGGCTGAAGAATACTGGTCCTAGAAACCATGAGGTCATAGGATGGAAGAATGTTTTTAACTGAAATTGCTTTTACAATGTTTTTTTAAAAAACTCTAACTGCTTTTAGATGCTTTTGATTGCAACTGTTTTTAGAATGTTTAAATCTGTTTTATAATTTATTTCATTTTCATCTTTAAAAATTGTATCTCCATTAACTGCCCTACAATCCTTGAGGAGGAAGGTCAGGTTACAAACTCAGTAAATTATAAAATTAATGATTTCTCATCTTCTTTTCTTCATTGTGGTGCCATTTTGCAAAGCAAGCGTACAGCATGGGATAAGAGCCCAGTGTTTAAAATTTATTCAAGTGTTGATTAATCCAGCCATCAAAAATAATCTCTCTCTCTCTCTCTCTTTCTCTTTCTCTTTCACATACACACGAGCACTTTTGACTCTGGACTCCAAAAACTTCCCTCATTAACTTGTTGGGATCTTAATTAAGTCACGTACCTTCATCTCTCCACTTTTTTTTATTATTTCGATTGGCCACGGAAAGCAGCAGGTAAATGTTAAGAGGAGGAAAGAACAGAAGATTTGAAGTTAGGTGATCTTTAACCAAAATCTTTCTTCCAACTGAAACGGGAGCATCCGCAGAATACATATTCAGCTATAAGTATTCCTGCCCACGTCTGGCAAACTCACGGATAATGGCACCATGTGAAGGTCACTGGGGTTCTATTAGCTCAATTAATAGAGGAGTAAGATAGGGCTAATACCTAGCTCTTCAAACGGCTAAAGAATAGAGCTGGTAGTAATAGAGTTATTAACCTCTCTCAGCCATTGAATTTTGCTGCTGGTTCAAACTCCATCTCCTAGTTCAGGCCTCCATTAATAGGCTGTTTATTATCCCTAATCCAACCTGAAAATCAGATGCTGGAAGATGAAGGTCTAAATAATGACCAAAAGAAAAAATGCAGAGAGAATCATCCAAATTCCCACTCTTCCCTCACCACTTAAAATTTGTTCTTAAAATTTAAAACACTCATCCTATATCTGGTTTTGGGAAAGTGGAATATTTTACCAACAAAGCAGAAATGCTGGGGGTTAGGGGAGTGATCCAATTAGAGAGACCCACCAGAATTGGAATTGGGCCTGGAGCCTTTTGCCAGCCCATTTGGGCACTTGCTGAGTGCCCCCAAGAGCTTGGAAGGGTCCCTCACTGGCTGCACTGCCATTCTCCACTGGTCCCTCTCATGCTTTTTAGTGGCAGTGCCGCTTTTCTATATGAGCCAAACTCATCTCCTATCCAAGCATAGGTGCCATCAGCCCCCTCAATATTTGTAGTAGGGGACGAAGCCCCCGCAATGTTGAGGGGATGGACGAGGCCTCCTCCCAACGATGTGCGCCTCATCCTGACAATGCATGTGCCGTGTGGCATGCCCTGCCGCCATCACCTCCTACCTACGAATGTGGCTCAGACTGCCCCAAACTGATGCCACCACCTGCCCACCCAGCACCTTCCCTCTGCTGGCTCTCTGCCACCATCACAGCAACTAGACCAAGGTCTCCACTGCCACTTTGAAGTGTCCACTGAAGCCAGCTCCAGCTGCAGACATACTTCCAAAAACCAGGTCACACTTCCAGAAGTATGTCTGCAGCTGCACACATTACCTGGTCAGAGTACTGAACTTTGGAAATTTTGAGAAGTGTGAATCCCGAAGGATAGCTCTGTATCGGTTCAAGTTTCATTTCGGGAAGTGAGAATTTGGTAAGACCGCCTTTAAATGCAAACTGAATCATATTCCTCCTCCAGTACCATTCAGTGGAATAGTACTTCCTTATAGGGATGCTCCATTTTGTTATTATGCTTGATAGACTGATCCTCTAGGTGTCTATATAATCGTTGTTATAAACCCTTGGGGCAGGTGGCCATCACCAGGTATTTAAAAATTACATTGCTGTGTGAAGAAGTACTTCCCTGATTGTCTGTCAGTACAGCCAACTCCTGTTTTGCGCATGTTCAAAAACGGGTGACAATATATGCGCGAGCTGTTTTCGGACCAGAAGGAGGATGTGAGAAGGGCATAACAGGGCATAACGGGGGCAAGGGAGGGCTTATGCATGCTCCACCGAGGTGCACAATGACCTGGAATGTAACCCTCGTGCAAAATGTGGGTTGCCTGCATGTCCTTTGTGAGCCTGCCGCTGTTCATCTTGCTTTGGGGGCCAACTCTGATTTAAACAAAATTTAATACCTTCTCTGTTGCCAGTGTGAAATACATTATTTCCTTCTTTGCTTTAAGGGCAGATCTCAGGGTGCTGTTCTTGAGGTTGCAAGAGATCTCTCTTTTTTATTATTACATATTAAGGAACTTTATAGTCCAATTTGCTCCTTGTAGTTTGGGGGTGGGGGTATTCCTCCCCACCCTCTCAAATAACTTGATTTTTCATTCTTCCCTGCCATCAATTACAGAGTTTCTTTCCTCTACTCTTCCATAAGACGGGAGAGCCAAGAGACTGATATTGCTCAAAGGTATATAATTCAGTATTATTTGCACCAGGTTTATGAGATGGAAGTCAGATAAAACATCGTAGTTGAACACTAAACCATTTATTACTTCTAAGAAACAGACTCACAAGTTTATGTCCCAACAATAATTCTGCCTTTTGATCAACCAGAGAGGTCTACTCGGAGTTCCCAGCACAGAGTAACGGACCTTTCCACCAATAACTTTGTTTACTGATGTGACGGGGTTTTAATAATAAAACTTGATATATATGTAAATTTATTTTAATCTAATTTCATCAACCTGAGCCCACCTAAAAATGAGGAGGCAGAAGGGGAGATGCAATTGGTTCAGGCTGTGATTTATACCTTTCCACTTCCATTCCCAGATTGATTTCCAAGCACTAATTCTATCTAGGTTTCCCGCAGCCCCTCCCCCGCTGAAATCACACTCCATTGCAGACAGTGTGTTTTATAACCTGTGCCAGAAGCAACTGATTTACAGCCCAGCTTCCACCAGGCCGCTAGCTGTGCTTCCACCGATTGTTTCTCTTTCGCCCAGTGCTTGTCAACAGCTTTGCGTGTGTATGTGGAAGGCATCAGTCTCAGAATCAAATCAGTTTCTCCGTCCCCTAATAAAACACATACACCCCTCCCATCATACTCAGTTAGGAATTTCCACACTCATGCAGGAGTGTAGTGGCAAATTCAGAAGTGCAGGGACCTTTTGTGGGAGTCGTAGCCACACCCCTTTCTAAGATTATGCAACCTTCTGAGATGATGCAATAATCTTATAACTGCACAACAATAATTGCAGATGCATTGGAACAACAAATGCAGGTTTCCATGTGCTGCTTTTCAGCCAGATCTGCTATTTTCTGCGAACGTACATAGCCAAATGATTTGGTGTGCTCAGCTTATTTTCTTCCAGAGTGGCTTAAGATCTGTTTCCCTTGAAGTTCTAGTCTATGTAACAGAACTTGCACTCCATTCTCTGGAAACTTAAGCCCTTTGTATTTTCAGTACTCTTAAATGCTTAGTTTTGGAGCTTACAGTGGCTAATGGGGTGGCTCTAGGATGCTAGAGGCAGGGATCATGCTCTGGAAATAGTAACAGGCCTTTGAAATCCCTGCCCCCACTGACCCCACAGCATTACACCACTGCATTCACATCAATAATCCTTACCTGTGGCAAAAGGTGCCCCCTACAACTAGAGGCACATCCAGACTGCTGTAATTTAAGGGTCTAGATGTCCCATTTCTGCACATGCAAGGCTTATTCTCCTGAGGCTTCACAGGTCTATACACGAATGACAGCTTGGAGAATGGCCTGGGTGCCTTTTTCAGTCTACGTTCCTCCATGGGCAAGCTCCCAGGGGCCACATGCCAGTGGTTGCTGGGGCCACAGGTGAAAGCAGACAGATCAACAGTTGCCGCTCATACATCCTGTACCATGGTTGACATTCCAGCCAATCAGAATCCAGAGGTTTCCACCCCACCAGCACCACCCCACATCTCCATTCTCCACACAGGTAAGCGAGAGCTATGGTCACAGTTCAGAGACAGAGCAATGCTGGGGAGGAGCATGGCCTGTGGAGGGCCATGGCTTATGGAGGGTTGTCATGGGCAGGGAAGAAGTGTGGGGATAACAGAGGGTATTCACATAGAGATTTGGGGGCAGGGCAGGAGGGAAGATTCAGGACAAGAAGTAGTGATGGTCAACAACCTAGGTGTATTTAGAAGAGGATTGGACCATGGAGGAGACGGCTAATGATGGCTACGCTCTGCCTCCACTGTCAGAAGCATTATGTCTCTGAATACCAGCTGCTGGAAACCATAGGACAGGTTGCATGTGTGCTCAGGTCCTGCTTACAGGTTCCCTACAGGCATCTGGTTGGCCACTGTAAGAAACAGGATGGTGGACTAGATGGGTCACTGGCCTGAACCAGCAGACTCTTCTTATGTTCTTATGGGAGCACAAATACCCACCACTGCCTCAGGGCAGGCTGTGAAGGAAAGATCACTGCTCTGCCTCTGAGTTACTCACACACAGAAGGTCCCTGAAGAAAAGTTTCTTTGTTACCTGTTTGGATTAATATTTGCACGCTGCATCAGCTTTGCCTGGTCCTCATCCCGAGGGAATCCATGGAGCACCCAGCCTCGGATGTGGCAGTCCAGCCTGTTCAAACGCTCTGACAGCATCTTTACAACAATGTTGTCTGCAACTGGATGGAAAGATTTGGGGAGAACATGCTGGAAATTGACATCATGGAAATGAAAGCACAGGAGAGTTAATTAAGGGTCCTAGATAAGCACCTTATGTTGATAAAAGAGAAGGTGAATTAGGTGGGATCCTTCCCCGGACCGATGAAAGCAAAGAAGAGACCAATGTTCTAACTAAAGCCCTTGCTTTGGAGTTACTAGAATTTGCTTGAGCCTTACCTGGCTAGATATCAGAGGAAGTAATGAATTTATACACAAGCTAAGTGAGCTACAGTTTAGGGGCTTGAATTGTGAGAAGCCTATAAACACACATAAATGGCTAAATATCAAGTTTTATATACAGTGGTACATCGGGTTAAGTACTTAATTCGTTCCAGAGGTCCGTACTTAAGCTGAAACTGTTCTTAACCTGAAGCACCACTTTAGCTAATGGGGCCTCCTGCTGCTGCCGCACTGCTGCCACACGATTTCTGTTCTCATCCTGAAGCAAAGTTCTTAACCTGAAGCACTATTTCTGGGTTAGCGGAGTCTGTAACCTGAAGCGTATGTAACCTGAAGCGTATGTAACCCAAGGTACCACTGTAGCTGGTTAAAAAATAAAGGAAATGGGAAAACAGACCCTAAAGCAATCATTAGCATTCTGATATTACAAAAATATTCTTAGTGGTTATATTCTTGTCATACTGTGTTTATAAACCTGTGCAGAAATTCCTGTACCAAATTTTCATCAGGCCAGGTGTCCATAATGTGTCAAACCACACTAGTGCCAGGTGAGGGCTGGATCAGTCCTCAACACATCTTAATCTGTCCCTGATCAGAGCCTAGAAATAGCTTGCTATTTTGGAATCATCATCATCATCAGTGGAGCAAACTGCCAGGCTAGCATTTATTTTTTATCCCCACACTGTACAAGGGGACAAGGAACTGAACCCAGAAGACTTGCAGCTGTTCTAAGTAGGCTTGCATTGGTGACTGGAATGAGATCTGAACCCAGGACTTCCTGGGGTGAGAGTCAAACCCGGGGGAAAAACTCACACTCTCGGACACAATGCTTCACCAGCACTCAGGATCATGTGATAAGATGGCAGGTGACTAGATGCTTTTTAGTGATAGTCTCCTTACTTGTGGAAACAAGGTCTCCTTTTAGCATTAAGGTCCTGCTTGAAGGCTTCCCATCAGTCAATAGAATTCATTTTCTTATGTTAGTTTCACTAATATACATATTTCTTCATGCACACATTCCCCAAATATATTCATTTTTGTGCACATTACTTGGTTAGAGAATTGTAAAAATTCAGAGAAGTGTACGTTTTGAAGAACAGTCGTGTTTTGGAAAGTGCAGATTCATAGGTGCAACTTTAAATGTGAACCAAATCAAATTTCTTCTTCCCACCCACTCTCCCCCTTGCCCTGCCGTCCACAAAATAAATAAATACTAGTCTACCTTAAAAGGCTGTTATAAGGGTTGCTAAAGAAATGAGATAGTACCCCAAATAAAACAGAAACATAAAAACCCTAGAATCCACTTTCAGAGGGGAACAAATCTTTTGAGAATTTGGAGAACTGCACTACTTAGAACAGCTGCATTAAAGAAAACATCTTAGCAGATTTTCAAAAGGCCAGGATGAAGAAGAGATGAAATCTACATCACTTCTATTTCCCTGTGATTAAAACAAATGAGGAGGCAGTAATGTATGGTAGATCTTCTCACATGGGGCTTCCTTGAGGTTGTCGGGAAAATTGGCTAGTCTCTGTAATTGCCATTAGGGTAAGACTAAAAAGCTAGCCCTAGATCTCTCAGCCTCAAGTGTACCACTAGCTAGCAAAGTTGAGTTCACAATCCTTCTGATGAAGTCATCAATCCACCTGCTTTAAGGGGATTATGATGCATGAGAATTTCAAACCATCAGTTCTTTTTCATCCTAAATGTGTGCGAGTCTTCAGCCTCTGTCTTGGAGCTAGAGGGGTTGTGTGTGTAAGGGAATCTCTACAGACAGAGGTTTTTGGTCTTTGGACAAGTCCAAAGGTAGATTTCTAGTGGAAAGGGCCCAATGGCTGGCAATGTTTGGTTAAAAAAATAAAAAGAGAGTATTCATCGGGGTGATCTTAAAGGAGTGTGTGCACAGGAGATGAGCCAAACTGAAGAATAGGATCCTGGCTTGTAGGAATCCCCAAAATGCTTGATTCTTACCATGCAAAGAAGCTGCCCAATCAGCTCACTTGTGGTGAAAGCAAGCCAATTGGGATTGGCTGCAGCTCCCAGGGAGCATGAAGCCAGCACCTGTAGTGCAGCCAATCCCAGCAGGCTTGCTCTCCCCACCAATCAGCTGATTGGCAGTGACTGTAAACCTTCCAACTAGATGTCATGTCTCCACCTGCCCCTCACCTGATGCCATATATGATGTCACGTGTGGGGCAGGTGGGCATGGGTTTGGGGAAAATGGCCTCGGGCAAACTGGGACCTCTGCAAGTCCTAATGAGGCCTGCAGTCTGGATATTCCCTACTCCTGGGTTATTGGACTAGGACCCAGAAGACCAGGGTTCAAATTCCCCACTCAGCTATGAAGTCACTTCCTCTAACCTACCCAACAGGGTTGTTGTGCAGATAAAATAGGGAGGGAACAGAAGCATGTATGCCATACCTTGAGCTCCCTGAAGGAAAGGTGGAATATAAATAAATGTAGTAACAACAATAATTTCTGAAGAATACCACTTAAGCGCTTGCCAAATTCTCTTTACTCTATAAGCCAGCTACCTAGATCTATTATCTCTGTATGCTCCTTCTATTAATTAATTAATCAATTCCTTTCTCTTTTTCTTCCTCAAACAGAGCACCAAGTGGCTAATAATAAGGATGAAATAGGACGCTAAAAAAGAAAGTTAAAACAGAACCCACTGTAAAGAAGAAGAAGCATAAAATACTTGGATAAACAAATAAGGCTACCTGTCAAGTTGCGAATGCCCTGCAGAAATGGGAGGGACCTCAGCTGTGTGACCTGAACAAATATAAAGTGGCAACAAAATTGGCCAGAAAAAAACCAACCTCCCAGAGCAGCTTGTTTTGTCCTGGTGCCCTCCAGATGTTCAAGACTATGTAAGATCAGAAAGAAGAGCCTGGCTGCTAGATCAGGTCCCACAGGCCCACATAGTCCAGCATTCATTTCTCACAGCGGCCAAGCAGGTGCCCATTATGGGAAGTCGAAAGGTAGAACCTGAGCACAACAGTGTTCTCCCTTCTTGGGATTGCCAGCATCTGGCACTGAGAGGCATACTGCCTCCAGCAATTGAGGGAGATCATACTAGTCATTGTAGCCAGTAGTCACTGATAGCTTAATCCTCCATTAATTTGTCTAATCCACTTAAAAAGTCATCCACATTGGTGGTCATCACTACATCTTGAAAATGGATGGGGGGGATATTAATCCCCACAATAAACCTGTGAGGTAGGTTAGGCTGAGAGGTAGTAACTGGCCCAAGGTCAGCCAATGGGTTTCATGACTGAGTGGCATATTTGAACCCTAGTCTCCTCTGGGTCCCTGTCTGTTGCTTTAACCATTACACCCCGCTGGATTTACCCTAATATATTTTCCTGCATAAGAAGGAGAAAGCAAAGAAGCAACCTGACACTTCTTGACCTACACTCTAAACCCATAAATCCTTGATAATCCAAGAACCATACAACAATGTTCTTGGGATGCAAAAGTTCTAAAATTCACATGCATTCACATGTGAAGCTTTCCTAACCCAATATCTTTGCCTCCTTTAGAAAAAAAACCGAAAAGGTTTCTGACATATATTGACCTACACTCTAAACCTATAAATCCTTAATATCCAAGAGACACATAACTATGTTCTTGGGGTGGAGGTCCAGGGAGCTCTCCATTCTAAGCAGGTGAAAGTTAGAAGCTTCTTTGATAGTGCTGTCCACTTACCCTTTTCCCTCCTCTTAGATATTTTCTCCCTCCTTCCCCCATTAGGTCTAAAGCCTTCCAACATTAATTCAGATGCCTGAGGGTTGATCTCAGGGTTTGACAGTTAACATCTTGCCCTGAATACCAGCTACCGCCAACGGCTACTTTCCCTGGATCGGCCTGTCATCCCTAAATTCAGCAAAGTGTGAGAGCAGAATACCTTATTATTCCACAAAGGTCAAATTGGTTTAATATTATTTGAGTCCTCCAGGGAAATCCCCAGTTTTCCTGCTGACCATGAAGTTCACAGGAGTTATTTCTTTTTGTTAACAAATGGTTTCAGGAAGGGATAGTCTATTGGTTACAGTATGTGGCCAGCCAAGAGCGACAAAACTAGACAAGACCTGGGTTCCGACCTTTGCTGAAGCAACACCTGTTACCCCTGGGAGCTATCCTAGGTCCTGAATAACCTGGTTCTGACCTGTTGCATAGAAATCTTTCTGCTACCAGGTAAGCATGATGGCTATGTTGCAAGTTCCTAGATACCAGTTGCTGGAAACCTCAGGAAGGGAGAGTCCTTTTGCACTTGGGTCCTGCTTGGGGGCTTCCCCTTGGGGCATTTGGTTGGTCACTGTGAGAACAGGATGCTGGACTAGATGGGCCATTGGCCTGATCCAGAAAGCTATTCATAGGTTTTTAGATAACTGCTGCTGTCTTCCAAGTCTAGCACCCTCAGACTTTGCACAGCACCCTGTAAACACTTGGCCTAATCTAAAGTAGGCACAGCATGGGAGCAGACAATTGGATACCTCTCCATTGCTGCACCACATGAGATTCAGCTTTTGGAATAATGACACAAACGCTCACTAAGCAAAACTTATTAACAGCCTGAATATCACATTTGGCAGAAGCTATTACTGGCTAGTGGTCCACAAACTGGTGAGTGTGCAATTTCCCATTGGCTCTCATGACCCAGACTCTGGTGGCCATTCAGGAGTATGCTCATTCTAAGGCTCTCTGCTAGAGGAAGCATAAGCCCAGACCTCTTGGATCAGTCCAAGTATATCTGATTAGGACTGGGAGAGAGACCCCTGTCTGAAACCCAGGACAGCTACTGCCAGTCAGGATAGACAATATTGAGCATATGGATCCATGGCTTGACTCAGTATAAGGCAGCTTCCAATGTTCCCAGTGAGCTTCCTAAGCTCAGGTCTCCATTTCAACCATTCAATCCATTTCAACACAATGGGGATCTTCAGAGAAAAGGCTTATAGGGTCTTCTTAGGGAGGCCAGCCTCATACTTGCAGAAGCCTTGAGGCAGACCACTGGTCTTCCTAATTTTATAACCCTAATGTGCAACAGGAGACTGAGTTACTCTTTCTGTCTATCTTTCTCTCTTTTCTCTCTTCCTCCATTGCCCTCCTCTTAAAAATAAATACCGTATTTTTCCCTCTATAACACGCAGATTTTTTCTCCTAAAAAGGAAGGGGAAATGTCTGTGCGTGTTATAGAGCGAATGTGTGGTCCCTGGAGCCGAAAAAGCAGGCAAAAATCAAATCACGCGTCTCCTAGAAGGGAAACCTGAAAAGAGGAAGTGGCTGCTTTCCTGCATTCTGCCTCAGGGTCTTACTGCCCACCCTCCTCTGTTTTGTTGCTGTGTTTGCTCAAACGGAACAAAGAGCAGGGAAAGCCCCTCCCCTCCAGGCAAGCAGAGGGGAATTCCTCTCTGTGCTCCGGTGCTGCTGGGGGAGAGAGAGGGGGGGAGGGGGAGGGAGAGAGAGGGGGGAGGGAGAGAGAGAGGGGGAGGGAGAGAGAGATATGGCTGGCTTGGGTGGGGGAAAACTTTTGCCTTTCTTTCCTCCCTCCGTTAAATCCCTCTCCTGCATTCTTAGCCAGCTGCTTCTCTGCACACCCCTCTCATGTCCCTTCTTTGTTTTTCCTTCGCTCCCCACTTAAAATGTGGTTACAAAGCATAGATCCACATGGATCCTCAGGATCTTTGCATTGGGTCACCCCAAATTCACCATCAGATCACATAGCATGTCCATGGCTACAGCCTGCCCCCCCAAAATCACGCACCCACTGTTGCCTGGGGCTGCAATGGTGCAAAAACGTGGTTAAAAAGCATGGATCCACATGGATCCTCAGGATCTTTGCATTGGGTCACCCCAAATTCACCATCAGATCACATAGCATGTCCATGGCTACAGCCTGCACCAAAAAAATCACGCACCCACTGTTGCCTGGGGCTGCAATGGTGCAAAAACGTGGTTACAAAGCATGGATCCACAGGGATTCTCAGGATCTTTGCATTGGGTCACCCCAAATTCACCATCAGATCACATAGCATGTCCATGGCTACAGCCTGCACCAAAAAAATCACACACCCACTGTTGCCTGGGGCTGCAATGGTGCAAAAACGTGGTTACAAAGCATGGATCCACAGGAATTCTCAGGATTTTTGCATTGGGTCACCCCAAATTCACCATCAGATCACATGTCTGTGGCCACAGCATGAAGCCCAAAAATGATACATCCACTGTTTCATTCAGAATGTTTTCCCCCTTGTTTTCCTCCTCTAAAAACGATGTGCGTGTTATGGTCAGGTGCGTGTTATAGAGCGAAAAATACGGTAAATGAATATATATATATATATATATATATATATATATGCCAGTGGTGATGTTGCTTGTGCAATCCAGGGCTCATTTATGGGCCCTGACACACCAGTGGATATCAAATGGCCAAACTCTGTTCTTGTTATGAGTCTTTGGGCTGGAACATTCCATGGAAGCCAACGATCTGGGAAGATTGGCTCAGGAGGGTATGCAGTGTCACACCCCAACAGCTTCTTGCAGCAGAGCCAGAATCAGACAAGGCCTCCTCAGAGAAGGAAGATCCCATTGCTGGTTCTTAGCACATAAGGGGCTCAAAGAGGAGACAGTGGAAACTGAAAACCCCTCTGAACTTACTATCCAGGAAGGTGCCCCACTCAGGGATGTGACAAATCCAGGGAATCCAGCGTGCTAACTGGTGTGTCCCCTTCCAGCTGTAGAAACTGTAACGTCACTGCCAGGAGCGAAAATGGTGGCACAGCGCCAATTTAATGGTAGCATGAGGCCATCCTTCTAGTCCTGCTTCAGAGGAAGCCAGAATGAAACCTACTCTTGAGTACAGCCGTTGTGATGCACCAGGGGCAGCTATAAAGCCTCCTGGTTGGTGCCTAGCCATTGCAACACATCAATTAGCTTAGCTGCCTATCGTTGGACAGTTGGGCCAATCTCCATTCTTGTGGTTAAGAGGAAAATCTAAGTCAGGGGAGGTCAACATGGCATAGACTACTACTCCCATATAGTCCCTGACCATTAGCCATGCTGGTTGGAGCCAACGGGAGTTGAGGTCCATGTGGGCACCACAATTTAAGCCACACAGCTGTGGTGGTGGGAACAGGGCAGTTATAGTCAGTTTGGGAGCTAGGGCTGAAAAATAGTTGAGTTGCATGGCACATCTGTCCACAGATAGATGAATAGGGGCCCTCTTGGCTTTCCAGAATGTGCATGAGATCGCCACGGAAGTGTGTGTGTGTGTGTGTGTGTGTGAGAGAGAGAGAGAGAGAGAGATGGAAAATTTACTGAAGTTATTAGGCCTTGACTTCCAGGGGAGGAACATGGTGGACTGAACATCTTCTGTCAGCAGGCTGCAAAGGAGACAACTCCTAGGGGCCGGTGGGGCATTCCCATTCATATGGTGTATGTGTCATGTGATCAATTATGTGGGAAGGGGCTTGCCTGGGCCCCAACAATATTTTGTTCACGTTAGCACATCTGGCAGGTTGCCAACAGAAATAATTACACGGTGATTAATGATACCCATGACATAAATCTTGGCTATCAAATTCACTCTGCAGAAAAGTGTGAACAGGGAAATAACCTCTGACACTCTGAAAAAGCCATTTTCTAAACTGAGAGACTGAGAAGCTGTCAGCTCCTGGGAACCCAGATGGGGGTGAATGACTTAAAGCGCAGGAATAAACATTGTACCCAAAAGCCATGTAGCAGCCCTGAAGGGCATAGGGTCTGCAAAAGCCTCCATTTCTCTAATTATCTTTGAGAAGTTTATAATTTACCACTGAGGACTCAGCTACATTCATAAAGATAAAGTGCTTTATATGTGTTATAACACTGTGACACCACATGGCGCTATGGAGTCCCATCTTTTGCCAACAAGATTTCCCTGCATGAAGTTTACAACAGGTTTAACTGAATCACCTTTTTGGTGTGTCTAGATCCTGCCTGAGAGAGGTTTCTCTGTCTGCCAGTTGAAATTTACAACTGTTGTATGAGCTACTTTCTGGCTTTAAGAAAAGTTTATCATTAAAGGGCTGAAGCCAGAACAAAAAGCATGCTCCGTTTGAACCAAGTAAGTTTTAAACGATCAAGGGAGTTTTGAATGCTAATAATTTTTATTTTCTTTAAATCTGTTTTCTCAGTGAAAGTGTTGCCTTGAAATCAAAACTAATGTTGCTACTTCTTTTTTCCTTTGTAGAAATGTGGTTTGATAGCAGATAATGTTACATAGATCTTAAGGTCATGACAGGGGATTGAAGACAGGAGACTGTGAAGATCTTAAAGTGGAGACTGAATTGTTAATATCAAGAACATTCAGTATGGCAGATAAATTGGACATTCCATTGGCTGTTGGTGTCCTTCAGCAATTGTTTGATGAGTAAATAAGAGTGATTAGAGCTGAGATTGATGAAATGGTGAATGAAAGCAGACAAGGGAAGGATGAAATGGAAAGTAGCATTAAAGAAGACACAGGGACTTCAGAGAAAAATATGGATGAAGGATTGTCAGAACAGGAGGGTGAAATGGATGCAACAGATGGTGAAATGGAGAAGTCCTCCATACAGGTATTTGAAACAGCCAAATGGTTGAGCTGAGATGTTGGAGGAGTGGAATGAAGCCATGGATGGAGAGATGAAAAGACATCCTGAGCTGGCTGAGATAGAGTTGAGAGAGAGAAAGGACTCTGTTTACAACTTGGAGTGAATTCAGAGGAAAGAGCTATCAAACCTTAAGTGTTTTCCTTGGGAAAAGAATGGAAGAAGCATAAATGGAAAAGGAATTAAAAAAAAAAAATCAAGACGTAACACCACAGCAAATACAACAGGAAATGGGAACGGAAGATATGGAACTAGGTGCGAATTAAGAAACGCATAATAAGTAAAGAACTATGGAATAGTTACTATACTGTATAATCACAGCAGAAAGAATCTTGTGTGGACTAAGACAGAAAAGACTTATTATTGTTTAATATGTTGAAGTTACTGGAGATAAAGTTGATATGTTTGATTAGAGAAAAATTATTGCTGACATTTATTATTAATAATAATTAGAGAACCCCTTTTGAACTTTTTGTGGAAAAAACCAAAATGAATTAATCTATTTGGATTGGAAGATTGGGAAAATATTGTCTAACAGAAAGTAGATCAGTTGGGTGTCATTCTAGAGTGAATATTTTGAATAATTTATTTTTATGTAACTGATGGAAAATCAGAAGTCCTTTTTATTTTTGTTCTTCTCTTTTTTCCTCTTTTTAAGTTTTCCTTTGGTGTTTTCTTTTCTCTGTTTGTTTTTATTTAGATTAGCTTCTTTTATCCTACTGTATTATGAAAAAGCTTTAACTGGCCAAACTGTAGGTTGGAATGGGCCCTTCTTCCTTTAGGCCAATTGAATAAAGTTGTGTCAAATTGAGGCCATACTATTTCAAAAGACCAAGGAGACAACCACCTATGTGATGGATAAACAATCTAAAACTATGTTGATGCAAGAAGCAAAAAACAGAAAACAATAGAGAAAACTTGAAGAGGCATATATCTAAAGATGGATGTGAGATGCTTCAAAAGGAAGAAGAAGAGTATGTGTGAAACTAATGCCATTGCATCTCTTCCTTACAAGGGAAATTGTGAGCAATTTTTAAAAAGTTGAACCTTATTTTAAACCAGGTTATTGAGGAGCCCGCAATAGAGTTGCTTTGGGGATGGAGGGCAGTTGTGATCCAGCGATCCATCATCGCCATTTCCATTCCAAGAGACCATCTGGTCAGGAAAGGTCTGTTTTTGCATTCAGGCAAGAGCGGCTCACAGACCCAAGTCCGGATCATTCTTGTGCCTGAAATAATCTCTTGGTGAAGCATTCCTCTCCTCTTCCTCCTCAGCTTCTAAGTGTGGGGATTTTATCTTGCATGAATAAAGATGATAAACTTGCACCTCTTTTAGTCTGCAAGGTTTTTCTTCTCTCCCCCCCCCCCACTTCCTGCCCCCGTGTCCAGCTGCCTTTTATTCTCCACTTTCTGTCTCTTCACGTGTGGGTGTTTCTTTTTTCTTGTCTGAAGATTTTTCTAGATTCCCACTTTGAAGATGACATCTAAGGCTGCATCTGGTCTAAAGTCTGCATTATGAGAATTCATGTAAACTCCAGTTTCCATTAGAAATTGAGGTCCAGGCCCTTCAAAGTGTGGCTAACATAATAAGTACAGGAGGCATCTAAGACAATCATTATTTCCTTAACACCACCGCTGTTTTTACAGCTTTTGAGTCCTGCCGATGGAGGCTCTGGTTATGTAGCTTGCTAACGTTTGCCTATGATGTACTAATAAACAGAATAGTGGTGATCAGAGGCACTTGGCGAAGTGAGTTTGTTTATTAAGCAGCGCCACCTGCGGGTGATACATGGTTGCTGCAATGTGGAGCCGTGCTCACCAAAGGAAGAAAGGTGCATTTTTTGGGTGCAAAGCTGAATTTTACAGAATAGAATAGATGCCTCTACCCAAGACAGGGTGTGAGGGGATAGAGAGAGTGTGTGTGTTGAGTAGACAACAGTTACAGCTGCTACATCAGAGCTATGGCTACCCAGCATTGCAGCACGTAGTTAAACTAAGGCACTTGCTCTTTCAGGAGGCAGTAATGGCCACGAACTTTAAGAGAAGATTGGACAAATTCATGGAGAAGGTTATCAGTGATGACTAGCCACAATGTCAATGCAAGCAGAGGCACTGATGCTTCTTGAAACCAGTTGCTGGAAACCGCACAGGGAGAGAGTGTTCTTGCTTGCTGGTTTCTCTCTGGTTGGGCACTGTGAGGCAGGATGCTGGTATGTTCTTAAGTATGTTTTTAAATATCGGCTTCAGTGCTGAGCCGGCCTTAATCTGGGAAAGGTGGGACTCAGGTGGGCCACAGGCTCCCTGCCCCGACATTAACTGATAAAATATTGCAGTGGGTGGTAGTGTGTCCATTTGTTGCCCTTTTCAGGGTTAATGCTGAGACTGCCCTCGGCTAGTGGCCTTCATAGGTAATGTTCTGATGGGGGAAGAGAGGGGCAATGAGTATTTCCCACCATGTAAAGACACACTTGGGCCTTCCCTACAAGGGGCCCTTCTGGCCTGAACACCCTTTATTCACACAATCCCACCCAATGAGAGCCAGTGTGGTATGGTGGTTACAGTGCTAAACTAGGACCTGAGAGACCAGGGTTCAAATCCCCGCCTTGGGTCAATCACTCATTCTCAGCCTAACCTACCTCACATGGGTGTTGTGAGGATAAAATGGGTAAGAGAACTATGTAAGCCACCTTAAGCTTCTTGGAGGAAAGATGGGATAGGAATTAAATACAAAATAAAATAAAATAATTGTCACAACAAGAGCATTTGGTTCATAGTAACAATTCTTAGCATTCAGACCAGTTGTTCCCCTAAGTGGACAGTACCGTTTTGCTTGTGGGGCTGTGGGATTACGTAGGTAAAGGTAAAGGGACCCCTGACCATTAGGTCCAGTCATGACTGTCTCTGGGGTTGCAGCGCTCATCTCGCTTTATTGGCCGAGGGAGCCAGCATACAGCTTCCGGGTCATGTGGCCAGCATGACTAAGTCGCTTCTGGCGAACCAGAGCAGTGCACGGAAACGCCGTTTACCTTCCCACCGAAGCAGTACCTATTTCTCTACTTGCACTTTGACGTGCTTTCAAATTGCTAGGTGGGCAGGAGCAGGGACCGAGCAACAGGAGCTCATCCCGTCACGGGGTTTCGAACCGCTGACCTTCTGATCGTCAAGTCCTAGGCTTTGTGGTTTAACCCACAGCGCTACCAGCATCCCTGTGGGATTACATAGGGGGTACTAAAAGGCAAGAGAATGTGCTGGAGGTGCAAATGAAAAACATTGCACACATTGAAAAGCTGGCATTACTGGATGAAGTTCATCAGTTTTGTTGAATTAATTAAACCAAACACTTTAAATTTAAAATTTAAATTTAAATTTAAATTTTTAATAAATGTGCAATTAATTGTTACTGGTGTGAATTATATTGTGCTATTATTGTCCTTAGTGAGCTGTGCAAATCACTGTTTTTGTATAATGCTTTCTATAGGATAGGGTAAGGGAACATATGTTTTAGACAATGCTTTAGTGACCCTTGCAACAGCCTAGTTAAGGCAAGCTAGTACTGTATTCGAGAGAGAGAGAGAGAGAGAGAGAGAGAGAGAGGCAGATACAGAGACAGAAATAAAGACAGAGAGAAGGGAAGATCCATTGGCAGATGGTTTATTTGTTCCTCTAACCCTCAGTTTTTGTCACAGGGGTTGGGAGGACGGACATAGCGCCATGAAGAAAAGTCTGTAGTAATTCCCTAGTGCAAAATGTCAGACTTGAGAATAGCGAATAGCAGGTGGGGGCAAGGAATTACTTCTATAGCATTGCTAAACAGCCAATGGAGCTAAAGGTGGAGCATCCTATCCATTTCAGGTTCTGATCATCCCAACTTACGTTACTCACCACTTTTCCAGTTCTGTTGCAAAAAATTCTTTTAGAAAGCCCTTACGAGACTTTGCCAACCTTTTAAGGCACATTACTATTGTTGTTGTTGTCATTATTATCATTATCATTGTCATTATCATCATCATCATCATTAATTATTATCATTATTATCATTATCGTCATCGTCGTCGTCATCATCATCATCATCATCTTACCTGCCCTCCCAGAGGAGCCCAAGGAACCACACACATTAATAATAACACCATCGAAAACATTTTAGTAAAGGTAAAGGGACCCCTGACCATTAGGTCCAGTCGTGGATGACTCTGGGGTTGCGGCGCTCATCTCGCTTTATTGGCCGAGGGAGCCGGCGTACAGCTTCTGGACAGCATGACTAAGCTGCTTCTGGTGAACCAGAGCAGCGCACGGAAATGCCGTTTACCTTCCCGCCAGACCAGTACCTATTTATCTTCTTGTGTTTTGAAATGCTTTCAAACTGCTAGGTTGGCAGGAGCAGGGACCGAGCAATGGGCGCTCACCCTGTCGCGGGGATTCGAACCGCCGACCTTCTGATCAGCAAGTCATAGGCTCTGTGGTTTAACCACTGCGTCACCCGCATCCCCGAAAACATTCTAAAACCAACTAAAAACAACCACATTCTCTCATCCAGTGATTTCAGAGTTTCCAAGAAGCTTCCTCATAAAAGGCAGAGCATTCCACAAACAGGGAACCAACAGGCGAGACCCTGCCATGGGTCTAAGACCACTGGGCAGTGCCCCCCACAAGGTCTCACCAAGAGAAAGAGGAGTCTGAGATGATTGACATATATATGATTTTGCAATGATTTCCCCTAATATAATGCACTCTTGTATTTCCTTTTCATGAATTATATGCATTTTTCAGGTATACTTTCCCCTAATATATACATTTTGCTACAGGAGAACTCCATCACAAAATTACCCCCCCATCACCAGGAGACTCGAAGAGGGCCGGTCAACGGGTGGATAAATAGAACTTTAGGAGAAGAGGAAATTAATCTGATTTTTCGTTCCTGTTTGGACTTGTGTGTATAGAAAGAAAAATGAAAGAAAAATGTAGAGGGATTTTCCATCCTCCCCCACCCCCCAATAATAAAAAAGAGAAAGTAGCTCTCTGCAGGGCCCCTACAGCTTGTGAAAAATTAAAGTCGACGGATTCAAACTGTCCTATTTCCACATCAAACGAGGAGAGGCACTGTGCGCTTCCCAACTTATCTTCAAACGCCCAGCACCCTCGAAAGTTTCTTGAAAAAAAGAGAAAAAGAGCGAGAGGGAGAGAGAGAGACAGGAAAAGGAAAGAGTCTCCAGCTCCCCCAAGTGCTGTGCCCGTTACCGTAGCCGCTGTCTCTCTCTCTCCTAATTATACCCCTGTGAGTTTATTAATCAACTTGTAAATTATTTAGAGAGCCATGCGTGTGCGTCTTCAGCTAGTACAAACACACGTGTGAGAAGAGGCGCTTGGAAAAAACCAGCGGAGGGTCCCCCAAAGGATGCTCCGGCAATGTTGCAGGCTGCTTGCAGGATGGCTGGCTGGTGTGTGTGTGCGTGTTTGAAAAAATAAGAAATAAAACCGAGCTTATCTCCTCAGATAGAAAGATTTACCTAGCCTTTCAACTGAGAAATTATTTGCAAGTTACGGATAGCAAACGATCCACTACCACCCCCCCAACTCTCCTTCATAAGAAGAGAAAGAAGGCTCTATTGTCAATTTTTTAAGCTGCCACTTTAGAGATAAGAATGTTAATTTCACTGTCAAAAATAAATAAATATGCAGGTGGGGAAGAAAAGCTGTAATCTTGGGGCCACCATGACATCCAAACTTGCAAAAACGAAAAGAGAGAATAAAGTAAATCATTGGGGAGTGAGGAGGGGGGCGGAAACATCCCAGTTTATTCATTTTTTCTACAAGAAAAGTTAATGTTGTTATAGTAAAGACTGGGGGTTTTTTTGTTAGTAATAGCAGAAATTAGGAGATTCCCAAATCCCCCTTCTTCTACTCCTCCCTGTTCTCCCTCCGCCCAGCCAATGAAGCAAGAAGAGAAAGCCACTGGGATGGATTCAAATATTACTATTTTATAAATGGAGAGTAGCAGAGGTGGGGAAGACACCAACACAGAGGGCTTGTGTCTAGCTCAGTGGGGCTTGAGACAAAAATTGGGGCGAGACCTTATCTTTCCTTTTGTTGCTTTTGTTTTGTTTTGTCTATTACTTTTGTATACCACCCTTTCTCATCTCTCTTGTCAGACTAAAAGTTGTTCTGACCATAAGTGAATAGCACCAATCAAGAGCATGCCAAGGCCCCAGCCTGTCCACAAGCTCCAGTGATGGGGAGCGACTGGAGAAAAGAGGGTGAATAGACCCCAGATCGGTTCTGAATAGACATCAGGCTGGGAAACCTCACAATTAGTGAGGCAAACTCTGGCCCCCCAGGCCTTCTCTGGCCTTTGGGAGCCTCCTTCATGCTCCCGTTCCCCCAGCCTACACCCCCTCCCCAGCCCCACTTTGCACCTTCCTTGAATGCATTTGTCTGTCCTTGGAACTCTGCTCTTGTCTCTTGCTTTCCTGGAAGTGGGCAGTGAGAGGCATGATAGTGTAGCAACTAACCTCTCTTGCAAAGGTAAAATCTAACATTTGTTGCTCTGTCTACTTTTGCTTCTGGCTCTGCTCACCACTTGCATATGGCCCTTGAAAAGCTGGCTAAAGGGGAGTGCAGCCTTCAGGCTGAGAAAGATTTACCTACACCTGGGGGAGCAACCTGGAGGAGCCTGTGATCTTAACAATCAGAAAAAAAGGTGTGGGGAAAATTCTTAAGAGTGGATGAGGAGAGACAGAAGAAGGGGCACTGAAGTTAGGAGTACTACAGTCTTTGACTAATATAACTTTTTTAAAAAGAAAAAGGTTCACCAAGTAGCCTAACTCTCTTTCATTTCCCCCAAGGTCTTCTGCAAAGCCACTAATGAATTCTTGTTAGTGTTTACTCATGCAAATTCATGCTTTGTTATCCTGAGGAGGAGTGGATTAGCAAAATGATCAGACTTATTATTTGTCTTGCAGCATAAATATTGGCTAGAATGCATCCCTTCATACTACTAAGATATGCCCCACTTAAGCCATAAAGCTACACAGATGCAAAAAATATCAAAACAAACTTGGAGAAAAACAACTCTGGGATACTTATTGGTCATGTGGACAGAAGATAAAGCTCCAATAGGTGTCCTTAGGATTTGTTATGACCACATTACAGTATCTTTGCCTAATAGAGAACCCTAACATTTAAACCAAGGGAATTGGCCAGGATCCAAAGGACTATTTAAAATATCATCTCTCCCCACACACCTGGCCATTTACCCAACTAATCACTGCGCTCTGCAGGTGAGGGCCTCTGCAGATGTACCAACTTATCAGGAGGTTTGTTGGGCTTTTAGTGTTATGGCACCTACTCTTTGGAATGTCCTCCCTTTAAATATCAGGTCTCTGTTGTCTTTTCGGCACCTCTTGAATACATCCCTCTTTCAACAAGCATTTCAAAGTTGAGATCTTTCCCAGTCTTCATCTGCATTGGAATTGTTTTTCAGATGTTTTGATTATTTTATTACTTGTGTATTTGCTGCCTTGGGCTCATAGATGAGGAGGAGGAAGAGGAGGATCTACCCAGACATCCTCTGGATAAGAGATGCTGAGAATTAGCAGGGAAAGTCTATTGCCTTAAGCTCTTGCATGTGTGCTTCCCTTTAGGATGGGGCAAGGTAGGTCACTGTGTCAGTGGGACACAATAGTGGGACACAGTAATGACCTTTGAGGAGCACAGTTTTATGGAGATTAGTTTTTGTTATATCTTATATATTTCTGATAATATTTTACTTTTATTTTAAATTCTGAAGAATTTTATCATTTTTGAAGTAACTGATACATTGGAATTGTTTCACAAATTGAAAATATTTATGGAAAACACACAGTGGAAAAAGAGGATGTCAAGGAAAGTGAGAGTACCATCAACTCTGTAAAAGAAGATGGTACTGTGCCTGACTTGAATTACAGTGACCCTGCTAACTTGTCTAACTATTGTAGTGATAATTTGTGACAGCTTATAATACAACATGGACCACAGCAGGTTGTATCACATGATTTCCCCAAAGAGTAAAAGAAAAAAGAATAAATTCTCTCCTTTACACTACAAAAGAATAGCAAATGGTGAAGAAGTATCCATTGAGGTTGATATATTCAACCTCAAAATATGGTGTGTGTAAGTTGTTCGGCAAAAATATCGTGCACTACCTCTACAAGAAACAGATTCAAAATACTGGAAGAACATTGAAGCAATTCTGTCTTCACATGAGAGGAATACTGACCATTTAGAAAACTATCAGACATGGAAATAACTTGAATTGTACTTATCTAAAGGAAAAACATTGGTGATATTAACATGAAGAAAATTAGACAAGAAGAACATTATTGAGGGCAAATCTTGGAACACTTGATTGCTTTGGTCAGAGTTCTTGGCATACAAAACGTGGCATTCCATGGTACAACTAAAAAGTTGTATGGTGCTAGTTCCACAGTAGAAATATTTTGAAGTTTGTAGAATATCTAGCCCTTTTTGATCCCATCATGAATGAACATTTGCACAGAGTTAAAGATCAAGAAACAATGGTTCACTACCTAGGAAAAGATGTCCAAAATGAGCTTATACAGCTTCTAGCAGGTACTATAAAGCCGGGCGGGGGGGGGGGGGAGCACATGAAAACGCAGCCCAATACTATTCAATTATTTTGGACTGCAAACCTGATGTTAGTCATATTGTACAAATGACAATGATTGTATGTTTTGTTGATGTAATCAAACCATCAGATAATGAGATATCTGAGCCCGAGGTTATAAGAAGAGAACATTTCTCAGGATTAGTTCCACTAAAGGAGACTACAGGTGCCTTTATGGCAGAAACTCTTTTGGACAGCTTGAGCAAATGGGATTACCAAGTAAGAATCCGTATTGTCAATGTGCAGCAATGCGAAAGGCAAAGAAAATGGCACACAAAAGAGAGTCCTGGACATAAACCCATGTGCCTTTTTTGTGCCCTGCAATGCACACTCTTTAAACTTGGTTGTCAGTGATGCCACTGTTGTCTGAAAGCAATTAAGTTTCTTCAGTTTAGATCAACAGATCTATAATTATTTCTATGCATTGACTCAGCGTTGGCAAATTCTAACTAGCCATGTATCAGACTTAGGTATAACTGTTAATCTGCTGAGCGAAAGAAGATGGGAGAGTCAGATTGATGCTTTGAAACCACTGAGATATAATCTTAGAAGTATATATGATGCTTTAATAGAGATCTTTGATGACACAAGCCTAAAAGGTTTATCTGGAAATGCTTCCCGAATTGAAGCTAAGGCCCTTGCTGATGCAATTTGTAAATTCAGGTTTGTGCTGTGAACTTACAGCAATATCTCAAAGACTTCCAAAGTCGATACCACCACAAGGAGTACTTCTCTTCATACTACAACAAAAACACCTGGATAATGTGCCTAATGGTTCTGTTGCTCTAAGGATCCTTTTCACACTTCCAGTTTCTCAAAGCAAAAGAGATTAGTTGGCTTCGCAACTATATTAACTGGACTTGCCCAAGCATCAGCTCTTGACCAGAAGGAATTGGTGACAAAATTTGCACACAAAGTGAGATTTTGATGTGCCTGAAATTGAAACTTTTAAGAGATTCATTTTTAACTTCGTAATTCACAAGATTATTCAAAACGATTTGTATGCTAAAACACTTTCTTTTGTTTTTGAGAAAGATAATAAAAGATTGTTGTACTACTTATTCCTGCAATTTTAAACAAATTTAGCAGTTTCAAGTTTTGTGCTTTCCCTTTTTTTCTACAAGAATCTGTTTTTGAAAATCGAAGTTAGAAATTTTTTTGGGGGGGGGTGCATGTGTGCACATTGCTAGCCTTGTCAGGGGTGCAAAATAGCCTGGCACTGGCACTGGGGAACAGGGACGCTAGACAAAGATAGCCCTTGCATCCTGATCTAGCAAGGACATAAGAAGAGCCTGGCTGCCGTATCATGCCAAAGGAGGACCCATTCAGCCAAATAGCTTGTTCTCACAGCAGCCAAACCGATGCCCCAATGAGAAGCCAGAAAGCAGGACCTGAGTGTGACAGCAACATTCTCCACTCGTGATTCCCAGCAATGGTTATTCAGGGGCCATGCTGTCTCCAACAGTGAAGGGAGAATAGGAGAATACATGTGCTTTAAATTTATGGTATGTATGCAGCCACACATGCAGCAAACGCAAGCCTTGCTCCTTACCCTTGTGTGATTCAGCCACCACTGATGGATAATACCAGAGTGAGGGGAAATGCCACTCTGTGTGCACAGCTCACAGGCATTGCAGCCCCCTCCATGGCCCCCGACAGTAGGCAAAACTCTCCCTTGTGTATATCCTAGCTTTCGTATATTGATGAGCATTTTATTAGATGTTGATGGTATTACTGTTACAGTGGTACCTCTAGTTATGAACTTAATTCGTTCCGGAGGTCCGTTCTTAACCTGAAACTATTCTTAACTAGAGGTGTGCTTTTGCTAATGGGGCCTCTTGCTGCTGCCGCTGTGCCGCCAGCACACGATTTCCATTCTCATCCTGGGGCAAAGTTCTTAACTCGAGGTAACTCTTCCAGGTTAGTGGAGTTTGTAACCTGAAGTGTTTGTAACCTGAGGTACCACTGTACTATTATTACTACCATCACCAGTCGGCATTTCAAGAAAAGGTAGCTAGGAGGAGTGTTGTTCACAGCTCCAGCCAGCAAGCAATGACACTTTTCAGCAAACTCTATTCCATTTGCTCTCCAGTTTTCTTGCCCCTCACCTGATTGATAATCAGCCAACATTCTATGTTTGCTGAGCATGCTCAGTTCTCATTGGCTGTTTCAAATTCCCCCTTCTCTTAGGGTCCCCACACACCCCAAAAATTGGTTATTTGTTTACTTCTGAAAACTTTGGGATTCCTTTGAGAGAACAGAGTTCCCTATTATTTGATGACTGGTGATGGTACTCAATAAGCCTCGTGTAGATGCCATGGATGGACAAATCAGTCCATTTCACTTTCTCTCAGATTCTCATTGTTCCAATCTTAAGTTTGGTGCTCCACATATCCATATCAGTTTGCAATATTTTTTAAAAAATATTTTCCCTCATGAAAACTCAACAGCATTTTAGTGATAATCTCTCCTAATATACACATTTCAAGTATAATTTTGACTAATCTTACTGCATAATAAAATTGTAAGGTGTTATCACTCTGTTTTCATTAGCTGCTTTCTAGGGTTCTAAAGGCAGGAGTGGAGTGGGGTGGCTCTGAGAAAACAGTGTGACAAATGAGCAGGGGAGGGAGAGGGCAGGTTAATATGGGAGTTTTAGTCCTCTGGTGATGGGTGGGAGGCAAAGAGAAGGAATTGGGAAGGGTAGATAGGGGATCAAAGTGGACATCTGTGGGGAGAATGGTAGCAGGGCTGGCAAATGAAGCAAGCAGGGGCACAACTCCTAGTATACGTATATTTTTGCAAAGCGTTTTCCCGAAATATAACTAATTTTTTGTACATCATTTTTACAAGTACTGTCATGGATGCTTTTCTCTAGCAAGAGCATTTTTGCGCACACAACCTGACTACAGAACCAGACAGTAAAATTTAGGGGTACAAGGGTTTCAGAGGACAGCTGGGTTTCAGTTAGCACATTATTTCAGAAAGGGTAAACTAAGTAAGTTCACAAACAGAACCAAATTTCTTCCCCTGCCTTACGAGATGCACCCTCAGCTCCAATCATGCCACAAAGATGCCCCCCTCCAAACCCCAAGATTATGCATCTGTCGTCCGTCCCCCCCAACTTCCCCGCCTCCCCACAGATTTGTAAGCACTGCATGGGAAGTGCAGAAATGTGACCTTACCTGGCCAACCACTGTCAAAATACGGCTTAATGAGTTCTCCAAGTTTTGTCTCGTCGGCTACAGCTTCCTTTAGCAATTGCCCGCAGCAAACTGAGAGGAACGAGGAACAAAAAAGACATAAGGTTAATTTTTAAAAAGGAAGTAAGAAAGCAAAAGTAGAGGGGAGGGGAAAGGTGGATTGTGGGGAGGGCAGAGAGAGAAAGAAATGGCAAAGAAGCTGCATATTGGAAAAAGGTCACTGAATAAAATAAAAGACATGGGGGCTTGAGCTGGTTTCTCCATCTCACCTCTCTCTCTCTCTCTCTCTCTCTCTCTCTCACACACACACACACACACACTTCTTTTTGCCCTAGCCAAACAAAAGCTGGAAAAAATATAGGATAATAAAGAATACATTTGGCTGGGAACATTTTTATTTTAAAAGAAAAATATACTAATCAAAATATAGAATGGAAAACAGCAAGTCAAGGGAGAGTCTATGGGTTTCTGACTGGTTATAAACTTATAATTACTGGAGGAGGAAGTTACAGCTTCCAAATTTTTCTGCTGGAGGTGTTGAGGAGCTCCTGGCTTCCTCATGTGGAAAGCTGACCCAAAGGGCTGTCGGCTGCCAGTGTCAGAACGCTAGTAGCTGGAAAGGATTCAAGAGGTCCCTCTAATTCAGCGCCCCAAGAGCAAACAAATAGGAAGAATGTAAGGAGTGCACAGTGGCTGGATTAGGCCTAAGGGCCATCTGGTCCAGTTCTCACAGTGCTTGATGGCTGCCCAATTATGGGACAGGAGCACAACAGCAGCACTCTTTCCACTTGTGCTTCCCAACAGCTGTTATTCATAGCAACTGGCGTCCCAGCAGCTGGTGCAGAACTTTGATAGTGCCTTTTACTCATCTGGATGGAGGATAGAGGAGTGTGGGAGAGTGTGTGAAACTAGCCTACTATACAAGTGGTGGCCACTTTAGGCACGTCCAATTTACACATGATCACTAACGGGAGGGTCCTTCTCAACTCAGAAAGTGCAGAATGGGAGCAGGTCAAGGTGGGGTGGACCCAAGGCAGGGGGGGTGCTTATACACACACTGTTGGTGCGTACAGGGGCCAGGAATGGAACCCCCGTGTTGCCACCTGTACAACGGTAACATTTTATTCATTGCTCCACCCTCTTTTGCCTCTGGTCCCATTCACGACTGGGAGGTGCCCACCAGGAGGTTGCCCAAAGCAATGCCTTGCCATGACCATTGTGAGTGCCATCAGTGGGGGAGGAGCGTGTCACACGCCATGCCACTCACTCTCATGCTCCTTGGGGAGTGGGACTCATGCACTGTGGCCAGCCCCAAGGGGCGGCAGCAGCAGCCCAGCTCCATTGGGGTTTTGTTTATGCTGCAGCTCCCCATGCGGCTGAGCGTTTCTGGGAGATAAAAAAAATGTGCCGGTACTATGTACCGGTAAGTAATGGCAGGAAAAAAGCATTGCCCAGAAGTCTAAGGATAGAAACATGGAAACTTTAAATGTGTGTGTGTGTGTGTGTGTGTGTGTATATATATATATATATATATATATATATATATATATATATATATATATATACACACACACACACACACGTACATATGTCAGTGCTGTCTTGTTAAAGTTACATGTTTCTATTGCCTAGTGGCCTTTTATCAGGGGATTTTTGCTTTCGATCTGGGGTGGTTTGGAGAAATTTTACATCCTCAGCAATGGACAGAGAAAGAGACAGCCTGAGACCAACTGAGGATTTCAGAAAGAGAAGGTAACAAACCATTGATGATGCCATATTTCCGAGAAAGTAACGATGCTTGCATGCTTTTCCCAGAGCCTGGCGGTCCACAAAGGAGAATCCGGGGTGAAAACGGGGCGAGTGTTCGAGGAGGAGCTTGGACATGGGTGAAGACTGACAAACAATAGAAGTGGTGGAAAATTAGGATATTCAAAGGGTTTCCAAAGGTAAGCACAGAGGAATAGCTGTGGGTAGCACTGCTCCCCCTTCTGAAATCTGCTTGTTTTGCTTTGCCTAACAGTAGGACCCTTGCACCTTGCAGGTTAGGGAGACTTGCTGTTGGTTTCATGCCGGGGAGCGGGGCTACCCAAATATTAGAACCAACCCTACTCACAGCGGAGGGAAACAGTCCATTTGCACATAATTTATTCCCAAATAAATATCAGCTAACCAGAGACAGCTCTAAGCTGTTCTTCCCAGCCCAGCATATCTGCAGCAGAAACATAACAGGCCAAGCAGGCTGCTTACAAATGATGCTTAATTTGCAGTAAATAACCAAGTTAATTAGGAGTAATGATCCCCCAGACAGTCTCCACATCTAATTATTCTTTTTAAAAAATCTGGCTGCTTGATGCATCAACTGGAAGAAAAAGATGGGGGGAGATGATCTGGAGAGGATTTTTTTTCCATTCCAATTTTCAATTTATTTCACTGCATTATTAATTAATAATAATTAATATTCAGCTTGCATACATATATTTACAATTCAAGGCATGAATTGTTTATGAACGATGATGTGAACTTTTAAATGTAATTAAGTAATTTAGAGGTAATTAATTTTGTAAATTCCAGATATAAACCTCCAACTTGTTTACCTCAAAGTGTGGCGCTCGTGATTAGAAGGAAAGGCCCTTTTTCCAAATGAAAATATTAGCTGGGTGATAAAAACAGGCCACTGAAAGACTGTTGGGAAAGGGGACAATTAAAAAGCAAAAGAGAAAGAAGAAGAAATGTGCTTTGTGGCTGTCAATTTCTCAATTTTCCCTACGGAGAGCTCAAATGAAAGGAATCATTTATATACAAAGTCATGATAGCAAACCAAAGAAATGAGGGTACATCACAAATATGTTTGTGTTGATATGAGGGTTTGTTTCATGAATTGTTCCACTCCAAAACAGGGCTTTTAGGCTATTTCATCTTAGGAGATCTAGGGAGCGGAATTTTCAAAGTGGGAAAGAAATGATGCTCACCCTCTGAAAAAGATGGACCTGAAACAGACCCTGTTGACAAAACCACATAATCAAACAGCTGTCCATCTCTTCCTACCCTGTGCAAAAACATCTGCGCATGGCTGGTCAGCGTTGATCAACTTCATGCAACTCCCAAAGGACTGAAGAATCCCAGGGTAGTCTTGATGGTATTTCAATATCCGCCTTGCAGTCTCCACTTCAGATATGCCATGCGGCACCTTCAGGCGCTGCCGTATGTAGTCCTCAGTTGGCCAATCAAAAGTTGTATGGTACACCTCTGGAAATGGGTTGGCAGAAAAGATTCACTTGAACAGAGACTGGGCTGCACCCGCGCCATACATTCAAAGCATAATTAAAAGCATATGACTTCTTTCTCCCTGTCTAATGAAGCATCCTGGAACTGTAATTAATCCCCTCATGGGTAACATGGAACAGGCTCATAAATGTGGCTGCCCCTGTTCTGTTGAGACACTGGTGGAGGAAGAGGAGTGCGGGGGGAGCAAATCACCCCTAGCAGCGCGATCCCAGCAGGGTGCCATTGTGGCTGTCCCCCCATGCTGGGTGCCTCACCCCCAGGATGTGGCCACGCCCCCAGGATGACACATCATGCCCCCCCAGGACACGTGCCAGCCCTGCCCCCGTCTGCTCTCTGCCCCGCCCCCGGTGCCAGAGCATGAAGCTCCGCCACTGTGTTGAGATACAACAGGCACCCACAGTCTGCACTTTCCAGAAACAAATTAATTTTTGTTCCATGAGCTTTCCTAGCTGGATGAAAAGGATCTTTTATCAGAAGTGTCCACTCCCTAGCGTTTTAGTCTTGTTTCAAATGTATTTGCTGTTTTGGTGCTTTTAACTGCTAATTATCTTTTGTGTAAATTGGCTTGAAACAGTGGTTTAGGAGATGATTAATAAATATGTGATGATGGTGGTGATGATGATATCCTAATCTACTGTATCCCCTGAGCTAAAGATTCCATGGACTCCGTCACCTTTATCCTGCCATTCTCAGCCACCACTTCCCCATTTCTGTTAGCAAGAAAACAAAAACAACGCCACACCTCCAGTAGAAACATCCACTCTTTTCCCAAGATTCCTCTCAATCAGCACAATATCTGGAGCAAAAAGCACCACTAGGAAGGAAGAAAGGAAAAAGAATTGCAAGTACAACTGAAGTTAATTTGGCTTTCTGGAAGCCTGATTAAAACAACAACAACAACAATTAAAAGTATGCATTCCAGATGTGCAGAGAGGACTTTAAAACATATAGTTGTGTATATGTGTGTGTTCCTTTTTCTCCAGGTATCAGGGAAGTTCCTAGATCTGGTACCAACCTGGTGCCCTCTAGATGTTTTGGACTATAGCTGCTATTAGTCCCATGAAGGCTGGCAGGTTGTGAAAGGCTATGCTGGACTTACAATCACACTAATTCACATGAGGCAAATTTCTCCAGGGAATTATCTCACACAACCCTTATTGCAAGGTTGGGGAACCTCCAGCCTGCAGGTCGAACCTGGCCCACCAGGCTGTTTTTCTGAAACCACACTCATCTGACTCACACCTGAAGCCATATGTGAATAGGAATATAAGGTGGGTGGAGATGCAGCTGCTGAAAACAGGATTGGAGCTGGTTTGCAGGGAGTTCAACCCAGTTTTGTGCACTATCTTCCCCCTTACCAGCAGGGCAATTTTGACATGTGAGTGGGACACCACAACTGTCAGTCACCTAGTGTCAATATGACATCAGATGATTGACACGTAAGTAGTCAAAGTTGGCCAAAATTCCCCGGTCTTAATTTCAGTGGCACAGGGGCAGAGAAGTGGCACTGTGCCAGGAGAAGAGGAACCTCTCCTTCCAGCTGTTCTGGTTCTCCATCAGAATCAGAACTCAAAGTATCACCATGTTTGGAAGTTTTTATATATATGAAGTCAGCATAGAGTCTCAAAATTGGTCTACAGGTTTCAAATTGGTAAGGCACAGCAGAGACCTACAATGCATGACTAGGTTGAAGCAGAATTTGACAGCCCCTCCCATGTGCTTTCCTTTTGAAGGTCTCTATCTCTCAAGCTCTGGGCCCCCCCACAGGTCAGACTTCTCCTGAGGCCCCAAATTCTCATCCCCAATTTACAAAGATCCTCCCCCAGGTCAGCCTCCTCCAACTTTCCTCCTCCTCATCATAATCTGACCACTCTCTCCAAGATGCCTCCATAGGACTCATGATACTCCATAGGACTCATGATACTCCATAGGACTCTGTTTGCACTACTGCCTTCTGGCAGGAGATATAGAAACATCAAGTCAAGGACTAATAGACTGAAAAATAGTTTCTATCCAAGAGCTGTGGCCTTTTTGAATGCTGTAACTCGATAGTGTGACCTGGAAGTTTGATGGGTGTGGGTGTGGGTGTGGCTGGAATGTGGTTTGTTTGGTTGTTGTTGCTGTTTTGCTTTTGTTGTTTTTTTAAGGGATGGCATCCAATTTCGTTGCACTGTGCAATGTTGCACTTGTGTAATGACAATAAAGAATCTATCTATCTATCTATCTATCTATCTATACCAGCTCTGGGCTGTGTTGGGGCACAAAGTTGGGGGTCATGAAAGTTGCCTGGGGCTTAGTAGACCTGGGCAGTGGTTTAGCCACCACTGCTCAACACAGTAATGGAATCCATGGAAATGCAGTGGCCCCTCCCACCCACACGAGTGATTCTTCTGATTTGGGCAGTGAAAGTTTTTCCTGGCTCTGACTCCTGGCTTGAGTCTCTAGCTGCGACTCCTGGATTGGCTCCAGAATGAGGCCTGTACAGCTCAGCACTGATGTTGACCCCTTTATAGTATTGGGCATTAGGAAATGCCCAGCTTCACCAGACATGGGTGCTCTTTTGCCCCATGATATTCACTATACCACTATACTACTTTCTCTACCTCATTTCTGTCAATGAGGTTTACAAGTTTAAAACACTAAAGAAATAAATTATGTATCCTGTAAATAAGCCCTGGGGCAAGGGGGTAGGGCAGTCTGTTGTGTTTGACCTGATGTTCTCTTTGCCTCTTCCTCATTCTCTTCCTCTTTCTCAAATGGAAGAGAGAAATTAGAAAGTCAGAAAGAATTTGTAAAAACACAATGGAACTAAACATGTTCTTACCAACGTGCTTGGGAATGATGCCCATTGCCAGCAGCTCCCGGGCAAGTTCTCGACTTTGGGGAATAGCCTCCATAATCCAGCCCTGGTGAAATAAGACATATAGCAGCTGATCATTGAAATGAAGCACATATTGGGTCGCGCTGCTGGGGAGTGATGGAAGGAAAGGTCTCTGGTTTGTGACTGCTCGATAGGGATGCAGGAGATACTTGATTCAGTTCATACTTCATCTGCACCTCCTGAAATAATACACCAACCAAAACAGAACCATCCTTCTCATAATTTTGCAGTACAATGGGAAGAATGCTTGTTTTATAGGAACACAGATAGAGATAGAGATATAAAGATAGAGACAGATACCCTTGCAACTCTTAAACCATTTTTATCTGCACATAAGTCTTTATTGAAATATTTAAAAAAATTGGGAAGAGGAGAAGTCTAGGTATTTTTGAAATATTCAGGAGGATATGAACTCATGCAGCCAACTTTTTAAAAGCGAAACCAAGCTTAAGAGGACAAAGGGGGAAAGATATGTGCATGTCCACCCCCCCAAATTATACAGGAAAATGTGCTGTAATGGAAGCCTCCAAACCCCCAGAGCTAACGACGCAGGCAAGCTAAAGAGATCTATATATGAAAAGGGCTGTTTGCTCCCTAAAGTCCTTGTTATAACCAGCTAAGTGCTGGACTGAAGATCTTTTTTATGATTATGTAAAACAAGACGAAACAAAAAACAAACAAAAAAACAGGAAAAAACCACAAATACTTATGAATCTGTACTGGTCTGACTGAGGCTGAAAGGAGATGTAGTCCAAAACATCTGGAGGGCACCTGGTTGGCAAAAGCTGGTTTACGCAATACAATGGTACCTCAGGTTAAGAACTTAATTCGTTCTGGAGGTCCATTCTTAACCTGAAGCTGCTCTTAACCTGAGGTACCACTTTAGCTAATGGGGCCTCCCACTGCTGCGGTGGCGCTACTGCACAATTTCTGTTCTCATTCTGAAGCAAAGTTCTTAACCTGAGGTACTATTTCTGGGTTAGCAGAGTCTGTAACCTGAAGCATCTGTAACCCGAGGTACCACTGTACCCGACTAGAAGCCAGACTGAACCTGAGCCAAATACTGAACCAAACCTCTCTCCCTACACCTCCCTGAATCGGAAACCAACTGGAATCACTATTTGAAAGCCAACCAAATCAATCTTGAATTGCTAATTGAATGTGGACGAAGACACAACTTGGGTGTGGAGAGGAGAGAATGGTTAGCATTTCAAAATAAATCGTAACAACTCACTGACTAGAAGAATGGTGTCTCTCAAAGAGAACCAAATCAGTCCTGGAGGTTTGCAGGCTTACTGAATGCTTGCTTACTGAACCTTTACAGTGGTACCTCTGGATACGAACGGGTTCCTGAAGTAAATGTAACACGCGACTGCGTGTCTGCGCATGTGCAAGTCACGTTTCGCTCCTTCCGCACATGCACGTGACGTCATTTTGAGCGTCTGCACATGCACGAGCAGCAAAACCAGGAAGTAACACACTCCATTACTTGTGGGTCGCCGCAGAGCGCAACCCAAAAATATTCATCCCGAAGCTACTTCAACCCGAGGTATGACTGTACTAGCTTGAGGGAGGACAATTCCAAATTGTAGCTGAGCACAAATCTAAGCTGAACTAAATCCTTCAGTGGCTTGATGCCTGACTAAGTTGCACCAGTGTCAGCTGGAGCTGGGCAGCTGTGGGGCCCATGTACTGGCAGAGCCCACTGGGGCTCCTCATAGTTGGTAGGGTGGTCAGTCATACATTTCCAAAAAAAGAGGATACGCATCACGAAAAGGACAAAAGAGGGGTTCAATTGACATAACATTTTAATTTATATGTATCAAAGCACTTTTAGAAATAATGTTTTAAATAGAAACACAATACTTCAAGCTGCAGTAGGGGCACACACCAGCTGACTTGAGTGCCTACTAACCAAGAAAGCCCAACTGCTGATAAGCTCCTATGTGCCATTTTTATGGCTCCTTGACCAGACTTGGGGACTGGATAACTCTCAAACATAGGCCATCTTCAGAGGATCAGCTCTTCACAGCAATAGATGGTCCTCTGTAAACTAGCACATGTGGCTACAATAGTGGTGGGTGCCACAAGTAGTGCCCACATGCTTACAGGTGACAGCACCACCACTTACCTGGATCACTAACACACATGCAGCCTTACCTGGTGGTGCTAATATGCTTCTTACTAGAATGAGCCTCAATTTTTAATTTCCTATAATTCAGGGGTCACCAACATGATGCCCACAGGCACCAGTATCTCCATCAATACCTCCTATGGTGACTGCAAAAGATCTCTTGGGGGGGAATCCAAACTGTGTTTGAATGGGTGACTGCTGCTAAAATGCAATGCTACAGAAAAGGAGTAGTGATGAACATCTGTGGGACTGCTGGGGGGGCACCAGTGACTATATACCAAGGACCCACTTATGCCTGACAAGCCAGCCCCATTAAATTCCCAGAAACATAGCTTGCTTCCATAGCAACACTGAGCAGTGGGGAGGATGGCATTTAAGACTGCTAAATCTGGCCAAAAATTTCCCTCTGCTTGGTTACTTGACCCTGCTGTTGCATTACTACCAGGAAATTTTCAGAGGAAGATGGGAGAAAATTGTGTGTGGGTGCACATGTACCATGCAATATATATTTAATATTGCATTATAAAGGTAAAGGGACCCCTGACCATTAGGTCCAGTCGTGGATGACTCTGGGGTTGCGGCGCTCGTCTCGCTTTATTGGCCGAGGGAGCCAGTGTACAGCTTCCGGGTCATGTGGCCAGCATGACTAAGCTGCTTCCAGAGCAGCTCACGGAAACGCCGTTTACCTTCCCGCCAGAGCAGTACCTATTTATCTACTTGCACTTTGACGTGCTTTCGAACTGCTAGGTGGGCAGGAGCAGGGACCGAGCAACGGGAGCTCACCCTGTCGCGGGGATTCGAACCGCCGACCTTCTGATCGGCAAGTCCTAGGCTCTGTGGTTTAACCCACAGCGCCACCATTAAACCATGGATAATTACCAGTTCCTACCTTAACTTGCATCTTTAATCAATAGGGGACCCCAAAAGCTGCAGAACTGTTCAAGGGAAACATATCCCGTGAGGAAGAAACCAAAACATTCTAATTACTGAAAAACACAACTGTCTGCTGGCAACTCCCTAATTAGCCCAGTTTTACTAACATGCTATGCCACGGATTTCTTCAGGAAATGGGAAAACAGTCTTGAGGCAAGGGTATCATGGAAACCGTCCACTGTCACCACTGCACCTCCCAGCATCGTGTCTGCAACCAAAACAGCACCTACATTAAGGAAGTCCTAGTATTTGAAAGAGGTGGGGGAGAAGAAAGGTCCATATCCTATATGGCTGACAGGCGCTGGTGACTGTTGCCCATTGGAATTGGCAGGGCAGAAGGCAGGGAGGTCAAAGAGCGGGTTTAGCCACAGCAAAAGACAGATGAAGCCAAAGCCAATGACAAGCAGAACCAGCTAGATGAGGCAAAATAGTATCAAGCAATCTAAAATGGCTGTTTATAAGACTGCATAAATGAATCACAGTTCAGTGACAGAGCACATTCTCTGCAAGTAGGGATGGATGGATGTTTCCAGTCTGCATCCATTTCCTTGTGTGATAATTTGTAAAAGTTCTCTCCTGCTTCCACATTAATATGTGCTTTTTTAAAAATCTGTGTGGAGATTTCATATTTAAATACTGTATGTATCTTTTACTGCACTTTCTCACAGAATACAAATTTATAAACCTACTTCATTGAAAAAAAAATTAATCAGGGAGTCAAACCATTAATTTTGTTTTATTTTTTGGTTCAGGCACAACTGAAGGTGTCCCAGTTTGGTTCTGGTTCAAGATAAAAAAGGTTCAGCCTGTGCAATCAAATTGGTTCAGCTCCAGTTCACTTGAGATTATCTTTGTAGTGTTTGATTTCAACTGTACAAGCACAAGCACACAAGCATCTGTAGTAGATTAAGAAATAAATCAAAGTAATTTTAAGGAAGGAGGAAATGATTTAGTAAATACACAGTGAACAATTACTGTGATTAATTGACTTTAAGGTTTTCAATTGAGTTTTTCTTCCTCTGTCATAATACTAGAACTTCTGGATATTCAATGGAGTGAAATGGTGGAAGATTCAGGACAGACAATAGAAGGTACTTCTTCACACAGTGCATAATTAAACTTTTTAATTTATTATTAATTTAACTCCATAGTTGGAGGCAGTAAATGTTTCTGAATACCAGCTGCTAGAAACTACAGGAGAGGAGAGTGCTGTTGTGTTCAGGCATTGCTTGTAGGCTTCACATTAGGGCATCTGGTTAGCCACTATGAGAACAAGAGTGCTCTGATGGTGTTTCCTGCTTGGCAGGGGGTTGGACTCGATGGCCCTTGTGGTCTCTTCCAACTCTATGATTCTATGATTCTAAGATTCTGGACTATGATCAAGGTGTCTCCCCTGCCAGGTAAGTATTGCCGAGATTGTTATTTTTGTTCCAGACATTGCAAATTTTAGATAAGATGGACTGTTTCAAGAAGTGGCAGAAAGATATATCTAAATTTGTCTGGCAGGGCAAAAAGCCCAGAATAAAATTTAAGATTTTGACTGATGCAAAGGATAGAGGGGGTTTCGCCCTGCCGGACTTAAGACTTTATTATGAAGCAGCAGCTTTTTGCTGGCTGAAACAATGGCTACTTCTTGAGAATACAGATATCTTGGATCTGGAAGGCTACGACAATAACTTTGGTTGGCATGCATATTTATGGTACGACAAGGTAAAGGTTCATAGAAACTTTAAAAACCATATTGTCAGGAAAGCACTCTATAATGTATGGAATCGATATAAAGATTTGTTGGAGAGTAAAACCCCCAGGTGGTTGTCACCAATGGAAGCTAAGGCGGTAAAAAGACTGAACATGGATTCAGACTGGCCAAAATATTGTGAAATTATAGAATATGATGGTGAAAAGTTGAAACTACAGAGTTTTGAGAAATTAAAACCTAAAGTCCGAGATTGGTTACATTATTACCAGATTAATGAGACCTTTAAGCAGGACAGGAAACTAGGATTCCAGAAGGAGAGGTCAAAGCTAGAAACAGAATTGTTAGAACCCAATACTAAGAATTTGTCTAGAATGTATAATTTGCTGCTAAAATGGAACACACAGGATGAAACGGTCAAATCAGCTATGATTAAGTGGGCACAATATTGGCCATGATATTATGTTTGCTGACTGGGAGCAGTTATGGACCACAGGTATTAAATTCACGGCATGTAGTGCCTTAAAAGAGAATATAATGAAAATGATCTATAGGTGGTACATGACCCCAGTCAAGCTTGCAAAGATATATCATTTGCCCAATAACAACTGTTGGAAGTGTAATGAATGCGAAGGAACTTTTTATCATCTTTGGTGGACCTGCCCGAAGATTAAGGCCTACTGGGAAATGATCTATAATGAAATTAAGAAAATCCTTAAGTGGACATTTGCAAAGAAACCGGAGGCTTTTCTCTTGGGCATGGTAGGCCAAATGATTCCAAAGAAAGATAGAACATTTTTTATGTACGCAACAACAGCAGCAAGAATTCTTTTGGCAAAGTACTGGAAGACTAAAGAACTACCTACTCTGGAAGAATGGCAGACCAAGGTGACTGAATTTATGGGACTGGCAGAGATGACCGGCAGAATTCGTGACCAGAGGAGAGAGACAGTGGAAGAGGACTGGAAAAAATTTAAAATTTATCTTAAAAATTGTTGTAAAATTTCGGAATGTTAAGATGTCAAGGGATTTGATATAAAGAATTACAGCTGTAAAAATTTAAGCTTAAGAAAATTTTAAAGAGAATTAAATATAAAAATGGATGAAGGATTGCTAAAAAATTTCAAAACAAGGATGCAGTGAATGGGAGGTATGGGGAAGTCGTGTTATGTTTGTTTGTTTTTTGTTTATGTTGTAAAATTAATAAAAATTATTTATAAAAAAAAAAAGAGAATCCCTCCCGAGGGAGCCCCCCCCCCCAAAAAAAAGATTCTGGACTATGTGTCATTGGCCTGATCCAGCAGAATCATAGAATCATAGAGTTGGAAGGGATCTTGAGGGTCATCTAGTCCAACCTCGTGCCATGCAAGAATCTCTTCTTACATTCTAATTCACTCCCACAATAGGTAGTGATGGACAAAAACCTGGATGGCTTTAAAAGATGAATAGACAAATTCATGGAGAAAGCTATCAATAGCTAGCCATGATGACTATGTTCTACCTCCATTGTCAGAAGCAGTATGGGAATCACAAGTAGGAAGAGTGCTGTTGTGCTCAGGTCCTGCTTGCGGGCTTTACATAATGGGCATCCAGTTGGCTACCATGAGGACAGGATGTTGGACTAGACTGGTCTGATCCAGCAGGGCTCTTACATTCTTATTTGTGATGGCATCAATGTAGGATTTTAGGGTGAATGTCCCCAGCCTCATCCAACAGAACATGAGGGCTCCCAGATCCATCAGGGCTGGCTGACCACATTTTGAAATCAGCAAAGTAATGTACCTTAGCACAGGAATGGGGAACCCGTAGCTCTCTAGTTATTGTTGAACTCCAACTCCCTCCCATCAGTCCCAAGCCAGCATGGCTAATACTCACCAAAAGACCATTCAATTCAGAATTGGAGACCAAAGTTGGAGATCGCAAAAATTCTCCGTGGCTGAGGTCACTGATTTTTGCCCACTAAGTTCCATGCAAACAAACACACATTTGCTACCCCACAAGTAGAAACACACCACCCCTGAGATCACATATGAAGCTGGTTCCTACATCCCAGTCTATAAAGTTTGTGATTTCACAGTTCAAGGCTCTAAGCAAAGCAACAACAAATGAAATGAAATAACTAAATAATAATAATCCAAGAAGGTAGCTCAACAAACAAGTTGCTTGTAATTAAGGCGCCATGCTAATACATTATAAATAAGCCCTCTCTAAAACAGTTAGATATATGGGTCATTCTCCACCTCAGCCCCCCCCCCAAGGTTTCCCAGTTCCAAGGCCCCAGCCAATCCCTAATTAGAATACATTATCCGTCGGCTTGACACTTCAGTGAAATGTCTAGCCTGCCGCCGAGGTGCAGCTCCGCTCGGCACAGGGTTTATTGATATTCCGCTGCATTTCCTTCGCCATGCCCCCAGTGGCTCAGTTCTGTTTTATCACACATCAAAAGGGCCGTATGCTCAGGGCGCCCCCCCCCCTTGCACATGGCTCAGAGCCGGAGGTCTGGAACAGCTGCAAGTAGGATGGTATCACAGAAGGGACAAGCTCCAAACAGATGTCAACGATAAAAAGGGGGGGGGGAGGATAAGAAGACAACAGTGGGGGGAGGGAGAGGGGGAAGGATTGTGGCTTGGGAGCCAAGGATGAAGGAACAGCACAGAGTCCATCGAGGCAAGTCAGGCTTTGTGCAAATGCTGGTCGTTCCTGCCCTCCTGACTGCCATTAAAGGCTAATTAGTACCTTCACAAGCTAAGGATTTGTTTCTTTGCGAAGCAATTGGGAGGGAGAGAATGCTTCCCCACACAGGCAAATAATCCCCAGACGCTTGAATAAACGGAATAAAAGATCCTTCACACTTGGTCCCACATGTCTGTCTGCCTCTCCCATTTGATCTACTTTGAAACAGGGCACCATGCACATACCCCAGTCATTTAAGAGCTCATCCATACAGTGGTTTAATGTGAATGGTAAGCTTCCTGTGCCTCCATTAATTTTTCCATTGTACACATGGTGTTCTCCTCCAAGTCAGTGTCTTCCCCACACTTTCCCCGCCCTCAATCTGGATTTTCCCCCCATCCCAGTCCCTCTGCAAAAAAGGAGATAGCATGAGAAAATCATAAGAACAGCCCTGCTGGATCAGGCCAATGGTCCATCCAGTCCATCATCCCGTTCTCACAGTGGCCAACCAGATGCCCCAATGGAAAGTCCACAGGCAAGATATGCACTAATATTGCAACAATGGCGTGTGGCAGAATAAACTTGCATGTTGTTGGGAGCAGGAAACAGCTGGGGGGTGGCACATGTGTGTATAGGGCAGACCCAAGACATTCTGGTGCTGGAGATGAAGGAAAAAATAGTGCCACTCACTCATCCTACATGCAGAATCAAACCAAATTGTCAGCTGACTCCACTTCAACCTGACAACAGCTTGGTCACCACCACTACACCTCAGCTAAGCAGGGTAGCTTTAGGAAAGCAGCATGGGTGTGGGCTTCTACCACACACACATACACCACACTTTGTTTCTTTGGGGCAGCTACCTCACCTCCGAGTTACTGCATTTGTTCAATTTCTGGGTGACTGAGTTCATCGTTTTGGAAAGTTTGGGATACAATTTCTTTCTTTTTTCTTTCTCAAATGAAGGAAAAGATAAGAATTGTAGGAAAACATGCTTTTTATATACCGTATGTAATTGTTTTATACTTTTTATTGTATGATAAAATCAATTGGAGATGCTTCATGGGAAGAGATTTCTAACTGGAATGTAATTAAGGGTACTGGGAATTGTAGCTCTGTGAAGAGGATCTCCTAACAATTCTCAGCATCCTTTAACAAATTAAAGTTCCCAATATTTTTTCTGTTAAATTGATATAAGAGTTCTTTGAAATGCATAGTGTGAACATGACCTATTTATTTCCTCACAGCATAGTTTTGAGCAGGCCATAACTACGCTGGTGGACTCGGCAAGGTTTTGTGTGAAGGTCTTCAAATGATTCCTCACCAGGGCTTCTTTAGTTCCTATAAATTAACTCTGCTACCACACTAAACCAGCACAGCTGTGGCTTCAAGGAACAGCCAGTGGGGCTGCAAGGACCTTATGCGAACCTCATAAGGCACAGCAGCCCCAGTTCCCATTCCCACACATAGCTTGCTCCAGAACATAATGCCTGCCTTAAGTTTTCTCGGTTTGCTATGACCACCACCACTCCCTGCGTGATCCCTCAGCACCCTAACTGCATTTGGATTTTCAGAACAAGCCCTACGGGGTCCCGGAAGAGCCATTGATCAATAAAACCGTGTTCCTCCGAGGATACAAGCGACATCTATAAACCTGAGAGTGTCAAAACAACGGCACACAAAATCCGGCATTCCTACCATCGGCAGGATGAAAGCTGGGCAATTAATGCCAGCTGAATGACACCACCAGGAGAAATAAAACAAACAGCTGGTAGTACAGTGGGCTGGTGGCCCACTCCTGGCAATCTATTAACATTTTTTTCCAGGATAATATACTGACTTGTGTTATGAACCACAGCAGCATAAATCTGGCTCAAGAAGCAAGCTGACGGCCTCTGCAAGATTCAAATATTTTGGGGTGGGGTGGGGGGAGGTTTTCTATTCCAGAAAGCCACAAGCTCCAGATGTAGCGTGTTTTCTCTTCAAGGTGGACATTTAAAAAGTGCTATCAAAAAAGGTTTGCACTTATAAGGCACTAAGCACCAAGACGATTTCTGTGTGTATGTGCTACAGCTGTTGTCCAAGGATAGGGGTGGTAGCATGAGCTGAGGTCACAAGCACCACACTAGATATTGACCAGGGCTGAGGCCTGGCTGAGCAAGATACCCATCATTGTAAGAACATTAGAAGAGCCCTGCTTGATCAGGTCAAAGGTTAATTGAATCCAGCATTCTGTTCTTACTCTGGTCAACCAAATGTCCATTATGGGATGCCTGCATTATGGGATGCCTGCCTGAATGCAACAGCAACTCTCCCCACTTCCCAGCAACTGTTATTCAGAGGCAGACTGCCTCTGGTAAGAGACAGCCTTATCCTCCATTAATTTGTCCTCCCTTAAAGCCATTCAAGCTGGTGGCCATCACTACAATAAGAAGAACAAGTCCATTGTTTTTGTTCATAGTTCCTGAAGAAGTATTTTGCCCTGAATTGTGTTGAGCTGCAAAAAAGAGATTTGCGTCAGTGAGCACTGCAGCATATTGTCCTTTCAGTTTTGTACCCATGGATTAGAATGTAAAGTCGTAAACTATAGTCACAGGTTCCCAAGCAAACCATGGTTTAGAGGAGTCTATCTCCTTTTGCTTGCCATCTGATTGGCCCATCCATCTCTGAGTGTGGTGGCTTCTATGAATCTGGATCAATTGTCAATTCAGACATTTGCCAACCCATTTTTTTAAATTCTGCTCTGCCAGTGTATCACAAAGCAACCCTCCTTTTATTAATCTTAACATTATGTCAAACCATCATTAAGCTTCCTGAACCATGGTTTGGCATGATGTCTGAATGAAGCCTCAGAGGTCTAATTCCTGTGTGCATTAATACACATTTATGCAAATACAAGAAAACCACACTAGATATTTGGCCCTGTGGGATAAATATCTATCTATTCATCATCAGTGAAGGGGTGGGGTGGGGAGAAGGATAAATAAACAGATAAATTACTGAAGCAGCTCAGCTTTAAAGAGCTCTAAGAGAAATCAGGCAGACCCAAATAATTCAAGCGCAAGTCATTTGCAATGCAAAAGTTTAATTCTACTTTGCAAATTCAAAATGAGCAGATAAATTATGGATTAAGGTGCACGGTATTTTGTACGGGCAAACTGACAACCACTTTCCAGTCATTTAGATTTCCCTTCAAATCTCTCACCTCCCTTTTCCTCGAACAATTCAAAAGAACTGATGCAATTTTCTTGTAGTTGATAGAAAGGGAGGGACAGAGAGAGAGAGAGTGTATAAAATGGCACCCTAAAAATGTAATGATTGGCCATTTTAAAACAGAAAACAGATAAGAAAAAGGCTTTTAAAAGTTAATGAGCTAAAAAGAATTAGCTTTCTTATATCTTTGATGCAACCTATTACAAAATGAAAAGCTGTAAATGAAGTAAAAATAAAAGTCAGTGTGGTGTAGTGGTTAGAGTACCAGATAATGATCAGGGAGACTCAGGGCAAAATTCAACAAAATTCCTGAGCTAGCCCAAGGGTTAGGGGTTACCCAACAGGATTTCCTCCTTTCTTTCCCCTCACTGTGCACTTTGCCATGCCAAAATCTGCTCAGGAGGGTTGAGGGAACCCTCAGGACATATTTAGGTGGTGTGGGAGGGAGAGAATGTTCTGTTGTGCAAGGATAAGGTTGGTCACTGTGGCTGGTTACTATGAGAACAGGATGCTGGACTAGATGGCCCTTTCATCTGATCTAGCTCTTCTAATATTCTCGCCTCCCCCCTTATTATTTTTCAAAGTTTCATCACATACATATTCTACATATTTTCTTCCATCCATTCCCTTTAGACCCCGCCCCCCCCACCCCCATGGCTTCCTATTTTCCCTTTTTTATGCTGCATATCGTCAAAGAAATTGCCACCCATTATTCTATTCTTTATCCTCTTCTAATATTCTTATCCTTCCAATATTTTTATTCATCCTGCAACTCTCTCTTTCCATCCGTTTTCCATCCATTTACAAGAGGCAGTGGTGACCACCAATGTGTGTGGCTTTAAAAGAGGAAAGATTCATGGAAGATAAGGCTATCAATGGCTACTGGTCATGATGGCTATAGGTTAATCTCCACAGTCAGTGGGAGTATGTCTATGAATGCCAGTTGCTGGGAATCACAAGTAGAGAGAGCTGCTGTTGTGCTCAAGTCCTGCTTGCAAATTTCCCTTTAAGGCATCTGGTTGGCCACTGTGAGAACAGGATGCTGGACTAGAGGGGCCACTGGCCTGATCCAGCAGTGATGATGTTCCTGAAATACGAGGGAATTGTGAGAGACACAAGGATATGCCGACTGCCCATCTAGTCAGTAGCCTCTTCCTATTTCCTTTCATGAGGGCTGCTGGGACTCAAGGACAGTCAAAGAGGTCTCAGGTGAGTGGGGTAAGGCTGAGGGAAAGAGGAACAGCCTCTTATTTTAATTGTTCCAAAATTGGTAGGTATGCTGGTAAATGGCTACTACCTTTTGCAAGGTGATGCCTTCATGTTTTAGATTCTCTTTGTAATAATCACCTCTTAGAGGGACAGAGAGAGGGAAAGTCATGGCAGGAACTAATTATAAACACCCTGATTGGTCTCCCCCCAAATTCTTATTTATTTTCCTTTTCTTGGCATAAATCCCATCTCCTTGATTAACATACCTTTAGTTAAATATGCATTATGGTATTTATAAACATCTTTATTAATTCATACCATGTTACATAAATATACCTTCAAAGATACTGGTGTTGATTTAAATAGGGCTCCTTGAGCAAAGGGAGACAGCAGCCCCTACCAGGAGGCAAAGCAAGGTGGCCATCTCCTGCGGCAGTGGATCTGAAGTGCCTCTAAAAGGTGTGTGTGTCCAGAGACACACAGATCTGACCAGTGAAGCCAGTACAGCTAGGAATGTTCTACCTCCATCGCTGGAAGCAGTATGCCCCTGAAGACCATTTATTGGGAATCCGAAGCAGGAAGAGTGCTACCATGATACATCTTGTTGGCCCCTGTGAGAACAGGATGCTGGACTAGATGGGCCTTTGGTCCGATCCAGAAGGCTCTTCTTATGTTTTCCCTCCACTGTCAGAGGAAGTATGCCTCTGAATATCAGTTGCTGAGAATCACAAGTAGTGTCATGCCCAGCCTAGACCTGATGCTAGACATTGAGTCCTTCAAGGAAGGATCAGGCACCCCACAGATCAAGGACCAGATATGGAGGTACCAAATAGTCTTGCAAGTTTAAATTTTTAATTGCACTGATATTTTTGTTTTTTACAATCAAGCAGTGCATAAATGTTATTAAATAAATAAATAAATAAATCTGTTTGCTGAAGAGGAAGAGCAGGATATGAAATTAAAAATAAATAAATAAACAACACTATAATGAATGCACAATTTTTGGGGGGAAAGATCCATGAAATGGTTGGTTTGTTTGCTTCTTAATGTTGCCTGTTTGTAACAGGTTTGCCCACTCAGGACTCTGCCAGTCGCCTGCGGCAGTCAACAGAACTACACGGCTGCTCCTCCTTTGGTCGTCTTGGTAGCCAGACAATTAACATATGTGTACCTTCAGCTTCCCCATTTATGCTGTTAATCATACTCCAAATTCCCTACAGCAACCTTGGGGAATCAATCCCATCCCCAGCACAAACTCCCACGTCACCTATCCCACCTCACCCCATGAACAATCTCATCCAGCAAGAGCCACACTTACGCTGTGAATACAGTCCTCAATCTGCAAACGTTCCACAATCAGTTCAGCCCACAGAGCGTCAGGGATTTTCTAAAAAAATAAAGAAAAAAATACGGTGAGTTTAATATCCACAAAGCAGTTCAAAGAGAATTACTGCACTTTCTGTGTTTGAATACCCCCCTTAAAAAAAAAAAAAACAGCTGGAGGGATCAAACCCTTTGCAAGAAAATGACACACAAAAGAAAAACAGAAAGCTTCCACCACTCCAGCCAGTGAAAGAAACACATTGTCAGCTAACCAGTAGAACTGAAATGTACAGTTGGTGGGGTTAACTGGTTTTTTAAAAAACACTCTTGACTAATCAGGCAACATTTTTATATAAAATGCACACACATTATTCTAAATTTAAGTATTTTCAAAAACTGCAGGTGGGAAGCCCCATCATAAAAGAGGCAATCACCCTTGCCTCTAGCACAATAGGGAACACCTACTCTAAAGTGGTACACAATTTTAAGCACTGCCTTGTGGAAGGGGTGTGGCTCAATGGCACAGCATCTGCTTTTTTGGGTGCAGAAGGTCCCGGGTTTAATTCCTGGCATCTCCAGGAAAAGACTCCCTGTCTGAAACACTGGAGAGTTTCTGTCAGTCAGTGTAGACAGTATTGAGCTAGATGGACCAATGGACTAAAGCAGCTTCCTATGTCCATTACAGCTTGGTTTGTTTTTTAACTGGAGATGCTGGCAACTCCAGGTGCTAGGGACTGAACTTGAGATCTTCTGCATGCAAAGCACATTTCTATGGCCTTTCCCCAGGTATGGAGTGTACATTTTCCAGGCCTGGATGTCCCCCTGAAGTGAGCTTTTGGAACTGGAGCTGGAGATCTGAGCTGGAAGCTAAAGTCTGTTATATCAGAGTCCTCCTCAGAAGACCAGGCAAGCGCAGAAGGCCATGCTCCTTGTACGCCTGCCAAACCAGGCAAATCGCCAATGACAGGCAGATCCAACTAAGGTTACATTCCTATCATATATTTAAAGCACTATGATACTTTAAACAGTTGAAGCTTCCCCCAAAGAATTCTGGGAGCTTCTTTGGGGTGCTGAGGATTGTGAGAAGACCCCTTAATCCTCTCTCAGAGCGACCAATAATTCCTAGAGTTCTCTGGGCAGAGGAATTGCTTGTCAAGCCATTGGGAAATGCAGCTTTAAGAGGGAAAACAAGGGTGACACCCAACATCTCTCTGCACCCTTAACAAACTCCAGCTCCCAGAATTTTTTGAGGGGAAGCTATGATTGTAGAAAGCGACACCAGATGGCTTTAAATGCATGGTGAGAATGTGGCCTAATTCCAGTTTTGCCCCCATCCTCTTTCCTGCTTAGTTCAATAAGGGGAACACAGAGGTTGAGGAGGAGGAAGCTGACAGCTTAGGCCCCTACTCCATGACTGGTTTTAAGAAAACAAGTGCCACAATTAAAGGAGGCTATCAACAAATTATTGTTATTTTTTATTCAACAGAAAATACATAATAAGAACAAAAACAAAGATAGCCCAGTAATATCCCCTTCCACAACATGTTTTAAAAGGGCATGTAAAAAGGCAGGGGTCAGCAGACTTTTTCAGCAGGGGGGCCGGTCCACTGTCCCTCAGACCTTGAGGGGGGCCAGACTATATTTTTTTTGGGGGGGGGGGGTGAACAAATTCCTATGCCCCACCAATAACCCAGAGATGCATTTTAAATAAAAGGACACATTCTACTCATGTAAAAACAAGCTGATTCCTGGACTGTCCAGGGGCTGGATTTAGAAGGTGATTGGGCCAGATCCAGCCCCCAGGCATTAGTTTGCCTATCCATGTCAAAAGGCCTTGTTATAGAGGAAAGTTTTCACCCGGCAGGCACCTAAAGGTGTATAATGAAGGCGTCAGCTGAGCCTCCCTGAGGAGAGCATTCCACTGCAGAAAAGACCCATACTCATGTTGCCACCTTCCGGACCTTGTGGAAGAGACACACGAAGAAGGGCCTGAGAAGAATGTGTGCAGCGGAGAGCAACCAAGATGATTAACAGTCTGGAAACAAAGCCTTATGAGGAACGGTTGAGGAAGTTGGGTATGTTTAGCCTGGAAAGAGGAGACTGAGAGGAGATATGGTAGCTATTTTCAAATACCTAAAAGGCTGTCGTGTGAATTACGGGGCAAACTTGTTTTCTCCCGTTCTGGAGGGTAGGACCTGAACCAATGGCTTCAAGTTACAAGAAAGGAGATTTCAATGCATCATCAAGAAGAACTTTCTGATGGTAAGAGCTGTTCAACAGTGGAACAGTCTCCCTTGGAAGGTGGTGGACTCTGTTTCATTGGAGGTTGTTAAACAGAGGTTGGATGTCCACCTGTCATGGATGCTTTAGCTGAGATTCCTGCATTGTAGGGGGTTGAACTAGATGACCCTCAGAGTTCCTTCCAACTCTACAATTCTATTATTCTATTATTCTAACGGCAAATTGATGACAGGCAGGCAAGGGAGCAACAAAATGACCCACTTAGGTCTTTTCTCAAACATCTCCTGAGCTCCATCCCACTCAAAAGCAGGCGCATTCACGCACACACAGGTGAGGGGGAAAGAAGAGCAAAAGGAAATAAAACGTGTTCCTTGCAAGTCTGCGGGTCCCGCAGGGAGATGCGTCAAAGCCTCATGCAGCCTCTCGCGGCTGGAGCTGGGACTGGCAGCTTTGAGGCTGTCATTTTACAAAGGTGCCTCATGCTGCTCTCAGAAACAGCTAGACTCCCACTTCCCTCTTTGATGTGTCATTTCAAGAGAGGCTAGTGGGCTGCCAGGGGGTCCACCTGGCTAAGGCTTGAGGAGCCAATTTAAACTGGAGTCCTCTACGGGTTCCTTTAGCAGCCTTGCAATCTGAACAATCTGCAGAGCACCTCTGTTGACCAGAGTTTGGGGGGTGGGAATAGTCAAGGGGGCGTTTAGAGACAATGCAAAGGGGCTGCTGAGCAAAGCCGCTCTTTCAAACTGCAAAGGCCCAGATCCAGCTTTGGCTTCTAAGTGCTTTTTGTTCTGACTCAAGTTCTGCATACTACCACTGAGCTGCAACCCTCCATCAAATTCAGGAGCACTGGAAGCGACCTTATACCACATCAGACTCCTGGTCAAACTCTCCCAATATTGTCAGCACTGACTAGCAGCAGCTCAGGAGGCTTCATTCAAGAGACATTCCCAGCTGTACCTGGAGACAACAGGGATGAAACCTGGGACATTCTGCCTGCAGTGCAGGCACTCTGCCATTGAGCTACAGCCCTTTCCTGCTATATATCACCTCAGTAACAAAGGAAGTTGTCTTATAGAATGCCAGACCACTGTGGTCTACCTCAGTACTGTCTACACTGACTGGCAGCCACTCTTCAGGGTTTTGGACAGAGCTCCCCCCTAGAAATGCCAAGGATCAAACCTGAAAATTTCTACATGCAAAGAATGTGCTCTGCCACAGAGCCACCGTACTTCGTCCTCAGCAACACAGGGTCTGATACAGGTGCTTGGCACAGACTCCATTTTCCTCCATTTTCCATTTATAGAGCCAGCCCCAGACTTTTTGTCTTGCAAGATGGAAGGCCCCTCTTCAGTCAGCTCCTGCCGTCTCCCCCTCCCATATGGTTAGCATCTTTGAGCCCTCTTGCCACTTAAACCTATTTGGCTCCTTCCTCTTCTAACAGTGGCAGGGTGATAAGCGGTGGCCAGGAGCTGGCAGGCAAAAATCACTCAACGAACTTTCAGCTAAAATATTAGCAGATTCTCCAATGATGGACAAAAGAAGAATCCTCTCCTGTACCCATCATGATATAAGTTTATAAAATTATGCATGGCATGGAGAAAGTGCATAGAGAAGAAAATATCTCCCTCTCTCATAACACTAGAACTCGTGGACATCAAATGAAGCTGAATGTTGGAAGATTCTTTTTTAAAAAAATAATATTTATTAACATTTTAAAGACTACAAAAGAAAGGGTAAAAAAGAGTTAAACAAAACAATACAATACAAAAATAAAAACACCACACAATGCCAACCCCAAAACATTAAATTAACAAAACCAAACAAACACAATTTAAAACACATCTAATAAGTTCAATATCTTAACTTTCATTTACTTGTTTCAACGACCTCCTCACACCTCCCTTTTTGTATTCCACTTTAATTAACTGTTTCAGCAATTCCTTTCCATCTTCCTCTGTTTTCTGTCCTGTAATTTACCTTAACATATTCTAACCTTATTTTTCCCTTTAATATACAATTGTCTTAACATATTTTAACCTTATTTTCCCTTTAATAATCTATTTGTACTTAATTCCTTGTAACATTTCTACTAAAGCCATATAGCTCCTTTCCAACATTTTTCTAACACTCATTAATTTTACAATATTTTTATAAATAGTCTTTAAACTTTTTCCAATCTTCTTCCACCGACTCTTCTCCCTGGTCCCGGATTCTGCCAATCATATCCGCCAATTCCCTATAGTCCATCAACCCGGTGATCTTCTGTCCAATGCTCTTAACTCTTTTCCAAGTCCCTTCTGCGAGTCTTCTTCATATTTATACATGAACTTTACTTTGTCTTCCACTGATCTTATTTTCCTTTTCCTTCCTTTGAGGCTAAAGAGTAGATCTCGGGGAAACTCCCACCTAAAAATGATTTTATTCCTTCTCGACAGGGCAACCAAATCTCCGTAGTTAAATCTAAGATCCAAAAGGTATTTCAGGACGTCTTTCAAAATTTCCACTCTTTACTGTTGTTCTTCTAAGTTCCTCTGGTAGTTCCAACAGTCTCTTATTTTGTTCTTCTTTTTCCCTCCTCTTCCAAGTCTGAGAGCCCTCACAGTTTTAATCTCTTTTTGACCCAAGTCCCGGTCCCAAAAGTCATCAAATTCCTGTGTGAGGAAATCTATCAAACTTTCCTTCTCCAGTTCAGGTAGGGCTCTGATCCTCGAAATCTGATTTTCTTTAAATTCAATCATAGCAGGCATCAACTTATGGTCATCAAATTGCATCTGTAAGGCTGGGACTCTCTCTCTCTCCAATTGTGTTGCTTTAGGTTCAACGGCAATAACTTTCTCCCTAGCCTTCTCCGCAGTTTGCCATGTCAAAATAGATTCCTGTGTCAGTTTCTGAATAGTTTCTATATTGGTGTTCACTTTTTGTCCCAAATTGTCAATTTTGGTAGTTACCACATCCACCTTTTTATGAAGTTGTTCCAGTGAGTCACTTATCTTACATAATATAACCACTAAGGCCTCTTCTGTCAACATTCTTAACCGATTCAAGGTCCCCAGAATCTCACAGGTTTTTATCTTGCAGCTGGAAATTCCCCCAGCTCAACTCTTGTGACAGTTTCAAAGGCTTCCTCTAGAGGACAGTTTCAAAGGCTTCCTCTAGAGGGAAACAGTTTCTATTTGTATTAGTCCTTTTAAACTCAATTCAAACAATAAAGTTAGTTTCAATTTTCTGTTACTTTTACTCCTTTTTAAACGCAGACGGAGACAATGGAAACAATGTATTCCTCTTAGTTAAACTAACTGTCAGTGAATGTTCTAATCATGGTCAGTCCTGTTGGCAGCCCGTTTCCAGGATCAGAGCAATGGTATATTAACTCTGTTCGCTCTCTCCTGCAGGTATACTCAGTCCAAAACTTTCCCCCCTCTTCTCCTGCCACCAAGGGGGTTTAGTATTTTTTACTGATGAAAATTTAGTCCTTTACAATAGGCTTTCCGAGACTTCAGCTTGCATCCACATTGCTTCAATCTATTTACAAAAGGGGAAGGTGGACTTCCTGTTTTAGACCTCCCCGTTTTGGCACCAAATTAAGACGTTTAAAAATCCAATTCTCCGCTCTACTCACAGGTAGTTGCTTTAAGATCAAATTGTCCACAGGAAAAAGTCAGCGCTCTCCAGCAACAGCTATGCGGCTTCGCTCCGTGGAAGAAGCAGTCAATTTGAAGCACCGCGCCGCTCACCCCACGTCGCTCTGGATCCCCGAAACCGGTTTTCCCCGCGAGTAGGGGAGGCGCAAAAGGTGCCAGCCAAATCCCACGTTCACAGGCTTCACCCGCCTGTGATTTCTAGTGGGTCTCCGCCTTCGCCGTGGCGGCCAGACCCAGATTTCCATGAGGCAAATTCCTCCCGATCAGAGGAATTCAGCCATTACCGGAGGCGCTAACCTGGAAGTCCTGAATGTTGGAAGATTCGGGACAGATAAAAGACAGTACTTCCTCATGCAGCGCATAAACTATGGAACTCACTCCCAAAAGAGGCAGGGATGTAGGACCAGTCCACCCATGAGGTCAGAAGGGGCAACTGCTTAAGGCAGCACGATTCCTAGGGGCAGCAGATTCTGATGTCAATCTTTCTTTCCTGTCCTCCCCCCACCCATTGTTCCTGATGTTGATCTTCATTCACCCCCCCTTCCCCGGCAAGGAGGGCCTCCTGCCCTATTTTGAGGTTTGCTTCAGGTGCCAAAATCTATTGGGCCAGCCCTGCATTGATGGTCACCAAGTGGATGGCTTTAAAACCGGGTGAGAAAAATCAATGAAGGAGAGGACTATTGATGGCTACTAACCAAGATGGCTATGCTTTGCCTCCACAGTTGGAGGCAGTAATGCTTCTGAACTGAAAACCACAGGAGGGGAGAGTGCTCTTGTGCTAGAATCCTAATTGCTGGTTTACTACAGGAACACAATGCTGAACTAAATGGGCTCCACTTCCTGAGGACCTCTCTGCCTTCTGCTCCGACCAGTCTCAGTGGTCCCTATCCACCATGGTTACTCTCTGGCTCCTGAGGCTAACCTTGCATTAAAAAAAAAGAGAATACACTTGTTTTCTTTTTAACCAAAAACATCTTCCTATGCAAACACCCTGCCAACTCGAAAGAGCATGTAAAGCACTGCACTGATTTCACCACTTCCCTCTCTTTCTTCCCCTCCCCATACAGCCCGATTCCTTGCCAGATCTCCTTGACTTTCATGTCCCACCCCATAATAATCAAGGAAACCCTACAGGGCCCCCTTGAAAGTGCTGCTGATTAGCCTGAAGTATGCTAATAATGAGAGTAATTAAACCAAAGGGGATTTTTGTGCGTGAGGCTGTGTTCCTTTCTATTTTTCTCCCTCCAAATCAATGGTGGGGGGTTTTCTTGCACAACTGAATAAAAATAATCTTTGACAAAATGAACAAAGTTTAGGATTTATTTCCGCATTTGTTTTATGAATGCAGTTTTATTGTTGGTTTTATTCTGTTCACTGCCAGGGCATTCACAGTACATAAATGTTTGCAAATGTATATTTTCAAAAGATGTTTGGACACCTCTGAAGATATCATAACCAATTATGCATGGTGGTTCCTGAGATCAAAGAGCAGACTTTTGTCTATGTCTGAATACAACTGGATTCCATTTTGAATCAAGATGGCGGACTGAATCTTTCAAAACTGCACTGATTTTAACCTCAGATTCAAAACTGTACTGATTCTTTGCTATCCTAAAATCCATGGGAAAAATGCTAGGTACACTGCTAGGGAATATATAAAACCAAGTTCGCCTCTTTTAAATTAGAGAAAGGAATGAAGGGGAAAAGAGTGGGTCTGTAGCAAGGCTTCTGCTAGTGCAGCAGGGGAGCTGTCTACCTGAAGTGTGAGAAGTGGAGAAAAAGACTAGGAGAGACAGAAGAGGAAGAGTTGCACAAGCAACAGTCAGACTTTATTCCTGGTCCTGCTCTTCCTGGAGCATCCGTAGGATCCTAATCAGTGAACATGGGCTCACCATTCCTCCCCAAGGCCAGAGATCACAGATGGATGTCATCATGCTGTGTACCTTTTAATCTGTGTAACTTTCAGTTCCAGGAATGATTGTAGAATGTGGTGTGTCAGAAGAGGGAGAGAGAAGAGAGAGAATATAAACAATTAGGGTCTGATCCCTGGACTCTACAATAGGAGTGAGACACCTCAGGCTCTCCAGGCTTCAGAATTCCCCTCAAGCGGCAACCCTCACTGGCCTTGCTTTGCACCCTCCTTGAGTGTTCCTGCTTGGTTGGATCTTTAAACTCTGATAATGTGGCCTGCTTGTCTGGATGGAGAACGCAGAGGGGCAAGCGTGAACATGTGTGTAGAAACTAGCCTATTGTATGAAGGTGAAATTTACATCCCTTGCTCTGCCCACTTATGCCTCTGGCCCTGCCTATCAGGTGGCCTTGCCCATGGCTGAAAAGGGTTTCCCATGCCCTATTCTACAGGCTCAAGGCTACTGATTTTGGACTGTGTCTTCCCAGGACCACCCTCCTTGGCACTGACTCTGCAGGAGACCAAACCAGGTGAGGCATCTTTCAGAGGAGAAGATCTTTGGAGTGCTTGTCAGGGTCTGCTCTGTTCACTTCATTTCTAAATATGCTAGGAACTGACAATAGGGTCTTCCTCTAAGAAGAGGGACGCGGGTGGCGCTGTGGGTTAAACCACAGAGCCTAGGACTTGCCGATCAGAAGGTCGGCGGTTTGAATCCCCGCGACGGAGTGAGCTCCCGTTGCTCGGTCCCTGCTCCTGCCCACCTAGCAGTTCGAAAGCACGTCAAAGTGCAAGTAGATAAATAGGTACCACTCCGGCGGGAAGGCAAAGGGCGTTTCCGTGCGGTGCTCTGGTTCGCCAGAAGCGGCTTAGTCATGCTGGCCACATGACCCGGAAGCTGTACGCTGGCTCCCTCGGCCAATAAAGCGAGATGAGTGCCGCAACCCCAGAGTCGGCCATGACTGGACCTAATGGTCAGGGGTCCCTTTACCTTTACCTAAGAAAAAGGTCCCCACCTGGTTGCAGGATGGTCCAACAGGTGGGTGGGGAGATAAGTAGGATACTCTCCCTACCCTAACCTCCCCCATCCTTAAAAAAGAAAGTTGTGAATAGAGATGTAAGAAGGCACCAATTTTTGTCCCATCCTGCTTTCATCAGAACCAGTGCTGTTTCCGAGCTGTTTACACTAAAACTCAGGTTATTCATCTGTTTTGGGCCGAAACTAATGTTATTATGTACTGTAATTAATTTCAGTGGAAAGGAAATGTCAAAAATGGTGCACAAAATGGCACAGACTGAAAAAACCAACAATAGTGAATACTGCTCATATTTGCTTATGTGATTTCTGTTCCTGACCTTGGTCAAGCATGCAAACTGTCATGATTTCTGCTCCCATTTCCAAAAGAATTCTCCAACATCGCAGCTATGGACTGCATTACATTCAGACACACTGTGCTCATGAATTTCTGTCCACCTGGAGGAGTTTTTAATACCTTGTTTTTAGTAACAACTATGGCATAGGGTAGATTGTGAATTCAGAAAAGTTCAATATTTATTCTCAGCTGAGGATGGCAAAGCTCCCTTTGCTATTTCATCCCTAGAATGGAGGGAACCCACTGCCACAAATTCACAAGTCTGTTCTGAAATCACCACAGATACAAAACAAGGTGCGATAATTGGATCGCTCGTTTGTGTCTGCAGAAAAATAAAACGGCAAATGCCACAACTTATCTTTCCCTTCCATGCAGAGATAGCATCGTTACCTCTGCCCACGCACCTGTTTTGTGTCTTGATACTCCTGTACTTTGTCTGTGAGGTTTGACCACGCACTGGTTAACAGAGTCTCCGGAGAAATCCGTGCAGTTCCCAGTTGTTTACAAAGCCACATTGCCTGGAGGGAAAAGCAGGTGTTTGGGGTGGGGGAGAGAGAAGGAATAAGAGAGAGCTGTATCTTCCCAAAGGAAATGAAAGTGAATTTGAAGAAAATTTAAAAACAAATAACACCAGCATTTTCACAGTTTTTCCATCGGAGTGTGCAAAATTCGTAACGCTTAAGTGGAAAGTAGAAAAAGAAAGCACCATCTGTAACAGGAGAGGGGGGAACAGCAAATATGTTATCTGTCACTTTTAAAAGGAATATAGTGACCATTTTGAAATTCAGCACAATGGAGTTCTGGAACGTTTTCATTTAGGATGTCACTTTAAAACCTGTGCTCCTTCTGCCCCCTCCCTCTGGAAGAGCCCAATGCCTGGTTTTCTCAAAGACTGCTAGGGAATGAAAAAATAAGCAGCAAAACCTATACACACACAGGGAATCTTACTTAACCTGTTTCCTTCCGATGAAGGGTAATTAATCAATAAAGAAATTTATTGAAATTAAAATTAATCTGTAAAGAGTTTAAAGGATTCAGCCTTAGGCAGAGTAGGAGAGAGCAATGATTTAGTGCAAGGACAGGCCTATGTTAATCATACTACTTTATGTTTATGAAGGGCTTGACTTTGCAATCCTATACCTAGACAGGTGGGTAGAACCGCAGCTTCAAAGTTTTCCAACACTTTCCCATACATTGCACAACCCCGCTGTGAGGTAGAACAGAATAGCTGCAAAGATGTGGACTGAAGAGTGTCTGAAAGTATACAGTGGCTTCTTGTCTAAGGCTACTTTTGAGAATCTGGAAGAGACGAAAGGTTTGAACTGGGAGTTTCCTGACTCTTGGGGCCAACTACCCTATCACAGGCACTCAAGGAACTTTGGAAAGACTGATTTATACCAATGGTTACTAAAAATGTCAAGGCATAGGCCAAGATGTCTGCGTTTTCACGGAATCATCACAGGTGGTCTGAAGGACCATAATAATATAAGGCAAGCATGTTGGAGCAGGCCAGTGGCCCATCTAGTCCAGCATCCTGTTCTCACAGTGGCTGGCCAGTTGCCCCAATGGGAAGCCAGCAAGAAGGCCTGAGCACAGCAACTCTGCCCACTTGTGATTCCCAGCAACTGCTGTTCAGAGGCATACTTCCTCCGATAGTGCAGGGTAGAACATAGCAATCATAGCTTATCCTCCATTTGTATAATTTAAAAGCCATCCAAGTTGGTGGCCGTCACCCATATCTCATGGGAGTAAATTCCTATATTGGAGCTTTTTGTCCAGGTCCAGAAAAATGCTAAGTATTAATATAGACTTTAATAAAGACAATGAGTCCTACATCTGCTACCTATTAAGAACATTTCCACACATGCACCAAAATCCACTTACAATAGTTGTTTTCCCAGAAGCAGGAGGTCCAAGTATACAGATCTTTGGAACTGTAGATGAAATAAAAAACACATGAATGTCACAACATTGTAGCTGTTAAGAATCCTTGTAATTTCCCGAAGATAACTGCAATATCCATTGCCATTCCAGTTCCTTTTATTAGCATATGTTTAAATGTTGGAACTGCTGGGATGCACTGTAGGCTTATTCCCCTTCCTAGACTGTCCTTTTTATGTGCTAGACTGATACCCAATTCCTCTTCCATCTTCTCCATGCCTCCCTGGTGAGAGGACACCTTTTTGATTCTCTCACCATCCAAGATCATGCATTCTCCACCTTAGATAGAACTAAGACCTTTCCAATCAATCATGCATTTTGTTCAATGAACATAGCTTTCCTCCCACCCAAACTCAAAGAGTCTCAGTGTGATTATATACATAGAATCATAAAATTAGAAAGGACCCCAATAGCATCTATTCCAAACCTTGCAATGGAAAAATCACAGCTAAATAATCCCTGATGCATTGCCATCCAACTTCTGTTTAAAAACCTCCAGTGAACAAGAGTCCACAACCTTCCCAGGTAGTCCATTTCACTATCAAACAGCTCCTACCACCAGAATTTCCCCCCTAATGTTTAGTCAGAATTTCTTTTCTTATAATTTTGGTAATCAAAAGTAAAGTAGGCTCCTCCAGCAGGGATTAACTCGAAATGCAACAATTCACCCCCTTAGCATGAAGACCTCAAGTTTGGACTAGTGGTCAGCTAGTAATTGTGGGGAAGGAATGCCGCTATTTTACATAGGATAGGCAACATGGTGCCCCTCCAGATGCTGCTAGACCTAGTTCCAATCAGCTCCAACCTACGTACCCAATGGCCGGGAACAATGAGAGTTATAGTCCAAAAGTATCTCAATGTGGTAAACAAGAGATCGTATTAAGAAAAGCAAGCTTTGGTCACTGTTCTGAGGAGATAGGCTACAATCTCAAGCAGAGTGGGGAGGACCTAATGGCCCAGGGTAAAAGACAGGTTCAGCTGCTATTCCAAAACATATATGGGACTTCCCCACTACTTCAGGAGACCTGCAGCCTAAGGACTACCTGTTGAGTGCACTCGGGTTGCCTGTGTGTCCCTGGGTGCTGGTTCTGACTTTTCTGGCTTTCAAAGCCCTGAACACCTGGGACACCTTCTGAGAAATGCACCCGCTTAGAATTTAAGATCCAGATCAAGAGTCCTCTACATGCTCCAAATTCAGGGGGCAGAGATTGGATCAGTCATGTTGCCTGCATTATGGAGTGACTGCCCCCACTTCCAATACTTTTAAACAGTAGCTGATCATGGCTGTTTTGATTACAGTGGGCCCACCACTTCCGCAAGGGTTCGGTTTTAGGAGTCCACGCACAGAGGCAGGAACCCCTGGAACTGCCTCCCACCCCTGCAAGATGGAGAACAGCTTACCAGGGTCTGGAAAGGTTGTGGGAGAGTCCTGAAAGCTTCCCAGGGCGTTTGTAAAACCTTCCCAAAGCCCTGTGCCTCATTTACCTAGCTTTGGGAAGGTGCCGCAAGGACCCTGGAATGCTAGTGCCAGAGTCCTCCTGCAAAACCTAATGGGTGCACAGTGCAGGGAAAATAAATAAATGGAGAGCAGAGATGGACCTGGCTCTCCATTTATTTATATATTCCCCACCCCAGCCTGACTAAGGTTATGATCATATAAGTAAAGCAAGCACAATTTGAGGGCTTGCGGTATTGCTTTTTGTCCTGTGCTCTTATTAGTTTTATGCTCTTACATGGTTTTTAATCGGGACACTATTTGCTTAACAAGAGTGTGGACTATGGATTTATTTATCTTTTAATTAAAGCCATGATTGATTTTTGTTAAAGTTACCTTGCTTGGTGTATTAAGGCATATCATTTCTTTTTTAAAAAAATAAGTCAAAAAATTAATGGCTGCAACTAGTTCCCAAGGTAGAAAAAATAAAAAGGAATATGTAACAGTGTTGTAAGAGGAAGCTGGCCTTCCAAGGCCTCATCCTGGCCAGTCCTGGCTCGACCAACAAAGATCTGGAGTTGAGGGGCAGGGTGTGTGTGCGCTGGGGAGTGCGTGTGTGCAATGTACTATCTGTGTCAAGAGAACAGACCTACCACACCCCTCCTAGATGTGTGTGACTTCTGAGCAGCACCACGGCAGGTATTTTGCTAGTTTAGAAAGAAGATGGTTTTCATTTCACTTTCCCCTCACGTCTCCTTGACCCAGAGACTAGCTACCTCCTGGGCAGAGCTGGGGAAGATGAGACACGAGGTGCGTTTCCCAGGTTCCTTCTGGAGCAAGATGGCAAAAACTCCCCCCCCCCTTCAGCCGCTAGAGAGAGAAAAAACAAGTTACTCCATGTGTGTTTTCACCCTCCTCAGTCCTTTTGTCTCGCTGCTCACTCGCTCTCCCCCTGGACAGCATTAATATCAGATTCCTCCCTGCTCTTTTCTTGTTCATTCCTCGAGTCCATGGTTGTCCGTGGCACAACCTTCTTTTGGTTTCAGAGCAAGATTAAAGGCAAGGGGAGCTGAAGAAGAAGAAAGGGATGGCGCGCCAGCCGCCTTCCCCCTCGGCACATATGTCCCCGCATCTTCTTCGTTACGCGGACGTGTGCGGGGTTTTAATGTGCCCTTCCATCTCGAGCACCATTGCAGGCTTTTAATGATTAAAATATGGGAGAGAGGAGGCCCAGGTGCTGGGAAACGGCAATCAAGTTGAGGTGGATTACCAGAAAGGATGGTCTAGCAAAAGCGGGGGGAGGTGGACATAAAGGGGAAACAAAGGGTTGAGAGTGTAGGGGGCAGGAAGCCTTGGGGAAGTTCTTGGCTGAGATTAAGGCTGTGTACACACTAGGCCTTTAAAGCACATTTGAAACGCATTTTTTCCCCTCAAAGAATTCTGGGCACCTTAGTATGTTAAGATTTGCTGGGGATTGTAACTCTGCGAAGGGTAAGCTACAGTGCCCAGAAATCTTTGAGGGAAATAACACACTTTAAATATCTAGTGCAGGCATAGGCAAACTCAGCCCTCCAGCTGTTTTGCGACTACAACTCCCATCATTCCTGACCACTGGTCCTGTTAGCTAGGGATGATGGGAGTTGTAGTCCCAAAACATCTGGAGGGCCGAGTTTGCCTATGCCTGAGTTAGTGTGTACATGCCCATTTTCAGGAGGTGTAGTATGGGGTGTCAGCGGCCTCTGGATCAGAGCTGCTAGGAATTGCAAGTCAGGAGAATGGTCTCTGTGCTCAGACCCTACTTGTGGGTTTCTCGCTGGGGCATCTTACCTGCCACTCTGAGAACAAGATGCTGAACTAGATGGGCCTTTGGTGTGATCCAGCAGGCTTGTCTAATGTTCTTATGGTATTTCAGCCCACCTGTGACGATTCTTTGAAAATACAGATATCTTGGGGTACAACTCAACTGGCTGAGTAACTATTGGTATAAGTCAGTCTTTTCAAAGTTCCCTGAGTGCAAGAGACAGGGCTTGGTTATGGAAAGACAAAGACCTTTTTTGTTTCCACACACCCTTTTAAACTTCACTCTTTTAATATCTCCTTTGATGCTTTGTTTTAATGCAGCCTTCCCCAACCTGGTATATTCGATAAGTATACTGGCAAGGCAGCTATGGCAATGGCTCACCTCTCCAAAACAGTATGGGAAAATGTGGTGCTAACGACCAATGCCATGATGTGCTGCATCACACTGCTTTATGGAAGTGAGTCGTGGACAACTTACACCCGACAGACGCAAAGCCTCAATGCCTTCCATGAGTGCTGTGTTAGGAAGATTTTGGGCATTGCATGGCAGGACAAAGTCTCAAATGAAGATGTGCTCTCCCAAGCCCACATTCTCAGCATGTTTGCACTCCTGTCTCAGTGACATCTACGTTGGCTTGGTCATGTCTACAGAATGGAAGATGGCGGGATCCCCAAGGACGTGCTCTATGGGGAGCTGGCTTCAGGCACCAGGCCTGTTAGCAGACCAACTCTATGCTACAAAGATGACATGAAGGCTGGCAACATCAACCCCTCCATTTGGGAATCCCTTGCAGATGACCACAATGCCTGGAGACAGTAAGGTTGTGTATCCATAGCAGTGACTAAAGGAGGAATGACCACTGGGAGGAGTGCAGAAAGAAGAAATGCCATGGTGCACCTACATCAGCACAGCCAGATGCCATCATCTGCCCCAGCTGCAGCAAAACATGTCTCTTCCATTTCGGTCTCTACCACCACAGCAGGAGCTGTAACCCTCCAATGGTTTGACTTCACCCTCAAAGGCACATTATTCCATTGCCTCCTGAGACAAACAGATGCCAACCAAGCAACCAGCCAAAACTATCTATCAATATGACATGTTAAAGTTACGGGCCTGGGTAAGCTTGTTGGAACAAAAAAGGTTTTGGCACCACAGGAAACAATACAGTGAAGGTGTATTGATGTTAGGTAATAACATAAATGGGCAGGAAGTTCCAAAGTGTAGGTGCTCTTACACTAAAGGACCAATTTATTGCAAGTGCAGAACAAGCATTATATGGCAGGTATAAAACAGACAGAAAATAACAACCTTAAATAATTTTTTTTAAATCCTGCTTGCTTTGGAGATTTTGTTTGCAACTGAATCTTAATTAGATCCACAAGCAAATATATCCTTTGAACCTCACTCTGTTGCCCTCTGTTCCTGAAATCTTTCAGCTTTGTTTAAAATCTGAAATTTGGACACCTGCCATTTTCACGATGCCCTTTGAGGTTGTGATCTGTTGCCCCTTTGCCCCCACCCACACACCCACTGCCATGTTATATACAAGCACTGTGATGGCTAGTCTCCCAGTGCATTTTCTTGGAAGCCTGCTCCCTTCTACCCCTCACATCTTTTCCAAAGGTACCTGTGGAGATAATTTCAGTCAAAGATTCCAGCCGGCCAAAATAAAAAATGACAAGCCTCGCTGGATCTTGCTATCCAAAAGGGAGCGATGCTCTCTGATCTTGGCAAGAGAGCCGAGGGAAAGAGAGAAGTGTATTCCCCACCCCACCGTCCACCCCAAAGCTTTGCAACCGCTTTCCAGTATGGAGTTGAGCAGTGGAAAATTTTAAATCATGCATGAACCCCCCAAATTACAAATTCATCTTTACAAAGTTCTTTGACTTGGGAGGTTTAAAGGAAGGGCTCTTACTGGCTCTTGTAAAAGCACCAAGAAAAGGCTATACGTTATCAGGAAAAGAATGCTTTAAAAGGCTACATCAAGCTGTTTTTGTCACCTAATTTCTTTCAAAAAAAATAATATGATTAAAACCTGTGTGGCTTTTTTCTCCTCCATCCCCCTTTAAAAAAAATATATATTAACACCTTGAAACTCCAGCCTGGTAAGTGAGGAATTATTTATAAACAGAGCCACTGAAATGTGCTGTGGTGCCAACACTAATCAACTTCTTCAACCCGCTTCAAAGCATATATATATATATATATATATATATATATATATATATATATATAATATCACGAACCTTTCTATCTACAGATCCTTTTGAGGTTTAAGTAAGGAGCACGATTTAAAATTCACAAGAAAACCCTGAGGTACTGAAGCTTTAATACACAGCTTTTTGGACAAACGTTTGATAGGAGGGGGGAGAAAAAGGAAACGTACCATTATACACACCGTATCACGCTTTAATATTGCCCAGGGCTACTGTAAATGCTCACTTTGTACTAAATCTGCTTTTCCTTCTGCATAGGAGCTGGCAGAAGACGTGCCAATGCAGAAATGTGCCGATTTACTCATCTGCACACTGGTAAAAATGATCTGGTGCTCAGACCCTAAACGTACCACACGGGTGGCAGAGTGTTTCTAGGGCAACTTTGTAATGGACTGTTTAACCCTTCTGGTCTGCACACCGATCCCTTTATACAGTCAACAGTCCACCATTCAACAGAGAGTTATGCCAGCTGAATCCCACTGATTTTTGTGTACTTAACTCCTTCTTGGACTAGGGCTATGGCATTACCACCACCCCTACCCCCCAAGCAGCAGCTAAAATGCCAAAGTTATCCATTTCCAAGATGGAAATTCTAACACAGAAGGCTGTCAAGGATTTGGCTTCCAAAATTTCTGTTATCTAACAAAGTGCAATCCATGTTCAGTTATCCAACCACTACCTGATTCTGCTTCTCTGCACTCATTCATTTTTCTGATATTAAGATTCAGCTTTATTCTTCTTCTTCTTCATCATCATCATCATCATCATCATCTTTATTTCTGTTCACTGCTAATTTACATTCAGATTAGTGCTACAGTTTCTGCTGTGTTTCCTGGGTCCAATTCAAACTCCTAGTATTAATCTTTAAAGTAGCCTTAGGGGTCAGTTTACCTACAAGTGAGTTCCTATGCAAACTCTAAAATGTACCTTCTGAATGCCGCTGCCAAATGTAGTGAGGTGGATGACTACTAAAGGAGGACGGGGATTGAATGAAGGATGAAGGAGTGCGGGAGAAATTTGATTTGGATCACATTTAAAGATGTACTTGCTTAATTCTCACTTTCTGAAAAAACTCATACAACCTTCCAAGTTTACATTTCTCCAAATTTTTACAGTGCAGTTCTCAAGCCCAGTGGCATGCCCAAAAATGTACATGCCCTGGTAAAGTGTGCACAAAAAGCATACATCTGTGGAAGTCATATATGCATTCTGTTAGGGGAAATTGCTTTGCAATCATGTATATATTGGTGGACTTTGCGTACAAAAATGTTAATATTAGGAGAAATGTGCACAAAACACAGATGAATTTCCACAAAGAGTTTTTAAAAAAGAACACCACAAACTGATGTGGAAGTGTAACTAGCTGAACCTAAAAACAGAAAACAGAAAACTGAAAAACTGAGAGAAGCCACAATTTTCAGATTTGCCCAACCCTGCCTGAATGTAGAATACCATCCCTATAAGGGCTTCCTAATACTAACTGCACTCTTTCCGGCACAAGACCAAGACTCTTTTATTCTCCCAGGCTTTTAAAAAACTTTCAACGTTTCTTAATTCTTTCAACCCACCCTAATTTCAGACTAATATATTTTATATTGTTTTAATTCCGTTATAGGTTGCTTACCTTTTAACCATTATATGTTTTTAGCGTTCTGCGAATTTTTTTAAATAAATAAATAAACTGTAAGCCACCTTGAGTCCTGGTTCTGTGGGGGGACGGCAGAATACTAATAAATAATAATTAGTCATAATAACTCTTATTGGGCCTACAAGTAAAATCTGAGGCTATGTGCTTCAACACTGCCCCCCTTCTTCCGCATACACAAAAGGAATTCACCTACATAAAAACAATACAAAAAAACCTCTGCCACACCAAATTCAGGTACCTAGGGGTTCAAATAACTAGAAACCTCAACAAATTACAGTCATACCTCGGGTTGAATGTGCTTCAGGTTGCACACTTTCGGGTTGCACTCCATGGCAACCCAGAAGTAATGGAGAGCATTACTTCCAGGTTTCGCAGCTCGCGCATGCACAGATGCTCAAAATGATGTCACGCGCATGCGCGGAAGCGGCAAAACATGACACGCGCAGACGCATCTTACGTTCTGTTCAGGATGCGAACGGGGCTCCAGAACGGATCCCGTTCGCATCCCGAGGTACCACTGTATACCTCCACAATTACAAGCCCCTGTTCAGGCTGCCTCACACTTTGGAACTCCCTGCTGCCTGACATAACTACTCTTTTTGGTGCCTGCTAAAATATTTTTGCTTAGAGAAGCCTACCCAGACATGTTTATGTATGTTTAACCTGTTTTTTAGTTTATAAGAGATTTTATTTATTATTCTGGTCTACACAGGAGAGGTGTAGCTCGCAGAGTGCAGGGCTGAAGACTCACTCTGATTGGCTGCAGGTCCAGCTAGCCAGAACTTTGTGGAGACAGAACTTTGTGACTGGAAAAAGAATAGCAGTTGAGAGTCTGGGTTCCTGGCGTTTCAGCTGGATAGTATAGCCCATGGGTAGGCAAACTAAGGACTGGGGGCCAGATCCAACCCAATTGCCTTCTAAATCCGGTCTGCGGATGGTCCGGGAATCAGCATGTTTTTACGTGAGTAGAATGTGCCCTTTTATTTAAAATGCATCTCTGGGTTATTTGTGGGGCATAGGAATTCGTTCACTCCCCCCCACAAATAGTCCGCCCCTCCCCCCAAGGTCTGAGGGACAGTGGACCAGCCCCTGCTGAAAAAGTTTGCTGACCCATGGTATAGCCTCTGAACTGTGTGCAGTTTGCCCTGAGAATAGTATCTACAGCCAGAGAAGGAAGTCTCTGAGCTGGGTGTTAGATTAAAATAAAGTGGCTGGTGTCTTTTAAGAGTATATAGACTAGTGAGAACCAGGAAGCTCATTTTAAAAAAGGAGAAGTGGAGTTGTGAGGAAACACTCTACTTGGGTCTCAAGTTCAGTAAAAAGGGGAAAGACCTTCTGAAGAGAGGAGTAATCCCAAACCAGTTAGGAGGGGAGTGTGTGCTGATCCCCTGGGCTAGTATACCAAAAGAGGAGCCTCAGGGGTGAGATTTGTAAAAGGTTGGAGAAACTGACAGAAAGTGTCAAATTTTCAGAACCATGGTTTTATGACCTAAACTGAAACAGCGCTGCAATTAGTTTAATGAACCAAAGCATAGCTGTCAACTTTTCCCTTTTCTTGCGAGGAATCCTATGCGGAATAAGGGAATTTCCCTTTAAAAAAGGGAAACGTTGACAGCTATGAACCAAAGTGAAAATAATCTGTGCATTTACCATCTTGTTTAGAAGCCTGTGACATCCACTGTGATATCAATCGATCGTTCGATAATAGATAAGATACCGGTAACTGTTTCTTGAAATAATTCTGCCCCCTGACACATCTTCTCTTTTACCTATTTTGCTGTAAAATAAAATCTTTTACCTTTTTAACATCCCTAAGTCTCCAAGTGCCATTTTCTTTAAAAATCAAAAATACCCAGTAGGAAGAGGGGACACGTATCCTATGTTTTAACCTGTTTTTAGTTTATTGCTGATTTTATTTCTTTAATGTTTAAATAGTTGTTTTTACTAATGGTTTTATTGTTTTGTTATTTGTGAGCTGCTTTGAGGGTTTTTTTTAACAGCAATGTATATATTTAAGAAATAAAAATAAATTTTGATTGGTTTGTATCCAACTAAATTCACTCAGAGAGGACCCACTGAAATTAACAGACCCAAGTTAGTTATACCCATTCATTTTAATGGGTCTACTCGGAGGAAGACACTGGATACAACCCCATCGTCCTTGGGTTTTTCTGAGTGATTGTTCAGCTGCAACTGAAGCTGGACGACATTGAGGAGTTCGACGGCGCCCGCAAGGAACTTGAGAGTCTTAGTAAGCGCAAGGAGGTGGACGTGGTGGGAGCCAGGGATGGTGAAGGTACGCTGGGACTCAGCACTGATCATAAGAGCCGGGAGCAGATGATACATGACCAGATTAGCTACAAACCCCAGCCCAAACCAAACAACCGTTCATCTCAGTTTGGGAAGTTGGAGTTCTAGAGCCCAAAGGGTGGACAGTGGCAGTGCCTGGTACCTGTGAGCTTCAGAAGAAAGCAGGGATTTGTTTCAAGAGCCCGAGAGGCTCTGTTTAGAAATAGCAGAAGAAACTAAGCTTCTCTCCTCTGGGTTTTAAATGGAATTCCTCCTTCAAGCAGAGCAAGTCTTGCTTTCCCTACAAAGATGGGATTTCTGCCTTACTTTATGGTTTCTTTTGTGCAACCTTGCTAGGCTGCTGTGCTTAAAGAATATTTGTTTTTAACTTTGCATGCTTCATTATATAAACATAGATGGACATTCTAAGCTACTGTACTTAATAAAAGATTTTTTATTTTTTAAAAAAAGTTTCTCAAGGCCTCTTGTCGTTTGGAGCTATCAATTACCAGCACCTTTGTGTATAACGTTGTCACGCCTGCCCCTACCCCGACGCCACACTACTTAAAGGAGTACTTTAGAACCAATTATTAATTAAAAGCTTTTCTGCCTTCACACCTCGGAAAAATACAATCTCTTTTTCTTTTCCTTCCACATCTCTGTTTGAATTTTTCTCTGGGGCGAAAGCTGCCTTGGAAGGAGAGATCATGAAAATTCATAGCTTTCCTGATGACTTTAATAAGGTAATGCTTCTCCCTCTCTTCAGTCAGTACTTTCTTCTGTGATCAAGAAATTTGTTTAAAACACACACACATTTACACACAAAGAAACCAAGATTGCTAGAGATTCCTCCTCTGTTATTCTTTCTTTTTTTCTCAACAGCTCTTTTTAGCATTGTTCCTTCCATTATTTAATAAGAATACTCTGAACTTGAGCAGACAGCAGTGCATTTAAACCAAAGACAATCTCTTTTACTAGAAACTCAAAATCAAGAGCTTTTTGCTTTGTTTTCAAATCCCACTCTGAAAAATAAAAGGAACAAACTGTAGCTTGGTCATTTAGGATGTTCAGCTCAAGAATTTAAAAAGACAGGGCCAGATTCAGCTAACTGGCTCCACTAACAAGAGCCCCTACAATAACTTTAGCTAGCACAGTGGGGCTTTCCTCCATCCCTGAACACACCCCTACACCCCAAATTGGCTCAGGGGGGTTGGGAGACACTCCAGAACAGTGCACAGGGGAGGAGAGAGAAGATCATTCTATCAGACAAGCAGGATGTTGGAGCAATCTCCTTAGCACTATGTTGAATTCCCCCCCCCCAAAAAAAGCTGCCTTATACTGCATCACTCACTGGTCTACGTAGTGCAACATCATCTAAACTGGCTAACAGTGGATCCCCAGGGTTTCAAACACAAGACATTTGTGGAATGCTCTCCCCAGAGAGGCTTGCATTGCATGAGCAGGAAACCGCCCCCTCCCCTGCGCCTTCCAAAATCTTCTCTGATCACTCCCCTAACCATCCAGAACAGACTGGAGGAGTGAAAGGGGTCACATTTCACCAGCAGCATTGGAAGCCCTGGTGGCACCTGGGGCAGGTGCATGCACACCCCACTACACCATGGGGGCCAGAGCGATTATGCCCTAAATCAAAATAGCCATCATTATCATCAGTTGAATCATGCCCTTGCTTCAGCAGCCAAAAGGTTTACATGAAAACTTTTCTATGGTGTACTTAAAAACAAAACGAAAAAAACCTCTCTTAAACAGATCAGAATGGGCACAAGCTACATTCAGAAACAGCTCCTGGATGCAATTTTTTTTTTCTCCCCTCGCTCACCAACCCCAAATATTTAGCTTCAAATTCACCTTGATATGAATCTCAACCCTAAACCATAAAGAGCCCCAGACGTCTCTAGTGACAGAGATTTTATTGATGTGACACAACAGAACGTCTGGTGTGTGTGTGTGTGTGTGTGTTTTAAAAAAGCAACAACCCAGAGTAAACAGTTACAGAAACATCAAAGCGACATGACACCATTCTCGCCTTGACAGCTCATGTGGAATGAAAAATTAGAGTGCCGTTGTGCATAGCCAAATCTAATCCGCCTAAGGGTGAACAGTTTGTAAATCAAATAATTTTGATTGAGGGTACACGGCTCTTCATTGTGGCAGGAACGCAGGCTGTTCGATTCGTCAGCCTACCTTACACACAAACACACACTCATGTTAAGAAGCCCACTTGCAGCTTCCCCAACTGCGAAGCTGTTGAGCTGTGGAAGTCATTAGCTGTGGCAAGTAAGTAAGTAATTTAAAAATAAAAATAAATGGCAGGCAAAAGCTGCCAGAGCTGAGAAGCCAAATTTTCACTTGACAAAAGGAGTAATTAGCAAGCTTAATGACATCAGGAAGTTATCAGACGGAGGCACAGAGAGTATAAATAATGGATACACAAGAACTCCTGCCATTCCCAGGAAAGGCATCTTGATGGGGGTTTTTAAAAAAGGGATCTGTTAATACGCTTTTCTCTTTGGCTTTCCACAGGAAAAGAAACTTGAAGCATCTTACAAACCCTAGAAATTAGCACATGGTGGGCTAGGGGTTGGAACATAAGGAGGCAGTGATTTCTGTCGTGTCCTGTACTTGCCACAATCAACACTGTTTACATTCTGCTACAGTTTGGCTCCTGCTAAATCCTGTTTGTCTCACTATATTATGTCTGAAACTAACACAATTATTTACATAATTAATTTCTATGCATTTCAATGGAAAGGAAACATAAAAATAATGCAGCAAATCACATTTTTGCAGACTCAAAAAAGAAAAAAGACCATAGTGAATTCCGCTCATATTCACTGGCATGATTTCTGCAGCTAACATCAGACAAACATGTACACTATGTACAAGGCTAGCCTTGTTTTCAAAGTTGCCATTTCAGGTTTCAGGACAGGGGAGCTATGAGATTACAATAGTGGGACACAATTTCCAGCAAGGATCAAATAACTTGTCTTATATAGATAGATACATATATATTCAAGTTCAAAACTGATGGCTATTTTATGAGTATTTAATGTGGGGTTTCTTAATATCTAGGTCAGGGTTTCCAGAACTTAGGTCACAAATTGTTTTCGGACTACTACTCCCATCACCCCAAGCTAGCAGGCTCAGTGGTTAGGGATGATGGGAACTATAATCCAAAAACAGCTGGAGACCCAAGTTTGGGAAACCCTGATCTAGGAAGGCTTTTCAACCAGGTTGAATGGGGTGCTGCCCCACCAACCCCTCAGCCAGCCCCCACCTGCCTGCCTTCTTACTCACAACCAATCCAGGGAGTGGTGGCCCTGGCTGTCAGCTTTCTCCTCTTCCCAGGTTTCAGTGTAGCCATTGTAGAACTCAGCAGGGAGGAGGATGGGGACAAAACTGTAATTAGTTACCCTCCCCCATTGGCTCTAATGCCACCTGCTGCCTTGGACTCCCTGCCTTCTGCCCTTTCAGTCAAAATAGGCATCAGCCACCACCGTACCTAGGTGCTCCTAGAAAATAATTGTTAGGCCTGAAAGGCATAGCCCTCTTGGTATGCCATCCCTAATCAATTTCATCTCAATCGTGCAGATGATGGTTAGGTCCTACTTGTGTGCTTCCCACTAACACCTGGTTGACAGGATGTGGGACTAAATGAACCATTGGCTTGATCCAGCAGGCTCACATTATGTTGTGTTGTGTTGTGTTGGTGTTATGTGTTAGAGTTATGTTACCTATGATTTCCATGCAAAGTGGCAGGGGCGTAGGAAGGGGGGGTGCAGGGGTGTGGTCCACCCTGGGTGTCATCCTTGAGGGGGGTGACAAAATGGCACACCTCAGGGGGTGGCACTTATCGTGGGGCCTGGCCTGCAGCGCGCCCGAGCCAAGTGTCTCTCCTGGGAGTGATGCGGTGGCTCGGGGCCCCGTGCTGCCTGAAATGGCAGTGTGAGGCTTGCATCTGCCAGGTGGATTCCATGGGCAGCTTGCCACACCGCCCCCCTGGGCAGATTGCCCCATAGCCCCCATGCACAGATTGCCGCGACACCTCCATGCGCAGATCGCCCTGCCCCCACCACTCTGGGTGTCAGGGCAGTTAGCTACGCCCCTGCAAAGTGGTACTGTTGGGTACTGATTAGGGCTGGTCAGCCAAATCTCTACATGAAGCAACCCCTTGAAACTAAGCCATCACTTTCCCTTTCATCACTGAAATATGGCCTTACCAGCAGATCCCATCACCCTGGGGCTGAGCCAAGCATAGAGGAAGTGGGGAACTAAAAGCTGAGATAGGCGCCCCTGTTATTTTGGTTTCCCACATGTGCATCTATGCTTTGCTCAGTCATGGGGTGATGGGATCTGCTGGAAGGGCCATACTGGAGAAAGAGAAATTGGGGGGGGGGGAGACTGCTTGCACTTTGGGAGGAGGCCAGAATATATAGTTGGTGGCTGATCAGCTGTCTTGATGTCCTGTGTCCTAGAGAAACTGATCAAACGTTCTGGTGGCTGCCATAAAGGGAGAAAATGTGTAGGAAGAGGGTAGGCAATAAAACAAAAAAAATGGTGGGAAAGACAGGCTTGAGGTCAACAACTTGGTAGGGCAGGAGCTGCCTCTCATAGGCTGGATTCAGCTCAGGGGCTGCTAGTTGCCCAATTCCCCAACTAAAATGATTTATTCCCTTTACTCACCATCATAGTTGTCTTCTTTTAATTGTTTTATCAGGAAGTCTAAAGGCTCTTCCGGTTTATGGATAAGCAAACCTTGAAGCATTTCCTTTAAAAACAAAATTAAAAGAAATATTATTACAGTGGTACCTCGGGTTAAGTACTTAATTCATTCCGGAGGTCCGTTCTTAACCTGAAACTGTTCTTAACCTGAAGCACCACTTTAGCTAATGGGGCCTCCTGCTGCCGCCGTGCTGCCGGAGCACAATTTCTGTTCTCATCCTGAAGCAAAGTTCTTAACTCGAGGTATTGTTTCTGGGTTAGTGGAGTCTGTAACCTGAAGCGTCTGTAACCTGAAGTGTATGTAACCTGAAGTACTGGATAGCACAGTTGGTTAGAGGATGGTGCTGATAGCACCAAGGTTGCAGGTTTGATCCCTGTATGGGACAACTGCATATTCCTGCATTGCAGGGGGTTGGACTAGATGATCCTCAGGGTCCCTTCCAACTCTATGATTGTAAGTACCACTGTACTACTATTATTATTACTGTTACTGTCTGCATACACTTCATATATTTGAAGTGCATGACTTCCCCTGCCCAGGAATTTTTGGAACTGAAGTTTGTTAAAGGTGCTGGGATTTGTAGCTCTGTGAGGGATAAATTGCAGTTTCCAGGATTCTTGGAGGGAGGTGTGTGCTTAAATGCTAATGGTGAGTATGCAGTCATTATTACTACTGGTATTTATTAGACATTAAACATTTCTTACACAAAAGTCTCCAAGTAACTTTCGGAGTTTAAACATAAAACGTATTATAAGATTAAAACATTCCTTTAAAAAGGAACACATATAAGTCACAAGAGAACCTACTCCTCCAAACAGCTGTGGTATATAGAAAATCCATCTCTCTCTCCAGGCTCTCTGTCCAGTTGAGCGGAGATCTAGATTGTTTGTTCCTGGCAGTGGGTCATCAGGGCAGATTAGGTGCTGGTTTACCACCCACCTCACTATCCAGCAGTCTCCCTGCATGAACTGACAAAGGTGGTCTCAAAAGCAGTGTTGCCAGGGCTTTTTTTTCAGCTGGAACTGAATGGTACACAACGTTACCATTATAAGAGAGCAAGGGGGGCATTCGTGGTTAGTTCCGGCACCTCTTTTTCTATGACTGATGACTCCCAATCTTTTGGCTCTAGAAGACTTCAACATTCTTGCCCAAGGCTTTTTAATTGGGGGTGGAGGTTCAGGGCTTCAGGGCTGCTGTTCCAATATGTCATTGGCCCATCCACACTCTGGATCTGGTTTTCTTGACTGGGCATGAAAAGGGTGGATTGGATTTAGATAGTAAGTGCCTGCCCCTTATTCATTCTCATCACCAAGGCTATACCTGCAACTGTGGCTGATAGCCAGCAGAGGCCACTGTGGCCTTGCCAAATTAGCCAAAGCTCTGCCGGTCACCCTGCTGCTCCCTCTGCTTGGATTCAGTTGCCTGAAGAAGGAAGGAACAAGAGGGGGAACAGTAGGGTTGTCATATTTCAAACAGTGAAAATCCAGACGGAAAAGCTGTTGAGCTTTTTTTGGCAAATTTGTTGGCAAAGACGGCACTGCAAGCATATAATCTAATGTCATTATCCTTCGGTTTAAGGCTGCATTCTCTCCACATTCACCCACAGTCACTTTAACGTCCCTCTCTTGGAAGTTGCTTAAATTTCAAAACAAAATGAAGAGAATATGGCAGTTGGGTGGGGAGCTGCTTTGGGGGGGGGCATTTTATTTTCTACTATTAAAACCACCAGGTTGCCAATAAAATCAGGATCATTGGTTATCATCCCCAGAGATCTAGCCTGTAAACTTTGAAAGGAAGAGAGAATAAATGGGGAACTTCTGGCCTTCCAGATGTTACTGGAATCTCTCCCACAATTCCTTACTATCAGCCATGCTGGTTGGGGCTGATGGGAGTTGGAGTGCAATAATGTATGGAGGGTCGACAGTTTCTCTGCCCTGATCTAATAATAATAATAATTTATTATTTATACTCCGCCTATTTGGCTGAGTTTCCCCAGCCACTCGTGAGGGAATGACTCTTCTAAATGAAGGGCTTCTTCCATCTATTGTGTGCTACTTCTTCAATCAGGAATGGGGACCCATAGCCTTCCAAATATTGTCAGACTACAACTCCTATCATCCCTGAGCATCAGCCATATTGAGTGGGATTGATGGGAGCTGGAGCAAAATCTAGAGGGCTACAGGTTTCCCAGCACTGGATTATAACAGCCTTGATGCTCCAGTTCATTAGCCAAAGTGCATTATCCTTTCTCCTTATTGTGGCTGGGAGCCACAAGTTAACAATAGATCACATGCTTCTGCTTTATATATAGGCAGCAATCATTTTAGGCATGTCCAAATGATGAGTGATTACCAACATGTGAGTCCTTTTGGACCTGGAAGAGGAAAGAACAGTGGCAGGGTGGTGCTGTGGTCTAAACCACTGAGCCTCTTGGGCTTGCTGATCGGAAGGTTGGCGGTTTAAATCTCCACAATGGGGTGAGCTCCCGTTGCTCTGTCCCAGCTCCTGCCAACCTAGCAGTTCGAAAGCATGCCAGTGCAAGTAAATAAATTGGTATCGCTGCGGCGGGAAGGTAAATGGTGTTTCTGTGCACTCTGGCACTCATCACGGTCCTCTGTGCACCAGTAGTGGTTTAGTCATGCTGGCCACATGACCCAGAAAACTGTCTGTGGACAAACGCCGGCTCCCTCGGCCTGAAAGCAAGATGAGCGTCGCAACCCCACAGTCGCCTTTGATTAGACTTAACTGTCCAGGAGTACTTTACCTTTTACCTTTTTATGTGCACTCCACTGATGTGTGTTGGGGCTGGAAATGGAACCACTGTGTGAAATAGCCATTGCCTGTACAATTATTTATTATTATACATTGAATACTGTGATGAATTATATTTCTCTAACTTTTTTGTATTTTATGGATATTATAGGCAGATCCACACAATATATTTAAAACTTATTTCTCCCCTCCCAAAGAATCCTGGAAAGTGTAGTTTATTAAGGGTAGCTGGACCTGTAGCTCTGTGAAGAGAAAACTACACTTCCCAAGATCCTTTGTGGGTGCAGCTTATAACAATCACATCACCACCTTCAGGCTTATAATACTTTTTCAATAAAATAAAAATGAAAGAGCAAATTAGCAGCGCTCACTCTGACCTATAAATGCAAGGTGGACAAATAGCCTATGCTAATCTAGCTACTGCATTTTCCCAGAGCAGGAATGGGGGAAATGAAATACAACTCCCATCATCCCTCACCATTACCAATGCCAGCTGGGGCTGATGGTGGCTGGAGTCCAACATTAGGTGGCACGTCCCCCCACTTTTGCCCTAGAGCATGCTGGGAACTGTAGTCTAATAGGCTCCCTCTCCCTCGGTGGTTGCCGGGAATTATCGAACTCTCACATATCCCGTCCCGCTCTGGCAACTCCCTTGTAAGTTTTATATTCTGCGGGCCATTTATTCCCTTCAAGTCGCCTGTGCCAAGCATCCCCTCACCTGCATAATTTGGTGGAGGCGGTGTTTCTCCGCGTAGAGCCCCATCTGCGGAGGGATATGTATAGGTCTCTTAGTGGCGTCCATGGCTGCCCTAGCAACAGCTCGTCGCTAAAGGAAGAACGTCACTAGAGAGTGACGAAACCCATGGCCGCCAGATTTGGCATCACCCCCTCATTGAACTAGGCTTGCTAGTTCGTGCAAAGGCAGTGTATGTCATCAGATAGCGACGAAGCTATCTTCTCCATCACACTCCCTGCACCTTTAAAGGGACAGTAACGACTAACTGGTTGCAGGACTGAGATAGTTTCTAAATCGGGCCATTTACCTCATCGTGTGAAAAGGACTACACATCACATTTCAGCTACTCATTGAGACGCATAAATATAGATAGATAGATATAGATATACGTATGTGTGTAATATGTATTGTTCTGCTAGGGCAGGGGTCTGCAACCCGCGGCTCCGGAGCCGCATGTAGCTCTTTTACACCTTTGCAGCGGCTCCAGGGTGGATACTAGCGAGGGAAGGAGGCGCATTGTGCGCCCCGACACTCCCCACTGTGGCGGGCGCTGTACTGGCTGTGACGTCACATGGGGGCAGTGCGTGCGTTAGTCACGCACCGTCCCGACGTCACCTTCCCGCCTGCCCGCTACATTGTAAGGGGCATGTACGCTGGTCACTGCATTGAAAGGGGGCATGTACGCTGGTCACTGTTTTGAAGGGGAGTGAAGAACACACACACACACACAAAAAAGGTAACTTGTTAATTTAACATTTATTTCTATGAGGAGGAGTAATTCTGAGGGGTCAAACAAAGAAATAATAAAAAAGTGACAAAAAAGTTATTTTTATAATGATGAGTTTTGCGGCTCCCAGTTTTTTTTTCTTCGGAAACGGGTCCAAGTGGCTCTTTTTGTCTTAAAGGTTGCAGACCCCTGTGCTAGGGTAACTAAAGCATCACTAACAAAGAAAAAATGCACGCACACAAAAAACAGGGGAAAGGGAAGGGCACATATCTGCATATGTTAATTCATTAGTATAAATGCAAATTTAGAAATAAATACTATATCATAGAATTGCATAGTTGGAAGGGATCCTGAGGATCATTCTAGTTCAATCCGCTGCAATGCTGGAATGTGCAGCTGCCCCATTCAGGGATTGAACCTGCAACCCTGGTGTTAATACCACTATGCTCTAACCAACTGTTGGTTAGAGGTTATGGTTATGGTTATGGTTATGGTTATGGTTATGGAAGAAGAAATATCTCAAACTAATGAGACAAACCATGTTGAGGTGACTTTGTGCCTGCTGGGTGTGGTGTCTAAGTACTCCCTTTTGTTTGTGAGTAACTTCAAAGCCACTTTTGTTCGTACGGATATCCATAAATGTTTTTATTAGGTAGCCTCAGTGGCTAGAACTGCTTTATACCAACTGCAGCTGGTTCAACAGCTACAGCCATTCCTGGACCACAAAAGCCTTGCCACAGTTGTTCATGCATTGGAGACTGGATTACTGTAATGTACTCTGTGGCGCTTCTCTCACACTTGCCCCAGAAGTTGCAGTTGGTACAGAATGCTGCAGCATTATTGCTGACAGAGCAGCACTAGTTGCTGACTTCCTACCAGGCCAAGGTGTTACTAATAGTATATAAAATCCTTACCTTGGGACCAATTTACCTATGAGATTGACTTACCCCACATGTGCCCACTCAACTGCTTTGGCACTACTTCAGGTGCCACATAATACCTATACCACATTTGTAAGAACTCGATTGTTTAGAGTGGCAGCACCTACACTTTGGGACCCCCTGCCTATAGATATCAAGTAGGCACCTTCACTGTACTCTTTTTGGCAATTGCTAAAAACATTCTTGTTTAGACAAGTCTACCCAGGTGCTTTAAAAGTTGAGGTAATTTTACTTTGTTTTAGTATTTTAACTTTCCTATTTTATGAAATATAGTTCTGATTTTTTCTTGATTTTACTGTTTTAACTTTTGTAAACTGCTTTGAGGTTTTTTTACAATCAAGCAGTGTTAAAACTTTATGAAATAAATGAAGTAAGAATAAATAATACCTTTATTTTTGGCTGGGCACCCGTTTCCCCCTCCCCCCATCCCGACTGATCCATGGTGGACAGAAGATTCAGCAGGTACTTCCGACCCCCCATTTTATACTTACAGCCATCCTTTGAGGCAGGTCAGGCTGTGAGATTTTGATCAAGGTCATAAATGAGTTTTGTGATAGAATGGGTCTCTGATCCTGGCAAGCCCCATCAGTACTATACATTTAAAGCAGTATCAAAGGCGGAATTGATGTCTAGGGGAGACGAAGGGTGGTGCTTTGTCTTTAAAAAGCTCAATAAATTTTTTTGGGGGGGTTCCTTAAAAAAAGCTCAACAACCTTTGGGATGTCCTGGCTTTTTACTTTTTGAAATATGGCAACCCTAATTATACTACTTTAAACAGCTATGGTTTCTCCCTCTCCTGACTGTTCAACCATTATGGAAATTGAACAAATCTTTATTCTGCATTAATTATTAATTATTATACACTTTAGGAGAGGAACCCCACCTCTCAAAGCCGTCTAATGATTACAAGAATGTTCCATGGCCACAAAAAGATGGGGAACGTGGAGGGAGAAAAAAGCATGCAATATCCAGGAAGAACGGATGGCTGGCTGGCTCCCAGCGCACGAACCCTTTCGCTATCACTTTTTGTAATTTTGTACTGTAATTTCACTTTACCTTCCTGCAACAGACTAAAGAAAGCTCACATGGTGAGCGGGTCGGGGAAGAAGAGGTTCCCGGTCGCTTGTTCCCACAGGTAGACTACGTCTGAGCGTGGAGGCTCCACTGGGAGCGCGGCGCTTCGTCCAAATCCCATCTCCTCGCACTCAAAAATATCTCCAGAAAAAGCAGCCGACCCCCTCCTCTCCCAACTGTAGGTAGATCGGGTGGGACTGGGACAGGGTAGGATGGGGTTGGGTGGCCCTGGACAGGGAGGCGTGCCGGCTGCGTCAGCAGAGCCTCCCGCAGCCACGTGCACACGCGTACACACACCCCGGTTGCCCGGGGTGATGCGTGTAACAATTGCTCCGGCCGCTTGCCTCCAGCAAGGAGCCGGCGAGTGCCAACAACAGCCAGCGCCCGCGGCGGAGGCGGCTTCGGGACATGCACAATCGGGAAAGGAGCGGAGGGAGGAGGAAGCCTGAAGCTGCAGTCGGAGAGACAAGTTAATGACATTCCTGTCTCCGACCTACCTCACAGGGTTCTTGGGAAGGCTGCGGAGTTGACGCGCGCGCTTTGCGCTGAGAACATTCTAAAACGGCGTTTGAACGGGAAAGGGGCCGGAGGTCAGTGTCAGAGCGGCGTCGTGGCAGACAGAAGGTCTCAGGTTCAACCACCAACATCTCCCCTGCCGGGCTGATGGGAGTTGCAGTCCAAAACATCTGGAGGGCACCAGGTTAGGGAAGCCTGATCTAAGGCACACAGACACACAGACCCATCTCTCTGGGAAGAACTGCAAAGCCCAGAAGGGCACCCCACTGGTGTAACTCAGTTTATTCAGTTGGTCTCCAGTTCTCAAACTTGTGTGCCAGAAGAGAACTGTAAATCGAAACAGGTTAAACAACAAAAGGTTCCTGGGAATCCCGGGAATAACGAAAAGGCTCTCCGGTATGTTGCTGCTCTGGACTGACATTCAGTCTGCGTCTGCTAGGGCTAGGTAACTCTGCTCGGTCCCTGAACCAGGTATATCTCTCTCATTCAATACCTCCTGGTGCAGGAACAAAGCAGATTTGCTTGCTCTAAGAGGTGGGTGTCTATTGTGTCTGGGCTGACCTTCAAATCAGGGGCAGGAGATGTTCGAAACAGCAACTTATTATTTTTTGTTTTACTGTTTAGTTTTAACTTTTATTGTCATTTTTCATAACAGAAGGGTTGCAGACATAAGCAAATGCAAAATGCAGCAAAAACGATGGTAAAAATAATTAAGGATACTGAAGAACGGGAGGGGGGAACAACATAGTGTGCAATGCAGCATAGAACAACTATTGTATGTAGAAGAGTCAATTTAGTGCTCAATAAATTTAGTTCTCTGCATGTTTACCTGTAAAACAGGAAGTTCAGTGGGCTGTGCCAGTCAAGTTTACATAAGAGAATAAACATTCCACATTGAATGGAAGTGATCTATTTTAGATGCACCATTAAAGACTCTGTTGTGTGTCCGAATTTCTAACAGTACAATGTCCCATACCTTTCCTAGACACTCCTCTCAGGAACGAGGTAAGTGGATGAGACTGGCTAATTCTTATACAAACCATTCTGGGCATCAGTTTCTGACCTGCCTATGTTTGAAGGAGTTGATATGCAACCCTGGCCCTTGTGCCAAGGTTATATTCCCTACATCCCCCCATCCTGAAGAATAGGAAGTTTTTCTTGCCCTGTGTCACCAGATACCTACCTACACACATGCACATGCCCTCTCCACCTTCCACTTGGAGAGGGCCAATGAAACCTGGAGACTCCGGGTCAGACCCAAAGACCTGGCAAACCTAAACCCCAGACCAATCTAGATAGGGAGCCACAGTACGTTCTATAAATGTCCGTCCCCCCCAATCTCAGCTTAGAAATGTGCATGATCCTCCATGCTAGAAAAGCCACCACCACTTCTAGAATCCTGTCTCCCCCAATAGGTGCAAGCAAGCAAAGGTTAACATCAGCTGCAGGAGCCCCTCATTCCAACGTCCATCAAGCTAGCCTTTGCGTTTAATGACCAGGAGGAAATCTGAAGTCACTTGGGCCACTGTTTTATGCTAGCCAAGTGGAGGCTTCTGTCCCCTCGGTCTTTTCATGGCATCACAGTTGATGCATTGCCGCATTATGTTTACAATCGACTCACTAGGGTTTATGGCACCTGATTGTCAGTCAGTCTTTCCTGGACTGGAAGTCTGTTTCTGCTGTATCATTACAACCATATTGACTTACTGTTTGGGGATCAGGGACTGCAGAGTTAGATTGTGATATATCTTTCCCACTCTCCCTTTAAACACACACACACACACACACACACACACACACACACATCTTGCAACTGGGCTCTTCTATGGCAAGATAGCTTCGGGTGTCCGCAAATGGATAAGCACCAATAATCGAACCACCTGGGAAGTTGTTAGTGTTAAGATCAAGCTTCTCCATCAAATGAGAAGATGGGTGGGATATGAAGCAAACATATATTTAGAAGATTGCAATCTGCTGACTGTATATTCAGAAGTTATGGGAGGTAACCTGGCATGTGGGGGAAAGGGGAAAAAACTTATTCCACACTCTTTATCATTTTGGTCACACTCTAGCATGACCAACAGACAAAACTCAGGATGGGGCTGTTTGTTATCCTTATTTGTTGTTATACTTCCACCCCACTTTTCCTCCAAGAAGTTCAGCAGTGTACACAGTTATCCCCCTTTTATCCTCACAACAACCCTGCAAGGTAGGCTAATAATTTGATTTTTTTTGTATGCCACCCATCTGCCTGGGGTGCCCCAGCCACTCCAGGTGACTTCCAGAAAAATATAAAAACACAATAAATATTAAATACTTTCCCATACAGAGCTGCCTTTAGATGTCTTCTAAAAGTCATGTAGTTGTTTATCTCTTTAACATTTGATGGGAGGGTGTTCCACAGGGTGGGCGCTACTACCAAGAAGGTCCTCTGCCTGGTTCCCTGTAACTTTGCTTCTCACAGTGAGGGAACCGCCAGAAGGCCCTCGGTGCTGGACCTCTGTGTCTGGGCTGAACAATGGGGGTGGAGACACTCCTTCAGGCATAATGGGCCAAGGCCATTTAGGGCTTTAAAGGTCAGCACCAACACTTTAAATTGTGCTTGGAAATGTACTGACTCCATTTTGGAAACCTATTTTGTAACTAAGTATTATTACCTGCATACCACTTTGAAGTATTTGCTGCCTGCATTGAAATGTAAGTAAACCGTATTGTTTTTACTAAAACATGTGGTTCAGTCTTAACAATGGGGACAGAGAGGGAAGAAAGCTCAGCAAATCAAAAATAAAGAGGGATAATAGGTGTAATTGTCAAATCCTTATCTTCCAGTAAGCTGCAAAAGCACATAAGTATTTTTACTCTGCTAAAAGGGCTTCATAGCCTGTTTACTTTCTTCCACACACGGGACAAGGGGTTTAAATTTTAATTTATGGATTTAATCCTCAATCCATCCCCATCAGGGCCACTGTGGGAATTAAATGAGATGGGGAAATATCATGCATGCTATCTTGAGTTCCTTTTGTGGGGAGGGGGGAATGTAGGCTATAATAATTCAATGAACAAATAGGTAATAAAAAGTACTAGGTCTAATTCCATTCAGATAGTGCAAGAGGACCATGCAGGTGTCAACATTTATGCAGGTAATTATGAAAGGAAATAGCGATCACAACTACAGATAGGTAGCCGTGTTGGTCTGCCATAGTCAAAACAAAATAAAAAAAATCCTTCCAGTAGCACCTTAAAGACCAACTGGGTTAGTTCTAGGTATGAGCTTTCGTGTGCATGCACACTTCTTCAGATACACTGAAACAGAAGTCACCAGACCCTTCTATATATATAGTGAGAAGGTGGGGAGGGGTATTACTCAGAAGGGTGGTGGGAATGGGTGATTGGCAGATAGCTGTGATGAGCCTGTTGACAACTCTTAACGACTGCAATAGGTCTTACAGGAAAAAGCAAGGGGTGAAAAGGTGAAAAATGGCTTTGTCATGTATAATGAGATAAGAATCCAATGTCTTTGTTCAGACCAGGTCTCTCCATGGTTTTAAGTTTGGTAGTAAGTTGCAATTCAGCAGCTTCTCTTTCCAGTCTATTTCTGAAATTCCTTTGTAATAGAACAGCTACTTTGAGATCTTGTATAGAATGTCCTGGGAGATTGAAGTGTTCTCCTACTGGTTTCTCTGTCTTGTGATTCCTGATGTCAGATTTATGTCCGTTTATCCTTTGGCGTAAGGTTTGGCCTGTTTGTCCAATATAGAGAGCTGAAGGACACTGTTGGCATTTGATGGCATACACAATGTTAGACGATGAGCAATTAAATAGTCCCGAGATGCTATGTGTGATGTTGTTGGGGCCAGTAATGGTGTTGTCCGGGTGTATGTGGCAGCAAAGTTGGCATCTGGGTTTATTGCAGGCTCTGGTGCCAGTGTCCGTGTTAAGTCTGGTAGTAGTATTATTGTGGGTTAGGAGTTGTTTAAGATTGGGAGGCTGTCTGTAGGCAATGAAAGGTCTTCCTCCCATCTCGGGACTATTTAATTGCTCATCGTCTAACATTGTGTATGCCATCAAATGCCAACAGTGTCCTTCAGCTCTCTATATTGGACAAACAGGCCAAACCTTACGCCAAAGAATAAATGGACATAAATCTGACATCAGGAATCACAAGACAGAGAAACCAGTAGGAGAACACTTCAATCTCCCAAAACTACAAAATAAAACTACAAAGGAGGTCAACTACAGAATACATATTTAACACAAACAAAGTTGACAAAAAAAAATCTTAAGCATTTCAAAATAAAGCATTGCTAAGGAAAGTCAAATATAAAATGCACATTTAAAATTAGCATAATTAACAAGAGAATAAAATATTATAAGCATGACATGGCTGTTAGGCAGGCACAAAAAGTTGGGGCAAAATAAATAGTTGTTGTCAGGCATAGCGATGTCCCTCTGGTCTCACAGGAGCCTCTTTAGTAGAGCTGGTGAGTCTGGGCCCTACCCGCTAAGCCAGATAGAAAGGGCCTTGCAGGGAGAGGCCCTTTACGACTCACAGCTGGGCGAAGAGATTAAACAAATGTCTCCTTGTTTCTTCCAAATCCTAGGAGCAGGGGAAAATGAATGAAATCAAGGAGAGCCTGCGGAACATCGAACAGACTTACAAGATCTTCCAGCAACAGCAGTTCACCTTCATTACTGCACTGGAACACACCCGAGAGAATGCCCATGACAAAATCAAGCCTGTGTCAAGCATCGGACAGGTATGGAGAGATCCCAGAACTAGGGGATGAGGGAGAAATCCAGTTCAGGCCATAGCTCAGTGGTAAAGCATCTGCTTTGGTTACAGAAGGTCTCAGGTTCAAACCGCCATGGCATCTCCAGGTAGGGCTGGGAGATATTCCTCCCTGAAACCTTGGAGAGTCGTTGCCAGTCAGTATAGACAGTGATGTACCAAGGGCCTGACTCTGTGTAAGGCAGCGTCCTAGGTTTCTCTGTTTTTACAGGTGACTCTACTTAATGCATACTTTCCAGTGCAATTTTGGAAAACCAAAATGCAGCCTCCCTTCGAAATCTGTACTTCTCTGAATTGTGTGATGCAGGTCCAAAAATGTGCCAAGAAATTATGAACATAACTAGGGTGAAGAGTGCATAAATGTACATTATATAAATGAAAAGTGCATGCAAAATGCATCACTTTAGAGGAAATTCATATATTTAGACAAAATTGCATATATATTAGGATAAATTTGCACTAAAATGCTTATGAATTTTCATGAGGACTTAAAAAAAATAATTGCAAACTGATGGTGAGAATTGAAACCAATATACTGAAATGGACAGATTCGCCCATCCTAGTTTTTTTTCTCTTCCCCCTGATTTCCCCTCCCCCTATTAATCTTTATTAAATTTTAAAACACATAAAAATTAAAAATTAAAAATTACACCTGTCTAAACAAAAAACCAATAAATCAAGACTTCCGTAGTGTATACCATTTCTAAAACATATCCATTATGGATGTTTGAGTGCAAAATAAATTACAAGGTTTTAACATAAAGATTCAAACATTATTTGCTTTTTTAGTTAATCATGGAAGAAGGAAAGGAGAGGCTATGTCAACCAAACCTTCCTATATATCTTTACTGGATTTGGGGGGGAGGGGGGAGGACTTATACAAACTCAAAATAAAGACCTGAACCAATGGACCCAAATTACAAAATAGGAGATTTAAACTAAACATTAGGAAGAACTTTCTGATGGTAAGGGTTGTGGAAAAGACTCACTTGGGAGCTGGTGGATTCTCCTTCCTTGGAGGTTTTTAAGCAGAGGTTGGATGGCCATCTGTCATGGATGCTTTAGTTAAGATTTCTGCATTGCAGGGCGCTGGACTAGATGAAACTTGGGGCTCCTTTCCAACTCTACAATTCTGATTCTAGGAACAAACATAGTATGCTAACTAAAACAAAACATAGACTTGGTGTCTACTCACAAACTCTAGCATTACAATCATGGGTAGGGAAACAAAGGCCCCAGTGCCGGATCTGGCCCAATCGCCTTCTCAGTCGGGCCTGCGGATGGTCTGGAAACCAGCCTATTTTTATGTGAGTAGTATGTGCCCTTTTATTTAAAATGCATCTCTGGGTTATTTGTGGGGCATAGAAATTTGTTCATTTATTATTATTTTTTTAAATATAGTCCGGCCTCCCACAAGGTCTGAGGGACAGTGGACCAGCCCCCTGCTGAAAAAGTTTGCTGACCCCTGATTACAATGAAAGCAAGAGAGGTGGAAACAGTTTCACATCTTCACAGTGAAAATTATAAACCCTATGTGCTGTTTTCTTCTCAACAACCATAGTTTTCAAACCAGCAACCAACAGTAGTGTTTGGGAACCGTATCCAGCAACATAGATTTTGGGTTCACCTATCCTTGAGTGCAATTAATAAATCCTTTGGCCCATTGAAAGAAATGCAGTTAATCCATCATAACCATCTCTTTTTCATAGATGATTGAGGACATACTGTCCTGCGTTGCTCCTTGGTAAATCTGGAATCCATAATGTATTATAGCAACAGCCTTTTCCCATCTCTCTCTCTCTCTCTGACACACACACCACTTTCCCTCACCCCACAGTGTGCGTCCCCATGGTGTAACTATAACTTTGGAAACCGCCTATTAAAAATAATGGCTATGTGTCAAAAGTGGAATGATGAATGAAGACCCTGCCTCTCCCTCCTTGGGGGACACACAGATTCTTTCTGAGTTGTACTAACGTGGAAAAATGTGTCAGCTCTTAAGTGATCAGTCTTGGAATATTTCTCTTTTAAAAATAAATAAATAAAACAACCTCATTTTTCACACTTCCAGTTCGCAATAACATTTAGACCTGGGGAAGGGGAGTCACATAATAAGCATTCCACTTGAACAACATGCTTTTTTAAAAGCAGGCTGATCTCTTGCTAGTCATTTCAAAGTTATCCCTTTCCCAAGGGAAGCCTTTACAATGTTTACAGAGTAGTCTTTTAAAAAAAGAGAGGAAAGTGCTACGGAGCCCTTTATTCTCTTTGTGATAATCTGCTTATTTACAAATGTACAGTTAAGGCAGAAGTGCAGAAACAAGCAGACAGGAGGTACCAAGCAACAGCATATTGTTCCCTCCACCCCAACCGAATCCAAATATTTGTTTCTTTCTGGGTCGCCATGTATATTTGTCCCCTCCTACCTGCTCAAATCCATTTTTTCTTCGCCTTCTAATGCTCCATGCTCCACTCATACTCTAGATGTCCAGAACTTTGAAAGGTAATTTTTTGAAAAGCAAGTAGTTCTTGTTCAGGTGTGGCAAACAGGAACTAATTTCTGTTCATCTTCATCCCTCTGCAAAACAAGCAAGCTCAGTTCAAGTTCATCCAAATGATCTTCAGCAGAAAGAAGAAAAAACGATATTCAGAATGTTGCAAGCTGATCTGCCAAAGTATTAAATATACTTAAGACTAAGAAAAAAATTAAAACACACGCATACAGTGGAATGTGAACGGCTTATTTTCCTCCAAAATTATTATATTTTTAAGTTAAAGGCTGAATGAGTCTAAGAAGTTAAAAACACATGGTCCATCTAGCTCCCCACAGACTGGCAGCAGCCCTCCAGGGTTTCAGACAGTCAGCCTCTCCCAGCCCTACCTGGAGATGCTGGGGACTGAACCTCTGCTCTGCTGCTTCAAGTCATTTGCAGCAGAGGCTGAAATAAACAGGGATATTAGAAGCTGCCTTTTCACTGCATCATATTTTTGGTCCATCTCGTAGTAGTATTGCCTACAATGATTGGCAGTGGCTCTCCAGGGTTCCCAGCCCTACCTGGAGATGCTAGAGATTGAACCCAGGACCTTCTGCATGCAAAGCAGGTGAGCCACAACCCTTCCCCACAGGACACCAGATTGCAGACGACTGGCCTAACGTGTAATACATACGTACTTAAGTCACAGGTAGCCAGTGGCGCCATCCAAATGTTATTGACTACATTCCTATCAGCCCCAGCCACCCACCCCAGCCAGCGTGGTCAGTGATCAGGGAGCTAGCCCTGAACGTGGATGATGGGAATTGTAGTCCAACATCATCTGGGGACCCAAGGTTGGGGAAAGTCTGCCTTAAAGTGCTGCTTCTCTCTGTCCTTTAACCTCCCCACTTGTAAGTTGGGCCACACACAAACACACTCACAGGCCTACTAAGCCGGGCTGTCGTAATAAGGTCCCCCAAGATAAATAAGGTACTTCAGACAAGCACTTTGTAGTAGTAGTAAAGCACAGGTGTGAGAAATCAGCTAAAGATTCTTTAACAACCAGGAATGGTCAAAGGTTCAAGCATCTGCCTTCCACCTTTTGGGAAGGAACGTGCATCCTCAGAGACCCTACAGCAAGTAACATGCACAGTTATTTTGATCTATTCCTTCCATTAGGGAATGTATGTGGCAACAGCTCTCCATCTTGGCGGTGTGGCCGAGCTCAAAATCTGGTGGGGCCACTTAAAAAGGAAGGAGGAGGGGAGTTCACTCAGACCTGCCTGGACAACCTTGGCCCTTTTCCGCTGAGTCTGTCATCCCGGGACTCAATTAAGCAGAGCCACTGCGAGTGGCTTCTGTTGCGCAGTGAGCTTGCCTGTCCACTAACGGCTGACCCGAGACTGCCAAGCAGCCAATTGAGGATACAGATTTGCAGCAGGTGACCGGCCTGAACCGGATTGAAGCCAGCAACCTCTGCACCCCATTATCTTTTCCCTGCAACAACCCCCCCACCCCCATCCCACCCTGTTTGCATTCTCTTGCGTGGAAAAGGCAAAGTAACAAAAAAATATAAGCACAGGAGGTGACAGTATTTGTCTCCAAATGATTGTCAGGACTAGAAAATAACTCCTTTTTGCAGGTTCAGTGTCCTAGTTCCTGGTAGTTGTCCTGGATTTAGGTAGAACTGTATAACTCTATTTTATTGTTTTTTTTGAGGATCATTTTATCCAAGGCACCTAGATTATTTTGCTTGTTTAAAAGCATTTATATACAGCTTAGGAAAATAGGAAGCTGACTTATACTGAATCAGACCTATTGGCCCATCTAGCTCAGTACTGCCTACACTGACTGGCAGCAGCTCTCTGGGGTTTCAGGCAGGAATCTCTCCCAGACCTACCTAGAGAAGCTATTGAGGATTGAACCAGGGGCTTTCTGCATGGCAAAGCAGATGCTCTGTCACTGAGCTACAGTCCTTCCCCAAAGCTTAATTGTTCAAAAATCTCTAAGCAATGCATACGCTAATATAGATATATCATGCAAACTAAAACTAAAACCAGAAAAACTGCAAGCTTCTTTGGAGAGATGAAGGATCTCTGGCTGCAGCCATCATGCATACAGTGGAAGAGAAGGCTGGGTTAAGCCCCATCCAAACAAGGAAGGAGATGAATCACACAAACTTTGGCTGTGTGTTCCAGGAACGTTTTCCAAAGCCCATTAGGACAGGGGTATGGAACTCAGGCCTGGAGGCCAGGTGTGCCCCCCAAGGCCACACTTTCTGCCCCTTGGACACCCCCCCCCTCCCAGAGCATGCTCCCCGATAGCCCTGCTTTGCATCCTCCTTGAATGCTTTCGCCTGGCCATAAAAGCATCCTTTTACTCTGAACCTAAGCCTCTTGCCTACCTAACCTCACGCTCAATTAAGACTACATAGAACCTTTATTCTCCAGAATGATGGAACTCACAGGTGGAGAATACCTTTCTTCTCTATATATCTTTATTATTTGTAAAGGGAATATTTGTATAAGTGAAAACTTTACTATCCCTTTGGAGTTGCGCTGTGTCTTTGTACTTTTGTCCTTGGAGGCTGTGATGATTTATGGTTTTACACTTTTGACTTTGTTTTCTTTCCATTTTATTAACTTTGCACTTGTTTTTTCCGTTAACATTTTTTTTTAAAAAAAGAGCTGCTGATTCTGAAATTCATATAGACTTCCACCATGTTAGCTCCAACCCTGCCCTTGCCAGTTGGTATAACTCGCCCTCCTTCCCCCTTGTGTGTCCGGCAGGTGCAGACCTACACGGACCATTACTGCAACAACTCCACTGACAAACGTATCCTGCTCCTGTTCCTCAGCATCTGCAGCGACTTGAACAAACTTTGCCAACGGCTGGAATCCCTACACCCTGGTAACAGTGTCACCAATGCCCTCTTGGACAAGTGCAAAACGTTGGTGAGCCACAGCAATGACCTCAGTGGGATCAGAGCCAAGTAGGTATTTATTTGTAGAGCATGGGCTGGCTGGGGCTGGTGGGGACTGTCACCCAAAACATCTGGAGGGAGCCAAGTTGGCTAATGCCATCATAGCAACATAGGAAACTGCCATATGTCTTGTCCTTCATCTGAAAACAAAGCAACATTCCAGTCTCCATTATTCTGAACAGCAGCATAAAAAGCTGCTGTAAACCAAGTCAGACCCACTGATCCATCTAGCTCAGTATTGTATACACTGGCAGGCAGTGGCACTCCACGATTTTGGGCAGGAAACATTCTCAGCCCTAGCTAGAGATGGCAAAGACTGAACCTATGGCCTTCTGTATGAAAAGCTGGTGCTCTACTACTGAGCTGTAAGTGCTCCTGATGAACACATGAAACTGCTTTATACAGAGCCAGACCTTTGGTCCATCTAGCTCAGTATTGTCTACACTGATGCACAGAGGTTCCTCAGGTTTCAGATAAGAGTATATCCCAGCCTTCCTGGAAATGTCAGGAATTGTACCTGGGATCATCTGCATGCAAAGCAAGATGTTCTGTCACCGAGTTGTGGCATTTCCCCTGAAAGCCAGGATTCCAGTCCTGATGGTTCTGAATTAAAGGGTGATTTAAATAGGCATGTAGGGAGCTGCTTTCTGCTGAATCTCCATCTAGCTCAGAATTGTCTACACCAGAGCTTTCCAAACTTTTCAGGTTGGTGACAAACCTTTTAGACAAGCATCATTTCACAACACAGTAATTCAGTTTTGCTAGCAAACCGGAGGTTAAACTAACCCCCTTTCCAGCCCCAGGAGGAGGGCGAGGAGTATTCACATGACACACTTACACACTGCAGCCAACACACAGTTTGGAAAGCTCTGGTCTACACTGACTAGCAGCGCCTCTCCAGGGTTTCAGAAGGGATGCCTTCCCCAGCCCTAGCTGGAAATGTCAGTGGGGCTTGAACCCGGGACTTCCTGCATGCAGAACAGATGCTTTACCATTGAACTACAGCCCTTCCCCCATAATTAAATAAGATTCCAGTGCTCCTGGTTCTAAATAAAAGGATCATGTATATAAGAAGTTGTCTGCTGAGTCAGATCATTGTTCCATATAGCTCAGTCTGCACTGACTGGCTGAAGCTCTTCAGCTTTTCAGGCAGAGATCTCTCCTGCCTCTACCTGGAGACACCAGGAATTAAACCTGTGAACTTCTGCCCATAACTGTACTACAGCCTTTCCCCATTATATAAAAACATAGGAAGCTGCCTTACATTGAGTCAGACCATTGGGGTTCATCTAGCTCAGTACTGTCTACAACAGCATCTTTTAACCTTGGGTCCCAGATGATGTTTGACTAAAACTCCCATCATCCCTGACCATTGGTCATGCTAGCTAAGAATGATGAGAGATATAGTCCAACAACAACTGGGAACCCAAGGTTGAGAAAGGCTGGTCTATACTGACTGGCAGTGGCTGTGTAATGTTCCATATAGGCAGCTCTCCCAGAACTACCTGAAGAGCTTCACTCAGAGATCTAACTTTTTGAGACACATGGAGGAAGAGGCGTATCACACAGAAGGGGCCTGGCTTTCCCCTACTCCAACCTGTTGTCAATCCAAGGAGGAAGGCCTACAAATAGTTGAAGGGGGGTATTGTTCTGTAACCGCCACAGTAGAGTAGTGGAAAATGTAAAAGTGCAGGATCCCCTTTTGAGATTATGAAATTATCCTGTAAAATTATATAATAATGATGATGATGATGATGATGATGATGCAGGATGCAGGATGCATTCCAACAGTCGGTGCAGATTTCCATGTTTTCTGTGCATGAACACAGCCAAATGATTTTGAGTGCTTCAGTATCTTATTTTGGAGTGACTCAAGTTGTGTTTTTATTGACATTCCATTGTACATTACAGAACTAGTACATCCTTCTCTTAAAACTGAGGAACCTTTTCCCAGTGTTCCTAAATGCTCAGCTTTTAGGACAACTCCTTGGTGTCCTTCCAGTGCATCTTATCCAGAGACCATCCTCAGTAGCTGACTCACCTCCTTTCACTCTGATTGGCCTCCAATCAGCAGCACAAAGAGGCTTTTTATCAGTGCCAGAAAAGTTCCCCTTTTATGCCGATTGGATAGCTCTAGAATGCTGAAGACAAGAACTGTTGCAGAAATAGTAATGGGTTTCAGGGCCACTCATGACCAGGGCTGATGAGGGTGGAGGGAAGCCAGTACAAGAGGGTCAGAAGGTGACCCAGGGCCTGACTATATTGCATATATTTTTGTCTTGGTTGTATCATTATTTATCCATTGTTTCTGACATCCATTGAAAAACTGCTTGTAAACATATGCTTGTGAACCAAGCATTCCCATTTATTTCTGACTCTGTATGAACATTAGCTTCTGTGCATTGACAGTAGGACAACAAAGCCTCATCTTATTATGCACAGTCACCTCTGTATGTTTTCATAAGTGAATTCTGTGTGAATACAACAAAGTTGTCGTGTGATGCACATCATGTTGCCTTACATGTACAAGTTCAACATTTAAAGTATTTGGTTAATTCAGCTGAGATCATGTGGGTGCTTCTATTACTGATATTAGCTGTTGGGACCTTAATGTTCTCAGCTGGCACATTAATATTATACAGTGGTACCTCAGGTTGAGTACTTAATTCGTTCCGGAGGTCCGTTCTTAACCTGAAACTGTTCTTAACCTGAAGCACCACTTTAGCTAATGGGGCCTCCTGCTGCCGCCGCGCTGCCGGAGCACAATTTCTGTTCTCATCCTGAAGCAAAGTTCTTAACCCGAGGTACTATTTCTGGGTTAGCGGAGTCTGTAACCTGAAGGGTATGTAACCTGAAGCGTATGTAACCCGGGGTACCACTGTATTTATTATTAGCACACACATGAGATCACGCGTTTATTTTTATATCCCTTGTAAAGATTTTTTAGCCACTCTGCCCTTGCTGGAGGCTGTGCAAAAAAATAAAAAAATAAAAAAATAAAACCACCAGGGCCCAAATCTTCTCTCAGTGGCCCTGCCCACGACCCCAAACCACTGAACTGCCATTGACTGTATCAATGCCTTTTGGCCTTCTCCTCCCCACCACCCCCAAATGTCCAACAGGTACCCTCACGATGTTGTGAACCACCTCAGCTGCGATGAAGCCCGGAACCATTACGGCGGTGTGGTGAGCCTCATCCCCATCGTCCTCGACAGCATGAAGGAGTGGGTGGCTCACACTGAGAAGCTCCCGCGGAACATGTTACACAGTGTGAGTGCCCGGAAGGCCGCCGTCTACAACCAGGCAGAGCTGCCCATTCGCCGTGTGGGCGACCGCGACCACTTAGGCCGGCCCGCTTTCATCACCGAGGGCACTCAGACCTACATTAGCTTGACAGAAAAGGCCAGGGAGAGGGAGGACAGGAGGGTTAAGCTAAAGCAACTGGGTGGCCTAGGCAGGGCCATCCGGAAGTTTCTCGACGGGCCCTGGAGACCGCCTGGCAAACACGCATTTTAAAAAAAGAGAGAGAGAGTAAAGACCAAAAAAAGAAAAAGAAAGCAGCCTGCTCGCTTAGCATCCGGCGATTAAAACAGTCTCCCTATATTTGCTTCAGTTATGCCCTTTCCTGAGGGGGAAAAGAAAGAGATACATCTGCTTTGGTAGCGACAAGCATGATCTATCTTATCCCTTTCTTGGAGCAGGTCACCCTCAGATGAAGATACTTTAGCCTACTCAACAGTGTTCGAGTAATCCCAGCTTTAGAGCAGACCAGGCCTACAGAATTAATGGCCTACTGTGGTGAAATTAGGCCACCACCAAATACTGGTGTGGTGTCCGCCAGGCACTTAATGATACCTCAAGTTGTGGGAAGGCAGGGGAAGGGTTAGTGGGTCACCATATCAGAGCACAGGGTTTTGATTCACCTTGACAGCTGCCCCTCTTCTGCACTTCTTATAGGCTTGAGTGTTACATGTCTGCCCAGTGTGAACCTCTGGCCAAATCATAACTCTAACATGGGTTACTTATTTAGCTGGGGAAAGAGGTGGTAAAACAACCAGAGAAAGGAGGATCCATCCACACAGACATTTTTGAGAGGGTGGAAATACCCTTAAAAAGAAACAAAAAACTTAGAGCTCACTACTACCTGGAACCAGTTAAACCAGGATACACTGAGTTTCTGGAAGCACTGAATTTGGTTGAGTAAAGCTTTTTGACACACAGAAGGAAAAGCACAGGGCAGGAGAGGAGTATTTTTGTACTTAAGTAAGATTCCAGGTCACCTCAGGAGACTTGGACCACTTTTCAAGGCAGAATTGCACTTTTAAAATTTTTTTAAAGCACCTCTGGAAAAATGAGGGCTTGACTTCTCACAGAAACATAAAAAAGAGGGGGAAAACACATTTCCAGCATGCCAGGCCCTCTCTCCCTCTTGCAAACTCACACCAACTTCTGCCAGGGGTGGGGTAGGGAATATCCATTGTTTTCAAGAAATGGAGCATTTTAACATTAGATCTTGTCAGTACAACTCAACTCCTTTTGTCTGATTGTTTTTTTTTCCCCTCCTCGCAGGATCCTTAGCTCCTGTTTTTTTGCCTCTTGCCGGAAGATGCTTCTGAATAAAGCTGTTTCCCCTGCAAGTGCAGCTCGTTGCTAGAATTATAGAGGTGTTTTCGTGATCAAATTACTAAAGGAAAATTATGCTGAGCCGGGGATGGGGGTGGTAGAGAAGGGACAGGCAAACTTGAACCCCAGACCCAGGACTACCCTCACCCTCATTTTAAACCTATAAATCTACAACATGGTACCCCCACATCTAATTACTATGACTTTTTTCTTCATCTCCCCAAGGTACACGCAGGAAATCTAGGCCCGAATCCAGTTCCTAGATTCTTCCCAGACACCCTCCCTCTACTACTTTTTGACTGTCCCATTTGGAGATTCCAGACAGGCAAAGGAATTTCATCACACAGTGCATCATTAAACTGTAGAACTCCTTTCCACATGAGGCAGTGATGGCCACCAATTTTGATGGCTTAAAAAAAAAAAAAAGATTAGATGAGATCATGGAGAGAACAAGGCTATCATAGACTACTAGATATGTACTCCACTGTGTATCAGTTGCTGGGGGTGACAAGTGGCGAGAATGCTCTTGTGCTCAGTTCTTGCTTGCTGGCTTCCCACTGGAGCATTGGGTTGGCCACTGTGTAAATAAGATGCCGGACTAGATGAGTCGCTGGCCTGATGCAGCAGCCAGGCTCTTCTAACATTTTCTGTTATTCTAACATTTTCTGTTATCCTTTTCAGAATACTGCATGACTTTAAACTTCCTAGCCTGGGATAGTCTGAGCAGAAAGGTGGGTTTAAAAGCTGCAATAATAGTGGGAGAATGGTAGAAATGAATCCCAGTTCTCTGCAGGGGAGACTGGCCCATTAGGGTGAATGGGGCACTGCCCCACCAACATCAATCTTCCCTCAGCCACTCCCCACCTAGCTGTCTTCTTAGTTTGCAACCAGTTCAGGGGGTGACACTTCCTGTCAGCTTTCTCCTCTTCGATCTGTGTGTTGCTCTTGTAAAACTCAGCTAAGGGAAGATGGGAAGAGGTAGGATTAGTTGGCTCTGCTTGCCATTGGCTCTGGCGCCACCTACTGTTCGGCTCCCTGCCTCCTGCCCTACCAGTCCAAATGAGCACCAGCCACCACTGGTCCTCTGATGTCAGATGAGTTCTAATTTTCTTTAAAGAATAGAAAAAAGAAGAGTAAGATAAGATAGCTATCACTTTCCACCAACACCTTTGTAGTAAGGTAGCGAGTTAAAATGCACTGTGGGGTTTGAGTTTCTACTCTGCATTCAGGAAGTAAAATAAATGAATAATTGAGCCCTTTCAACCTACATCCCCAACTCTTTCGGCATAAAATGTTTATTATTTATGGTGGTGTTTATAGACCTACCAAAGCATTCTTGCTTAGCACTAGAAAGCGCTGGAAGGTAATTTATTTTTCTCTTTTTCTATCTTGCTGGCTTCCTTTCTCTGATATAATACATATTTAATCATTTTGATCCAGGTAGGGAAGCATCCCCCCTTGAATATTAAATCAGCAGTGAACCATAAAAGTTATTTTTCCAAGTGCCAAATTTCTTCTGTATTTATTAAGGCAAACCCAGACTCCATCCCAGCCAATGATTTATGCAAGAAATCCAACATATTCCTATCAAGTCATTCACACACCCAAACATATATAGTAGTACCCTTTTATTGCTTCAATAGCACACCGAATGTTGTGCATTAACCATTTATAGCCTATTGCATTGGCATCCATCTGTCTCAAGAGAATGGATCATGCCTCCAGGGATGACATCAAACCACTGCGTAAGCAGCACCGAAGTGACCTCCCCAGGACACAGTATGTAAGGTGGTCCTGGGCTGCCCAGATGACAGGAACCGCCCCCCTCGGCCTCGCTGGTGTGGTCTAAAGGAAAACAGAGCAATACGTTTTGCATCAGCTTGGCTGCAGGAGTTGCCAAGCCATCCAACCATCTTCTCCATATATGTGTAGCCTTTTCTGCTTCTGAAGACATCATGCAAGGCAGCAAAGGTTTAGGACCAGTTTTCCTTCTCCTAGATGGACTACCTTCCCAGGTTGACAAGCCTCACCTGCCCCTCACTTTCCTCTACAACACATGCAGAAACCCCCCTCTTGATCATTGGACCCACTATTTATCTCGTCCGCTCAATATGCTGGAGCCTGTCTTCTCATGCAGGGAAGTCCTTAACCTACTGAGGGTTTGAGACCCATCAGCTACTCTTACCTGGTTTAGTCAGGCAATCAAAGCCATTTCCCAGGGTGTGGCTGCTGTCGCATGCTGACAGCTTCAAGGAGCAACAAGATGAGAGCCGAGTGCAGGATGGGAACCAAGGTGGACAAATCACTGCCGAAGAAGCACAATGTGTCCCCTCCCAGAGGTCCTACCCTTCCTATAACACCCCTTATTGCCTGTATTTATTTTAAATCCCCCATTAAGGTAAGGCTAATCTTGACAAGAGACTGTTTTGAGCCAGCATACATGAGTGAAAAATGGGAAATTTGCACTTTGCTACATGTAAATAGTTACGTGCGCGCGCGTGCGCGCGCACACACACACACACACACACAGGTTCTTGAGTTTAAAAACCTGTAATTATTGAGAGGTAGGGTGAAGGAGGATTAACCTGGATTCTGGAAACAGAGTGCTCTTGTGCTTGAATCTTGTCTGGTTGCCCATTGTGAGAACAGGATTTGGGGGTTGGATGGGCCATTGGCCTGACCCAGCAGGGCTTTCTGTGTTTTTCACTAGAAGCCACCTGCAGAATCTCTTAACAGCAACCCCCTTCCCAGGTACGAATTCCTTAGCGGTTTACAAAATCCAGATTTTATACACAAACCCATACCCAAAAGAACTGCTGGCCAGCTGCCTTTTGCCCCGACTGCCCAACACACATCTCTGGGTTGGTGTTTATTGGATCCGTACTTGGCTATTAGTAGCTGATCCCTACTAGAGAGGTATATAAAAGTTGGGATTCGCTTGAGACGTTGCTTCACAGAGTTCCAAGGCAGGAACAGCTTCATTCAAAATGGAAGCAACTAAAGCTACAGAAGCCACAGAGCTTCTAGAAGGACCCCTGGACAGAGGAATCATCTTGCTAGGCAGGCCACTTGAGATGCCTTGAGGGCTTTTGATAAAAGGGGAGGAGAGAGAGAGAGCAGGTTTGCACCAAGAGTAGGGTGGTGGTAACTTTTTTCACCCAACGGCCACATGCTATGGTGGGCCGGGCCAGAGTTGAAAGTGGGCAAAACAACTAATGTAAATCATTCCTCTGCACAGGCTAGTTCTACACAAATCTCTCTATCCTTCATCCAGACAAGCAAGCAGCATTGTCTTTTAACCTGTCTTTGAAAACTCTTGACAATGCTTGACAACAACACCCACACACCCACAAACGCACCAAGGTGCAAAGCAGGGCCAGAAAGAATGTATAACCTGGAAAACATTCAAAGGGCCATATACAGAGGCCTGGAGGGTCACATTTAAGATTTTATACCCCTGGCATACTACACACACTAAACAGAGTAAGTCTAGTCCAGTATTCTCCAAAAGTTGGCAGATGCCTCTGGGAAACTCAGAAGCAAGGAACACTGGGAAGAAGAGAGGTTCCATTAAGCTGCCATTAACTATTAAAATCAGATCTTGGTCTAATGAATCCCACCAAAAGTCACACACTGTGAGGAAGCATTGTTACACCTCCATGCTCAAAACCACATGCCCTGTGGAATGCAAAAATTCTTTCTTTAGGAGATAGGGAATTGGGGAGTTCCATCAACATCTGAAGAGCCACCGGTTCCAGCTAGTCTGGTCAAGGATAAGGATGATGATGATTTATTATTTGTACCCTGCCCATCTGACTGGGTTGCCCCAGCTACTCTGAGTAGCTTCCAGCGTATATAAAAACATAGGAAAACATTAAGCCTTAAAAAGCACATCTCCTTGACATCTGATGGGAGGGCATTCAACAGGGTGGGCGCCACTACTGAGAAGGCCCTCTGCTTGATTTCCTGTAGCTTCACTTCTCGCATTGTGGGAATCTCCAGAATGATGTGAGTTGTCACTCAATATCTGGGAGGGTTACACTTTCCTTAACCCTGCCTTGCTATGGTTAGAAAACCAATCCAGCTGTTCAGTAAAGTGCCCACTCTCTCGAACAAAAGGAGTTGGCTATTCTTATAATCACCAATCCAGTTTTGTTTCTGCACACTCCTTTTAACATTAGCCAGCCAGTATAGGTCCTCCAACAGGATCCTTTTATGATTTTACCTGCAAAAACCATTCAGTCTAATATAGTACAAAAGAATTCTTTTTATTTTTGTTCACAGTAAAACACAAGGAACTGCTGTGACATATTACAACATCCTAGCAAGGACAGCAAATTTTCATCCATTTGGGTTTTTTCCCCCCTTTAATTTACTCCTTTATCTTGAATTGCACCATTTCTTACTTACAATTTCATATTTACGGCATTTTACATTTTATAAATGTAAAATATTTACTTATACAAAGAGCAAGGCAGGAATCAATGTTAAATCTAAATAGAGAAATCGCTCTCTGACAAACGGTTAACTAAAAGCAGCCAGGTTTTTTGTTTCTTTGTTAAGGGAACAAAATAATTTCCAGCTTTACCACCGGGATCTTCCTGCATCCCCTTGCCTTTTCATGTGCTGCATTCATGATTCAAGAGATTTACTGAATGCTCCATAATTTCTGTGGTCCATGGTGCAGTGGGGAGAGAACATACTGGGAGATTCTGGCAGGTGATCATGTGCCCTTTTAGAGAAAAATGCTGTCTCTTTAAAAGAGAGAAGGCTCTCTCAACTGAAGGGGTACTTTTGCTGTTGAAAATAAAGCCCATTTTGCAAATGAACCACAAGGGGACAGTTTGCAAGGGGGGAGGACACAATATAGCCAATCCCACTGCTTTTAAATCAAGGGGGGGATTCAGAAGCATTCCCCACCCATAGAAATGTAAATAGGCCAACTTGGGGGGGGGCAGGGGGGCATCTGGGCAGACAATGAGAAACAGGACTACCACTCCTTAGGAAGGGGTGGAAGAGAAAAAAAATCAGCTCACCCTTTTCTCTTAAGACAGACACAGCAGCAAACACAAAGAAAAAATTGTCTCAGCTAAGGTGAGGCATTTGCTTTGCTGAGGAAGTTCTGCATCCACTGTACTAACCAGAAATCTCCACAGGACAGGTTTCCAACAGAAAAGCCTCAGCTTTCTTTTCCACTCAGGGTGGAAAAATAAACACCCACACAACTGGAGGTCAGCTCAGTACCATCTCATCCAGCAACAAAAGCAAATTTGTGGGGAGGGGAGATGAGAGAAAGAGGGTATGGTTTTCAATGCTGGAGGGGACTCTGTCTCATTTCACGGTTAGAGTGAAGTCCAGTCTATGCACAAAATGCAAAAAGTTGAGTGGGGGGGAATGGGGAGGGGGAAGGCTGAAGGCGGGGAAAAGACTGAGTTGCCATCATATTATAACACTTTGAGAAAAACAAATCCAGGGGTTTCTCAATAAGAGTAAGCCTGAGTTGCTTGCAGGAGGGGAGACAACAGATGCTTAGTTCTCCAGATGAGCACACCCCGAGTATTCCTTGGGGGAGGCTCTGCTCCATATTGCACACAAGTTCATTTAAACCAACCTCTCAGCAGGGGGGCAGGGCAAGAAAAATGTGGATGGGCTGACAAAAAGTTTGGAGAAATCCTAGCTGCTGCTGCTGTTGCTGCGTCAAAGTGTGTACTACACAGTGGCTTCAAGAGGGACAGAAGTGTTTCAGGGAAGGCCTTGACTGATCACCTACACTTCTAGACCCAGAAACTCTGCCATCCCATAAACCCACTTGGGGCAAACAAGTCCAACAAAAGAACTGCTGCCTGTGTAAGCTGGTAGGGTGCTGGACTGACAAAACCCAAAAGCTTTTAGTTAAATTGGGCAGCCACACCTCCCTGTTCTATGCCAAAAATATGAAAATGTTAATACTGATTTTGATTATCCTTTCCTCATTTCTAGCTATGGCCATGAGATTCATTGTAATCCATGATATGAAGCTGTCCAACATTGGCGTCCTGGGTTCTGGGGGAGGGAGGGAGTTCCTCGGGGCTAGGGGAGGGTGCCTGGGCTGCCTCCGTGACCTCCAGGCTGGGATCTTTGCAGGTCTTCAAAGGTTCACAAACGTTGCCAACGGCTACCCCATCCTCATTGCAGTGACCCTTGCTCTTGTTGTGGAACAGCTCTTGGGCCTTCATCCCTAGGAAACTCTCAGAGCTTGGGAAGGAGCCCACTGTGGGGGGGACACTGCCAGAGGAGGGCTCCAGCAATGCAGACGACTCCCTGCGGTTGTTGAGCTGCCCAGTGCGCTGGCTGGGCCTCTCAGGGGTGGACATCTCGCTGCTGCTGCCCCGGGTGCTGGGAGGTTCAGTCTCACTGCTACATTCCAGCGGTTCCTCACTGTGTCCCACAGTAGGGTCAGCACTGCTTTCGTTTGCTCCAGGCAGCCTGCTGCAGGGGAGGCGGGGGAGGGGAGAGAGACAGGTCAGCCCAAGTGACCAAAGGTTTGCCTTCAGAAGCAGCAGCACATGGGCTGGAAACTGCCCCACCTACCCAAAGATTTCACTCCCCCTACATAAGAACAGCCTGCTGGATCAGACCACTGGCCCATCTAGTCCAGCATCCTGTTCTCAGTTAGTGAAACTTAGCCAGTGTGGTATAGTGGTTAGAGTGCCAGACTAGGAGCTGGGAAAGCAAGATTTTAATACCACCCCCCTTAGCCATGAAGCTCACTGGGAGACCTTGGGGCAGTTTCTCAGCCTAGCTTACCTCATAGAGTTGTTGTGAGGGGAGAACTATATAAGCCACATTGAGCTCCTTGCAGGAAAGGGTGGGGTGGGGTTATAAATGCAATGAAGAATAGACCCATGTGTCAAACCCATTAATTTCAATGGGTCTAACTCTGAATATGACAAATGTTGGCTGCAACCCCTAAGCTCTGAAAGCCTGCCTCAGACATAAATTGTTTATTATGAGCAGCCAGCAAGCCTCACAGCTGCACATGGCCCCTTTACCTTTCATTGGATTCAGCTTGTTCCACCTTGTTTTCTTCACGGTTGCTCAACAGCCGTTCATTCTGCACTTGGCCATGCAGACTCAATATCTCCACCTCAAACAGCTGCGTAATATTTTTCTGCATTTTGTACCAGCCCTCAGCTGCTTGGAGTTGGAAACTAAAAAAAGGAAAGAAACCTGTGTCTGGATTTTATGTCATTACATTTCCCCTCTGTGTACAAAAGCATTTCTCTTTCAAGGGGGGAAAAGAGGTATTCCCCTCCAGGCTATGGTCACATTCACCCCATACATTTACAGTACTATAAACTACTTTAAAGAGCCACAGCTTTCCCCACAGAATCCTGGGAGCTGGAGTTTCTGCAGGATGCTGTGAGTTGTTAGGAGACCTTTGCTTGCCTCAAAGACCTAACATTCCTGGAAGTTGACTTGAGTGAAATTGGGATTTGGGGGAGGCCTCTGTACTCCCTTGCTTGGTAAAATGAGCTGAAGGGCGGGGGGGGGGGGTTACCTGGCTTGGATTTTAACATCTTCCAAGTATTTCTTCTGCTCCAACAAGAGGTGGTCCCTCTTTGCAAGCTGATATTCCAGTTCGCCTATTCGCTTCTGAGACGCCTCCAGCTCCTGGCTCTGCTGCTGAATGCAGTAATGTGCTTTCTCCAGTTCTTTCTGAAAGGCCATCTGCAGGCATTCCACTTCCTGGAAGATGCAGGGGGTTAAATAAAGCTAAATGATTGTAGACGGGACAAGAGAAGACTGAGAGGGAACAAGAGAGGCCAGGCAGAATTATGACAGAACTAATTAAGTAATAGCTGCTTTTGACCTTGGGTCTGGGTTTAGCGAAACCACTAACTCATCGTAGGCGCTGGCAAAGGATGCCTGGGGTTCAATTCAACCCTATCATTCTTCCTAGAGGTGTGAGATTCTCAGGTGTTGAAATATTGGCAAGTATTTTTTAAATCTCCCCAGCCACAGATAATTTGATGAAAATTGAAATGTCTGCCATCATTTTCTTATTGGAAATAAATATTACTACTGTACTTCTTTAAGTACATGCTTTTTTCAAAGTATGCAGGGTTCAAAGTAGTGCAGCAGTGGCTAACCTATGGTCCTCCCAGCTGCAGGCCTGTCTGTAGCTGCCATCATCCCTGATCGGTGGGGCTAAGAGGGGTCCAACAACATCTGAAGCACCCAATCTATTGATCTGATGCATGCTCATTTGCAAAACTAGGCTTTATTTCAAAGACCCAGTTTGGCACCAACACCCCACACGTGCATTTGTGCACACACACACAGGCTTAAAATGTCAATGACACCCCTCTGGAGGCTTCACCTGGGGTAAAAAACCTGGCTAGTGCCCCCCCCCCCATTGGTAGCTATGGCACTGATTAACTCCCCAGCACCCCTGACCATAAGGCCACACTGGCTGAGATTCATGAATGCTGGAGTCCAGCGGCATCTGCAGGGCCAGCCTGTTGTGTTTGCCCAATGTGAGCCACAAGCAACACTGCTGGCACACATCTCTCCTGAGGCATACCTTAGTTGTGCCAGCCTGCTTGTGCTGAAGCTGTTTCAAACACAACTCTTTCATCTCCCCAAAGACTAGGAGTTGCCTGTTCAACATCTCCATCTGCTGTTGGGCCGACTCACAGTTAGAAAGCTTAAAAGAGAAAGTTTTAGTTAGAGACTACACAGTTATCTTTTTTAAAAAGTACTGCTTATACCAGAAGATGGGGAACCTGCTGCCCTTCATGTTTATTTTGTATTAAATTTATATAACACCCTTCATTCAAAGATCACAGGGCTGCTCACAACACAAAATGCATACTAAAACAAAAACAAACCAATAGACGCCCCCTCCCACACGTTACTGGACTCCAACTCCCACCAGCCCCAACCACACACACAAACAAACACAGAGCAGGGTCCACAATACTGGGATGCAGCTGGAAGAAGTCTTATTGAAACCAAGGACACACACCTATGCACACAAAATAGGGGAAGTGGGAACCCCACAGGAAAATTTAGCTCTTACCTTCTGAGAAACCTGGCTCAGCAACAATTCCGTGTGACACATCTTGCTGCTGGTCGTGTTCAACTCCAGCCGCAGGCCTGCGATGATTTTGTGGCAGTCTTCCAGTCTGATCTTGTAAAAAGAAACCCAAACAATATTAGTGAAGCTGGTTAGTGGCACCATATCCTTGGGAGACACCCACCCCTGCTCTTGCCGGCCCCAACCCCCAACTCAGAGAGTCACTTCTTATACCTTCAGTTCCTGGCTGTGATTATAATACTCTTCCCGTTCCTGCTGCAACTGGCGGATCTGGCTGTGGAGCCGAGCCATGAGCATGTCGTGTTCCTCCTGGAACTTGCAGAACTTGGCCTGCTCCATCTTCAGGCTGAGCTTCAGGACTTGGATGTCCTTCTCCTGGAGCCTCAGCTGGTCTTTCTGCCAGGAAGCAGAGACCAGTCAAATGGGCCCACTTCAAATAAGGGCAAGTTTTGTCAAACGCAAAGTGTAAATGTGTTTATACCATGCCTGCTGCATGTCAGTAGGTCTGTATTTTATTTCATAGAATCTATACATTGTTTAAAAGCCTCAAAGCAGTTTGCAAAAAAAAAAAAAGATGAAACAACAAAATCAAAGAATAGAATCAATAATTTAAGACTTTTCAAAAGTTAAAATAACTCAAAACTCGAAACAGATTAAAACTCATACCAATTTTCTAAATATCTGGGTAAAGGTTAAACGTTTTAAGCACAGTCTCCAGCCATGCAGAAACGCTCAAGGAAGCCACAAAGCAGAGTTGGTGAAAGGCACGGCCTGGAAATACAGTGGTACCTCAGGTTAAGTACTTAATTCGTTCCAGAGGTCTGTACTTAACCTGAAACTGTTCTTAACCTGAAGCACCACTTTAGCTAATGGGGCCTCCCACTGCCGCCGTGCAATTTCTGTTCTCATCCTGAAGCAAAGTTCTTAACCCGAGGTAGTATTTCTGGGTTAGTGGAGTCTGTAACCTGAAGCGTATGTAACCTGAAACATATGTAACCTGAAGTGTATGTAACTTGAAGCGTATTTAACCCGAGGTACCACTGTATGGGGCAATGTGTGAGAATTATGGGGGCCACATAAGAAAGTCTTCGAATCCTGCACTTCACTCCCAGACCCAAAGTTGCCTTCCGTCCCCCTTCCCCAGTAGTAACACAGCAGGTGGAAAACTGCCTGCAGTGAAGGGGCTCCCTGTAGAAACCTTGACTCACCATGGCAGCATTGTGTTCCTCCAGAGCCGTCACCTTTATCACTTTGCGCAGGAGCCGCCGGTTTCGCAGCGCGTGCTGCTGCCTCTTGAAGCGCTCATACAACAGTTCGTTGTGCAGCAAGAGGAGCTGGATTCTGAGAACACTGAAATCATCTGGTGCAGGAGCACCTGAGGGGAAGGCAGAAAGAAGACGATGGAATGCAAAGATGCTGGCCTAAGACACCTTGCAAACAGGACACACAACCAAGGCTGCATACACACAATATATGTGAGGCACATGGGCTTCCCCTGAAGAATCCTGGGAACTGCAGTTTACCCCTGGGTAGAGCTACAATTCCCAGCACCCTTAAACTAAAGTTCCTCCTCCTAAAGGATTACATCTGCAGCTCAGGAATAAGAACGTAAGAAAAGCCTGTTGGATCAGGCCAACGGCCCATCTGGGCCAATATTCTGTACTCACAGTAGCCAGCTAGACACCTGTATGAAACCTGCAAGCAGAATTTGAGCGCAACAGCACTCTCTCCTCCTGTGGTTTCCAGGAGCCAGTGTGGTGTAGTGATTAAGAGCAGTGGGCTCATAATCTGGTGAACCGGGTTCGCTTCCCTGCTCCTCCACATGCAGGTGCTGGGTGACCTTGGGCTAGTCACACTTCTCTGAAATCTTTCAGCCTCACTCATCTCACAGAGTGTTTGTGGTGGGGGAGGAAGGGAAAGGAGAATGTTAGCTGCTTTGAGACTCCTTAAGGGGAATGAAAGGCAGGGTATTAAGTCCAAACTCTTCTTCTTATTCAGAAACATTGATGCTTCTAACTGTGGGGGCAGAGCATAGCCATAAAAGCTAACTGCCATCAATAGTCTTATCCTTGATGAATTGGTCTAATTCTCTTTTAAAGCCCTTTATGTTGGTGACCATCACTGCCTCTTGTGGAAGTGAGTTCCATGGTTTAACTGTGCTGTGTGAAGGAAAACTATTTGTTTTGCATCTGCTGACATTCAGCTTCAATGGATGTCCACAAGTTATGGAAAAACTACTCTCTATCCACTTTCTCCATGCTATGTATAACTTCTATCATGTTGCCTCTTACTCGCCTTTTCTCTAAGCTAAAATGTCCTAAATGCTCCAACGTTTCTTCATAGGGGAGACGACTGTCCAATCCAGTCTTAGAGATGGATGTCCAAGCATTGCCCATAGCATAAAGCACCTTCAACCAGGTTGGTGTGTGCTTTGCAGCCCTGTTTTGGAAAAGTATGATCTGGCCAGTTTTCCCATGTTCTGGTTAACATCTAGGTTAAATGCCACTGCACTCAGGTTCACGAAGTCTATGAAGAAACTGCAATGGATTACCAGATGCCAGTGAATAGAGGATATACCATTTACACTCTTGGAAGCTATCGAGCACCATCAAATGCAAGATGCCAGTGCAGTGAGGAAAGATGCACAGCAGCTTGATACAAAAGCTGAGCAAATTTTTGCTCCAACACATGGATTAAAATACATGCCTCAAAAAACAAACAAACAACCTCTTACCTCCAAAGTGAGTCCAGTCAGCTGATTTGCTTAACAAAGGTAATCTGAGGAACAAATAAGAATGGTGGGTTTTCTGGATTGCAGTAAAAATGTTTTTTTTTTTAAAGCAACAACAAACCCCAGGTGGTTTCAAGCATCACCCTACTGCTCTCACTGTCCTAAGGTACAGGACTACGTGAGTGACCAATTACACCAATGTAGTGGTAAATTTGGGATGCAGGTGGCGCTGTGGTCTAAACCACTGAGCCCAGGGGCTTGCCGATTAGAATGCTGGCGGTTCGAATCCCCGCGACGGGGTGAGCTCCCGTTTCTCTGTTCCAGCTCCTGCCAACCTAGCAGTTCAAAAGCACACCAAAGAGTGCAAGTAGATTATTAATAGGTACCGCTCTGGCGGGAAGGTAAACGGCGTTTCTGTGCACTGTTCTGGTGTCGGTATTCCATTGCGCCAGAAGCGGCTTAGTCATGGTGGCCACATGACCCGGAAAAACTGTCTGCGGAGCGGACCAATGCCAGCTCCCTCAGCCTGTAAAGCGAGATGAGCGCCGCAACCCCAGAGTCGTTCAAAACTGGACTTAAATGTCAGCGGTCCCTTTACCTTACGTGGGAAATGTAGCAATTAGCAAGCCATAATTTTTTTTTTTAAAAAAAGGCAAAAAATCAGAGCAAGTTCTTAAAGTGGAGCATGCAGGTTATATGCACTGTTTTGCCAAGCTCTACATAATGTGATTAAGATTTTGAATTGTTTGGCAAAGGGGGGGGGGGGGAGCTGTGCTGAAGGAGACCAGAGGATGAGAGGAAGGTCACACAGCTATTTCCAAGCTTTCCACAGCCCCATCCCATTTTTCCAAGAGCCACATGCCAATGGTGGGGCCAGAGGCAAAACTGGGCAGGGCAACAAATGAACCTCAGTGGTGGCTCCCCCTTTATGGAACAGTCACACCCCGGGAAGTATGCCTAGAATAGCACTATTTTATTTTAGGTGACAAGGCAAAAACATTCTTATTCAAATAGGCCTTTGGATCTTAGCTTTTTGCTCATATTTTAGTGAGGTTGATTTGGATTTTTTTTATATGTTACTTGCATATTTCAGGGTTTTGTTTGTTTGTTCTTTTGTAAGTAGTTTAGCATTTCTTTTTTCCTGAAAAAAGGTAACTAGAGGATAGAGATTGTTGTATGTAGAAACTAGCCTACTGTATACATAACACACACACACACACACACACACACACACACACACACTTTTCTACAGCAGGCTAGTTTCTACATACTACACTCTCTACCCTCTGTTCAGACAATTAAGAGGCACCATCGGCATTCTGGTCATGCAAAAACACTCAAGGAGGGCAGTGGCCCAGGGAGCATTTGGGGGCGGGGAGAGAACCAGAGTGCCCTGGAGAGTTGCATTTGGCCCCAAGGCCTCAGAATTACAGGGAACAGACGAGTAACTTGAAACAGTGATTCAGTCCTGTTCTTGTCACCACACTAGCTCCAGCCTTAAGAATACAAGCTCTGCCGTCACTTACTGGTCAAGCCGTTTGCTGTGGGCATCTGCTCCATGCTGTATGAGCCGATCCAGCATTTCCAAGGGGGATGGGGAGGAAGAGTTCACATTGTCGTGACCTGCGTTGACATTCCTGAGAAGCTCTTCTGTCTTCTTGCTTACAAAATGGTAGGCGGTCTTTGGCAAAGCCACTTCGAAGAGGTGCTCGTAATCAGGGGGCTGCTCATCCCCAAACCCCATCCACTTGCGTGCAGGAATCTTGCAAGGGCTAGGGGCAACAATGTTTGACTCCAGAGACACCTGGCTTTGCTGGTGACCAGAAGGATGATTCTCGGAGTATCGGCCGGGTAGGTCAATAGGCGTGAAGGTTTGCTTAGGCATATCCAGTGACCTTTTCAGCCCAGATTGGGCCACACTTGGTGTCGATGCTGCAAGGGGTGACAACGCCAGGGGCTTGGAGTCCAGGTTATGCCCCTGTGAACTTGAGGCAGCCAGCTGGGATTTCTTTGAGCTGGGGAGACCCTCATTCAGGCGATAGAAAGGGGAGTCAAAACCTCCCCGGGGCACCACAGGTTCCGCGTCTGCTGTGGTGATCTCTGAGATCTCTTTTGATATGGCATCTAAGGGCAGAGAAAAGCAAAGTGTGGATGGATCAGACATGCTGCCCTATATTTGCTCATCAGTGGCAGGAAATCCACCCGCCTTAGCTGCTGTTGCAAAAGGTGGAGCACTGAAAATAATTTAACCTTCTGGTGTTATCACTCCTTGAGGAATCACTTTGTTATTAGGGTGAGACCTGCCAGGGCAGATTCTATGCCAAGACAATACATACTCCAAATAAAGAAAACACTTGGGATTCTGTAACTATGTACGTTGATTCGAGTATTTCTTTTTTTAAAAAAAGTTTTTTCAGGACAAAATGCCACATTTGGTATTTTGCAGAATTTATTTTGGGTTTGCTAAGCATGTGGCAGTGAAGCTCTAGCCCCTTGGCAGTCCTGTTCAGGCAGCCCAATAGCTTTCTGAGATTTCAGCAGGCATTGCCCTACATACTTTCAACAGTCTCTTTGCAGCCATGACGGATAGAAACTTGACAGCAGAAGCTGCTTTAAACCAAGTCTGCCCACTGGCTCATCTAGTTCAGTACTGTCCAAACTGAGCAGCAGCAGCAGCAGCAGCAGCAGCAGCAGGCTTTCCAGACAGCGAACCTTTACAAAGCCCTACCTGGAGACGTTGGTGGATTGAAGCAGGGACCTTCCGCATGCAAAGCAGATGCTCTACTACTTGTTTTCAAAAGAGAGATTTCTTCAAGCAGCTGAAGCTGGTGCCTAACTAAGTTCTGCATTCCCCAGGGAAACCATGACACGTGCACACACACATACTGCCCTGCCCATGCCTAAACTGCTAGTCTATAAAAAGACTGTTTTCATCCGGCTCCTACCCAAAGCTGGACAGAGGCATACAATTCCCTCTGGAGCCACACAAGGTGAGATCCCAACAAGCAGACTCATGAGCACAGAGTCTACCCTCTTGGCCATGATGTTCTTGAACTTCCCAACGCCCCCCTACCCCATTACCTTCCTCTCGGTCCTTCTCACCACTGTCTTGAGAAGAGGCCTCCAGGTCACCCAAGATGCCAGGAAGGTCACTTAAAGTTACCAAACTTTTACTGCTGTGAGAATCTTTTATGGGAGGGGGGGGGGGAGAGAGAGAGAGAGAGAGAGAGAGAGAAAGAAAACAAAATATTTTAACTTGTTTGCTATGGCAAACATTGTTGCAATGCAAGTTCAAACCACACCAAAAGGCCTCTTCTCCAAACTATCACAAAATTTGGCTGTACCCACACACACTCTGGAAGAACTTCCACACTTAGACTGCCATCTAATGAACTAGCAGAGACATGATGTGAAAATGACACTCCCAATTTGTAAGAGATGATAGAGGATAAAGATTTAGGACAGGGGTCAGCAACCTTTTTCAGCCATGGGCCAGTCCACTGTCCCTCAGACCATGTGGTGGGCCGGACTATATTTTTTTTGGGGGGGGGGGGATGAACAAATTCCTATGCCCCACAAATAACCCAGAGATGCATTTTAAATAAAAGCACACATTCTACTCATGTAAAAACACCAGGCAGGCCCCACAAATAACCCAGAGATGCATTTTAAATAAAAGGAAACATTCTACTCATGTATAATCATGTTGATTCCCAGACCGTCCTGGGGGCCGGATTGAGAAGGCGATTGGGCTGCATCTGGCCCCCGAGCCTTAGGTTGGTGACCTCTGATTTAGGAGGTAGGAATTCAGGTGAAGCTTACCAACAGCTTGAGAACTTTGGGTGATGTTTGGCTGTCGGGACAACGAAGACCTTGCGGGATTGGTTCTGCCCTCCTAGAAGAGAGCAAGAATTCCATGCAACAGACACATCTCCATCACAATGCTTCACATGTTCCCCAAAACCAAACAGAAAAGGAACACCCCCAACACACACACCCCAATTAAAACCAGGACCACCAAGAGTGTGTGCAAGGGAAAATATAATACATGTTTTCTGGAGGAGCTTCCCTCATATACCCAAGTCACTGCTCCGGGTGTGCCTCCTCCAAGGGCAGGTAATTCAGCCCCTGCATAGGAATGAACTGACAAAATGACTGCCCCCCACAAGCCAAGACTGATGGGAAAGAAGGAGACTCAGCAGCAAGTATGGTGTAGAGTGCCCAACTAAGACCCAGGAGACCAGTGTTCGAATCCCTACTCAGCCATGAAGCCCACTGGGTGATCACAGGCCCATCACCGCCTCTCAGTATAACCACCTCACAGTGTTGTTGTGGGGAAGAACCATGTACATTACCATGAGCTTCTTGAAGAAAAGATGGGCTGTTAATATAGGCGTCCACCCACTTATGTCTTTACATTCTGGGCCCTGGTGCACACAAGCAAAATTGTGTAAAGTGGGGTTCACCCTCTAAAAAGCCTCGAAATACCTACTTTCCCCTGCTCTCCAGATCTCTTTCCTGCTCTTTCTCCAATCCAGACCAAAATATCTAGAGCTGAAGCTCTGAGGCTGGCTGGAGGCTGGAGAATGTGTGGGAAAGCGGTAGTGGCTGCTGCTGTGCTACCCTGTGTGTCAACTGTTAGGTGGGGAGGCTGATCAGCCTAAACAAAGCCCCACTGGGCCTCCAGTCTCTTCCTCCACCCTCACTGTATCTCCTTTTTTGTAAGGGAGGGACTCTCCAGCTCTCTCTCATTTCCTGGTATGATTCTATTTATTAATTTCCTGGTGCCATGCATATGCAAGGGCACACGTTAGTAGAACATGTATGTGGGGAGGCGGGGAATGCCTGTAAGTCTTGCAAAGAAACAGCAAGTAGCCTCCTACCTAAAGTAGAGTTCTTTGGACAAGGCTATGCAGACTTCAGACTGGTCAGAGCTAGTAATGTCCCCCCCCCCCTTTTTATAACAACTAGATTTCAAAGTTGTATGAAGCAAAACCAGGTGGAAGGAACATACGGTTTAAAATTAAACAAGAGGATGCCTCTTGAGTAGTGGAATTAGTTTTCAGAACCAGCACTGTACGCAAAGTCCTTTCATCCAAAAGTCCACTCCATGGTTAGTCCCACTCCATGGTTAGCTTTATTCATTTCAGCACCATAATGTAGGGTGGGGAAAATCATGTTATGGTTGCTTCTGATGAACTGGGAAGCAGAATCACCTTGAAAGTCTCATAAAAGACAGCCATAATCAATTACTTTTTAAATCTGCTCATAGGCCAAGTTCAAAAGTGGAATCCCCATTTTGCCAAGCATTATCAATTTTGACGGTACCTTTTTGGGAGGTGCAGTGGAAACTGAAACATGAGCAACTTCTTCTGAACTGCATGAGGGAGGTGGGGAGATGGCAGTTTCTGGGCGGGCACCTTTCTCGGCTGTTTAAAAGAAATACAGGAAAAAAAATATTCCCTTACAAATGTTAATGCAATGACCCTTTTTTTAAAGCAAGGGTTGGGGAGAGCACTTTTCAGCTTCCCAAGGACTATGCTCCCACATGGGCAAACATTCTAGGTGTCGTGTCCCAGTGGTGGGCAGGACCAGAGGCCAAAAGTAGGTAGAGCAAAGTTAACTCTTTACCTTTGTACCACAGGTTATGTACCAGCCATACAGAATTTAAGAGGTTTCTATACACCCACATATATCTCTCTTCCCACCAAACACACTCACCTCTATCCATCCTCCAGTCAGGCAACCAAGGGTATATTCTGGCCAACCAAAAGTACTCAAAGAGGGCACAGAGCAAGGCTGCTGGGGCACACCTAGGAAAAGGCCCAAGGGCCAAACAGAGAGGCCAAAAGGGCCACTTTGGGCCCCCACGTATGAGAGTTTAGAGGCTTCAGGGGCTTGTGCAATAATGTCACAGGCCAATGGTTTGGCACTTAACTAGTTTTTGTTGCTGACAAACCTGCCAGGGTGCTGAAAAGAAAACCCCAATATGGCTGGCCCTACCTGGTATGTTAAAGGTCCTGTTGAGAGTCTGGGCTGTGGTATAAGGTGTCTCCAAAACAATTCCAGGGGAGTGGGGGGGAGTGGTCATGCCACAAGCAACGGCAGGGCTCCAGAAGGTCACCTGGAAAAAGAGTGGCAGGGTTTTTCCCAGTGTACCCAATAGAAAGGAGGGAAAATCAGACCTCCTGCATCCACTTTCAGTGCCATCACCACTTTAAACTTCCATCTCTGTTCCAGTCTTCACCAACCTGGTGTACCCTCCAGATGCTTTGGGCTCCCAACTCCCATTGACAAGGCTGGGGGGCTGATGGGAGCATGTCATCAACTAGGGCAGCAAGGCAAGAGCATTTTAATCCGACACTGCCTGCCGGTGTGGTTTTGCGCCCCATTTAAGGCATTGGTATCAATTTTTTGTTAGTCAGTCAGTCTTGGTATCAAATTAAATAAAGCCCTGTATGGCTATAGACTCAAGTCTCTGCAGAAGCACCTTCTACAAGGCCAACCAACTCAATCATTAACTTTGACTGGTGTGTGTGTCTGCTCATTGACGCTGCTAGGATTTGCGATTCAAGGATGCATAACAGGGCCTTCTCTGTGGTGGCACCCAAGCTTTGGAACTCCCAATAGAGGAAGCTGCCATACACTGAAGTCAGACCATGCAGTCAATCTAGCTCAGTACTATGAAGACTGACTGACAGTGACTCTCTCAGGGGAATCAGACACGTCTTTCTCAGCCCTATCTGGAGATGCCGGGGATTGAACCTGGGACCTTCTGCATGGCAAAGCCGGTGTTCCAACACTGAGCTGGGGCCCTTCCTCATAGCTCCCTTCTAGAGCACTGATTGTCCTCCTCACTTTTTACACTGAGACACAGTTTGAGGATGCTCTTGTTTTCCCAGGGCTTTACAGATTTGAGATTTTAATTGGCTTAATGCTCTACCGCTGCGAGTGATCAGTATTTATGGCTTATGCATTCTTTCATTTGATGTATTTTGTTCTGTTATCTTTTATTATACATTTACCTGAGATATTTCTGGAGAACAATTCATAACTGTAACCAGTAAAAGAAAAATGTAACAGTCACAACACAAGCAGGGTTACCTGCTCAGTTGCCAGAAACGAGGACTGAAACTTCGAGATCTGAGGTAGCTGCCCTTGCATTCGTGACAGCCGAGAAGTTGGTGTTCCTGTATTTTTTATTAAAGAAAATGGAGAAATAAAGGGTAAAGGGGAATTATTTCTCCCAAAATTAATAAAGCTGTATAAAAATTATTTCATATCCAGCAGGATTCCCCCTCCCAAAATTTGTAGACTGTGTGTGTGTGTGTATATATATGTGTATGTCTCTATGTGTGTGTCTTTATGTATGTGTCTAAATACATACACACACACACACACACACACACACACAAACTTGGAATGCTATAAAAAATGAGGCATTAGGAACATAGGAAGATGCTGCATCATCATCATTTATTTATACCCCGCTCTGGGTGGCTTCCAACAAAATATTAAAATACAATATTTTATTAAACATTAAAAGCTTCCCTAAACAGGGCTGCCTTCAGCTGTCCTCTAAAAGTATAGTAGTTGTTGTTCTCTTTGACATCAGGGGGGAGGGCGTTCCGCAGGGCGGGTGCCACTACCGAGAAGGCCCTCTGCCTTGTTCTCTACAACTTGGCTTCTCGCAGTGAGGGAACCGCCAGAAGGCCCTCGGTGCTGGACCTCAGTGTCTGGGCAGAACAATGGGGGTGGAGACGCTCCTTCAGGTATACTGGACCAAGGCCATTTAGGGCTTTAAAGGTCAGCACCAACACTTTGAATTGTGCTCGGAAACGTACTGGGAGCCAGTGTAGGTCTTTCAAGACCAGTGTTATATGGTCTCGGCAGCCGCTCCCAGTCATCAGTCTAGCTGCTGCATTCTGGATTAGTTGTAGTTTCCAGGTCACCTCCAAAGGAAGCTCCACCTAGAGCGCATTGCAGAAGTCCAAGCGAGAGATAACTAGAGCATGCACCACTCTGGCCAGACAGTCTGCGGGCAGGTAGGGTCTCAGCCTGCGTACCAAATCGAGCTGATAAACAGCTGCCCTGGACACAGAATTGACCTGCGCCTCCATGGACAGTTGTGAGTCGAGAATAACTCCCAGGCTGTGCACCTGGTCCTTCAGGGGCAGAGTTACCCCATCCAGGACCAGGGAGTCCTCCATACCTGCCCGCCTCCTGTCCCCCAAAAACAATACTTCTGTCTTGTCAGGATTCAACCTCAATCTGTTAGCTGCCATCCATCCTCCAATCGCCTCCAGACACTCACAAAGGACCTTCACCGCCTTCATTGGTTCTGATTTAAAAGAGAGGTAGAGCTGGGTATCATCCGCATACTGATGAAAACCCAGCCCAAACCCTCTGATGATCTCTCCCAGCAGCTGCATGTAGATGTTGAAAAGCATGGGGGAGAGGACAGAACCCCGGGGCACCCCACAAGTGAGAGCCCAAGGGTCTGAACACTCATCCCCCACCACCACTTTCTGAACACAGCCCAGGAGAAAGGAGCGGAACCACTGTATAACAGTGCCCCCAGCTCCCAGCCCTCTAGATGGTCCAGAAGGATGTTATGGTCAATGATGTCAAAAGCTGCTGAGAGATCCAGCAGAACTAGGAAACAGCTCTCACCTTTGTCCCTAGCCCGCCAGAGATCATCGACCAGTGCGACCAAGGCAGTTTCAGTCCCATGATGAGGCCTGAATCCCGACTGGAAGGGATCCAAATGGTCCGCTTCTTCCAGGAGTGCCTGGAGTTGTTCAGCAACCACTCGCTCAATCACCTTGCCCAAGAATGGAAGATTTGAGACTAGGCGATAGTTGGCCATATTGGCCGCATCTAAAGATGTTTTTTTAAGAAGCGGTTTGATAACCACCTCTTTTAGCAGGTCTGGGAAGGCTCTCTCACAGAGAGAAGAATTCACCACCCCGCAAAGCCCATCGCCCAGCCCTTCCCGGCTAGCTTTTATAAGCCAGGAATGGGCAAGGATCAAGGAGACAGGTGGTTGGTTTCACTCATCCAAGCAGCCTGTCCACATCCTCGGAGGTAACAGATTGGAACTGATCCCACGCAACTTGACTAGACAGGACTCTAGTATTCTCCCACCCCGGCCCTGCTCCCATGGTGGAGTCTACCTCTTCCCGAATCTGAGTGACTTTATCTGCAAAAACACCGTGCAAAATCATTGCAGGAGATCATGTGGCCCGTACTGGGCCCCGATGTAGCAGGTGGTTTCGCTAAATTGCGAACCACCTGAATTGCGAACTACCTGAAAGAGTCTCCTGATGCTGTTTTCTGCAAATACAATAGAGGCGGTGAAGAAAGTCTTCTTCGCCGTCGCTACCGCCACTTGGTAGGCTCGACATTGAGCTCTAACCCGTGTCTGGTCAGCTTCAGAATGAGTTATCCGCCACCAGCGCTCTAGCCGTCTCAGCGATTGTTTCATTGCCCTCAGCTCCATGGAAAATCATGGGGCTGTCCGGGCTCCATGCAATCGGAGAGGGCGCTTCGGAGCAAAACAGTCAAAAGCCCTGGTTATCTCCACATTCCAGCGGGCCACCAGGAAATCAGCTGAAAGGCCATCAACATGGGATAAAACATCCCCTGAACTGCATACACAGTTCATTGTTTTATCTAGCTCAGTATTGTCTACACAGACTACCAGGAGCACTCAAAGACTTCAGAAAATGGACATTGCCAGCCCTACCTGGAGATGTCGGGGATTGAACCTGGGACGTTCTGCATGCAAAGCAGATGTTCTATTAACGAGCAACAGCCCTTTCCAGGAATATAGGAAGCTGTGTTATACCAAGTCAGATTCTTGGTCAATCTCATTTCGTACTATATACTCTGATTGGCAGTAGCCTTTTTTCATTGGATGGAGAACATGGGGGTGGGCTTTCTTGAACCAGCTGGAAATGGAAATTTACAGCACAGCATGAAGTTCTGAAGGGGGCTCAGCAAAAGAGAGCTGACCCCTGCTTTAAAGCAGTATAAGCAACTCAAGTGGGGCAAAGGGAAGACAGTGGCAGGTCAGAACATGAGACACATAAATACAGATTCCAGAGCAGTCTTGAGCAAGCTATGGTTGCCCACTGCAACCATTACTCTGGCTTGCAATAAACCATGGTTTGCAAAAACCAGGATTCAACCACAGGCATGGTGTCTGCTTCCATCCCTCCACTTGCTGCCTCATACATGAGTTCACTTACCATGTACACAAACACTAGCCAGGTTCCAGTTTAGATAAGGTTAGCAAAACCAGTTTATGACAGGGTCTGGTTAGCATCAGGGCATTTGTCACAGGAAACCATGGTTAAGGCAAAAAAAGAAGCCCCAGAGAATGGCATTCTGAGGAGAGAACTAGCAAACTTGGTTTGCTAGAATGAGCAATACATCTGCTCCTAGCAGGCGCTTCAAGGATGGCGCCTGCTGTTTATAGACATTCTGAAGAGCTGGGGGACCTTACCAAAGTTTCTCTGCAAAGCAACAGAAGAATTGGAAACAAAATCAGAGGAGTGATGCTGAACGTAAGAGCTCATCTGCTGGGAAGGTGAATAGTAGTCATCTTCACAGGAAGCTTCGGCTGGGTCCAGGGAGATACGGGCACATTCTATCAAAACATCATGGGTTTCTAGCCTCTTCCACCTGTTTTAGGTCCAAGCACCACCAGTCAATTTTCACCCCGTCACAGAATTTATGATACAATCTCTATTTACAGGAAATATTTATCAAAAACATTTTAAAAGATTTTTGGAAGCCAACCCTAGGGTGACATGGGTGTCACTATGGTCTAACCTAGGGATGGTTTTAGAAAGGGTTCATTGTAGAATGCTATGAACGTAGTATTTTTATTTCAGAAGGGACGAGCGAAATGTTCAATCACAGCCTCTCTTTCAAAAGGGATGGGAATGTACATACCTCCGAGGGTCCAGTTCGTGATCCTTGGATCCAGTCACTAGCTCAGGGTGGATGCGCACATGTGCCATCATTGGCTGGAAGAAACAGAGAGAGAAAATGGGTATTTTATCTTGGTATATCATAAAAAGAGCTCTGCTGGATCAGACCACCAAAGGCCCATCTAGACTAGCATACTGTTCTCATACTGGTCAGCCAGATGCCCATGATGAGAAGCATACAAGCATGACCCAAGCCCAACACATCTCTCCCCACTGGTGATTCCCAGCAGCTTGTATTCAGAAGCATACTTCCCTCTTACTGTGGAGGCTGAAGATATCCACCAGGTCAGTAGCCAGTTACAGTCTGATTGTCTTTGAATATGCCTAAAACTCTTGTCAAGTCATCTAAGTTAGCCATCACTGCCTACTGTGGAAGCAAATCCTGTTGCTGTGTGTTGTGTTTAATACTTTCTTTTTTCTATCACCAGAGGTCTAGATGACCATCTGACTGTTACAACACAATTCTGTTATTTCCGGGTAGCCGTAAACAAACATGATGAACAGAGGACTTGGGGGGGCAAGCAGGGGGCACTGTGGCTTGCCGATCTTGGGCTTGCCAATCTTAAGGTTGGCAGTTCGAGTCCGCACAATGGGGTGAACTCCCAGTGTTCTGTCTCAGCCCCTGCCAACCTCGCAGTTTGAAAGCGTACCAGTGCAAGTCCATAAATAGGTACACTGCAGCGGGAAGGTAAATGCCATTTCCATGCGCTTTGGCGTCTGTCATGGTGTCCTGTTGCTCCAGAAGCAATTTAGTCATACTGGGCATGACTTAGAAGCTGTCTGCAGACAAGCGCCGGCTCCCTCGGCTTGAAAGCGGAGATGAGCACTGCACCCCATAGGCAAATTCAACTGGACTTAGCCGCCCTGGGGTCCCTTTGTCTTTAAGAACATTAATCAATCTAGCTCAGCGCTGTCCACCATGGCTGGCAGCAGAACTCTAGGGTTTCAGGCAGGGATTCTCTCCCACCTCCATCTGGAGATGTCAATGGGGATTGAACCCAAGACCTTCTGTATACAAATATATGGCTGTTCCCTATACACACCTGATTGCAGGTATTAATTTTCAGTTCCAATTGATTGCTGGACTTCCGGTTTCTCTTTAGAAGCCCACTTCCTCAGATGCAGGTTCAACTAGTTATTCATTTCGGTACAGTGAATGGCCAATACAAAAATAAATAAATACCAGCAATCATGCAATTCCGAAAAAGAAGCTTGGGTCAGGTCTTTCTGACTTACAGGTACACACAAACAAGACGTGCTTTAAAGAAAAAGATTTACCTTGACTATCTCTTCAAAGGTCTCCAAGTTTTCTTTCATACTGTAGTGGGAGCGCAGAAAGGAGACAAAATTGCAAGGGTACATTCCATAAAGGCGGTGAAAGAGAGCATACACACTGGCATGGAGGTGGACCAGGTAGATCTCAGCCGTGTGTCCTAGGGAGGGAAAGACGTGAAACAGGTTACAATAACTCCTATTATTGAGGTCTCTGGACATGTGCCCTCCCCCTAAAAATACTGCTGTGCTGTAAATATTATCATAATAAGTGCCACAATTCCATAGGTGCACAAAGGTAGCGGGGAGAGTAATTATGAACAGAACTGACTGTGATTTCAGCACCTTAGGAAAATATGGCTTCATTTTTAGAAAACTGTGTACAAGTCTGATTTAAACTCCATGGCTCACTCTGGGACAATCTGTTAAAATGGAGATTAGATGACAATCTTTACAACAATTTAAAATGCAAACATTAAAAATAACCTACAATCACAAAAATGTGGTGTGTCCTGAAAATTTACATCTCGGGTGTCAGAGGTCAGAATGCAAGTGTGTCTTCAAAGTAGTCAATTTAAAACCCAGACGATGAAAGATCAAAATGAAGCCCCAGTAATCTGGCTGCTGCATTTTGCACTGATAGAAGTTTCCAGTCAATTTCAAGGGCTGCTTCTTGTAAAGCACAATGTCAGGCTGAGACACAATGACTATGACACAATGCTACCCAATGAGCTTTCAAGGCAAGAGTCAGGATTTAAACCCTGGTCTCCCAGATCCAACACTCTGAAAACACAATGCCACAATTTCAGGGGGTTGTGTATCCATGGCCAGAATTGTAGTCTGAATTTAGAACCTTTGGCAAGGATGGGAGAATTAGTGAACTGCCTTATTCTGAGCCAGGCCTTTGGTTTATTTAGCTACAGTGAGAGCTATTCGGTTTTGGTTACTTTGATGTGGGTGGACTAAAACTCCCACCATCCTTGACCATCATGCTAAGCTGGCTGTGAATTCTGAGAGTTGTAGTTCAATCACATCTGGGGACCCAAGGTTCAACAACACTGATCTATGCTGACTGGCAGGGGCTCTTCTGCATGCAAAGCTGATGCCCTACTACTGAGCTACAGACGTTCCCAAGGATAAGCTTGTTCACAGCAGACCTTTTCTAGCATCTCACCTGGATTCTTCAAGTTCCAGGAAGCAAGGCGACCAAAGATGCCAAAGTAGTCATGCAGGTACTGCTTCCCAGAGTGGGGGATCATTGGCAGCATCGTTATTAACACTAGCACACCTGTGATGAGGACCACTACATCCGCGTCACTCTGAAAAGGATGAGTGTGTGAGGGGGGAGAGAGTTATCCAGAGGTTTAAGATTTCCTGACAGATGCATCACAAGTATTAGGAAAGCCCTCTGTTCCATTGCCTTCGTTTCTGTGGGTTCAGTTAGGATATCAATAGCTCTTTCAACACTCCTTAGCAGAGACTGCATTTGTACAGTCCTTACAACGTGGTAAATGGTTTCCCGAAATGCAGTACTTCGCCACCACTAATGTCACATGCTTTTATGCTCCTACAGATGAAGGAAACCCAACATTTTACATATAAAGCAGCATGTCAGGTAGAAGGGTTTAGGTCTCTCTGCACAACACCTAGTTTTCTACTTGTAGGAGACTTTGAATGATTCCACCATATTTAAAGCAATCTTTATTTCTCACAAACTCCCTTTTTAAAAAAGGGTTATTTAATTTCCCTACTCTCCTTTTTACATAAACAGGGTTCAATAAAAGTAACAGCATATGAGTTAAGTGGCAAATTTAAAATGTGAAACAATGTTTGAGAGGCTTGGCCAAAGCTACACTGGGGCGGGGGGGGAGAGAGCCAACAGCGAAGACCCTATTTGGGACAATAGTTGTAAAAACACACTGAGTTGGATCAAATATTAGTCCTACTCAGAGCAGACCCATTAAAAACAGTAATAGGTTACTAGCCTGGGTCTGTTAATTTCAACTTTTCTACTCTGAGTAGGACACAGCCCAATGAAAACAAAAAAAACTCAAACCCAGCTGTGAAGAAAGAGGTGTTATTTATTTTCACCATGTTTTGAGATTCTCTCTCTTATAATGGAGACTTTACCACTCTGATTTTATTGATCCATTTCAGAAATAAAGCCTACATCCCTTGAAAAGAGAAAATTCTGATATGAATGAGGGGAACTGATCCAACTTGCATGAACAGGAACAGGCTTTGACTCATTATCTGTCCTTGCACTATGGCAGGAGTATGATCGAAGAGAAATCAGTAAGTGATAAAGGTGTTATGTGAATGTGCCCTGATGAATAGTTCTAGGTTGGACGCCATTCACAAAGGTTTGCATTGCAGCCACAGTGTGCAGTGACCACTGTCCAAAAGGGTTTTGTTTTTGTATCTCAGGCTGGCACCCTCCAAACTCCCATCAGCCCCAGCTAGCACAGCCAATAGTCAGGGATGATGCAAGTTTTAGCACTGAACATCTGGAGGAAACCAAGTTGTGAGAGGTCACTGTAAGTCATCACATTCCACAGAAACATATAATAAACAAGAATTGCAACTACACAGCATCTGTACCTTAAGACACTTAAGCAACGTAACCAGGACAGACGCCTGAGAAAGCTTATGTTTCCAAGATGGCTGACATCTTATCACATGCCCAAGGAGTGAGAGAGCGGAGAGACGGGTACTTGACCTGTTCATACATTCATTGATTTTGTCCAGAAGGTGCTAAGAGAAATAAAAAAGAGAGAACTTGTGATAAAAGCAAATGGAGAATTTACCTGGAGGGAAGCCGAAATATATAACTGAACCTGCTCTCACTCTCTTTCATAGGCCTCTCAAAGCACTCCTAAATAACAACATGGGCCTTGGTTCACCTGTTAGATCACCTTACCCCATGAATATGCTCACTTGACCACTTCCATCTGCAAAACTGGCTATCACATAACATTCTGAAAGCAGAATATGTGTTTTTATCTGTTTTTAGCTTATCACTGATTTCAATTATTATTTGAATGTTTTTACTGTTAATTTGCTTTCTTCTTTTTTAAAGCTACTTTCTTACCATCATATTGTATATAAACTGAATGAAATAAATATTTGTTTACATCCCACCTTTAACTATAAAATAAACTCAAAGTGGCTTGCAATATAAAAATCTCTCCTTCCAAGAACCAATGCAACTAATGAATGCCAACAGGATTATAGTAAAAAGGAGGGCACTGAAAAGCATGAGGAGATTAGCATGTTCAGAAGGAACCTCAAAGTTTGCAGAACAATCACTCAATCTTTGGGGGAGACATTAAGGAGGTTAAAAAAGGGCAACAACTCCAAAACAGTCCAATATTGACTCAATGGCCACTGAATGCTGGGAATATCGGTTTAGGGACATGGTTGGCTGGCATTCAGAAACATTCTGAAAATAATACAAACAAGTGCAAATGTAAAACATACACACCCCACAGAAGTTTCATTTAACTAGTGGTTGTGGTTCAAGAACAGTACCACAATTAAAGACCCACAACTGGCTCAATTTACAAGGTTGCTTCATTCATACATGCTCAAGACTGGACCATGGAAGAAGCTGCTCAGAGGCACCTACAGTCACATGGGAAGTGATTGGCAGTGATGGACACCAACTTCAATGGCTTTTAAAAACTGCTTTGATGTATCTCCCCACACACACACAATCAAGCAGTTTTATAAAATTTATTAAATAAATAAAAAGTTGATCAGACAAAATCATGGAGGATAAAGCTGTCAATGGCTACTAGCCATGGTAGCTATGTTCCACCTCTGCTGTCACAGGCTGCATCTCCTAAATACCAGTTGCTGAGAATCACAAATGAGAAAATAGCTGCTGCACGCAGGTATCGCTTGCAGGCTTTCCATAATGGGCATCTGATTGGCCACTGAGAGAACAGGATGCTGGACTAGATGGGCCACTGGCTTCATTCAGCCGCACTCATCTTTTGATCTAAGTGGGCCCGTCTTGTTGCTTTTTAAAGCAGCTCAGCAATTCTTCAGCTCAATTTATACATGGCAGACTTTTCAAACATCCCTTCTTCCATTTAGTGTTTTCTCAATTTCTGGAGAAACATTTCTTATGACAACATACGTGTGCATTACCTTGTCATGCGGCTCTTGAAGAGTGCACAGGGCGTGCAAGACTTGCTCTGAACTTGTTTCCAAGTAGGAATCCACCAGGGTATTTACATGCACTGGCCCGCGGTCTGATGTGGTTATTGGCCACCAAAAGAAAACACAATTACAGATCAGTGCATTCACATACACAAAAAAGATGTATTGGTTAGAAATGATTTGAAGAAACTTATATAGGAGGTTACAGAATAAATCCACTGAGTACTATGCAATTTAACATTTATCCTGTGGGGATTATAGGATTTATTTTATTTTTAATATTTTATTGAAAGTTTTCAGTAAGGAAGTAAAGTGAAAGAAAAGAAAAGGGGGACTAAAACTGAAATACAATACAATATATGGGTGTATAAATAATACAATTATTTCACCAAATGTAAAATTATTAACAAATTATATTTTTCATAAAGAGATTCAATATATCAATTTATTTATGCATACACAATCTGTCTAAAAGCAATCCATTTGTATGCTGCAACCATTGTCATGACTTCTATCCATTGACGGAGGGGGGCCATGGTATTATCTTTCCAGTGAATAAGCATCAGTCTTTTGGCAGAAGGGCACAGAAAGTCTATCTACACCAGGGGTTTTCAACCTGCTCCCTACTGCCCACTAGTGGGCGTTTCAGGATTCTAGGTGGGCAGTAGGTGGTTCTACAGCACAAGCTGAACCCTCCTTCCATCGAGCACTGATGGGTGGTAAGGAAATTTTACCATCAAGAAAGATGCATTAGTGGGCGGTAGGTATAAAAAGGTTGACTACCCCTTATCTACACTGATCCATACCCCATATAGTTGCTATATAATTTAAAATATTATCACCTAACAAGTTTACATTTTTCAGTGGGGACTGTAAGATTTAATTGAAGACTGAGTGGCCAGCAACATGAGACACCTCTGCTAAAACATCTGTTGGCTGCCTCTATGATTCTGAGCCAGGCTCAAGGCTCTTGTGATGCTATACAAAGCCCTGAAAAACTTGGGTCCATGTTATCTTAACTTCCCTGAGCATTTCTATCCCAGTCTTCACTGAGATTATATGGAGAACTGTTAGTGCCCCCCCCACCCCCTGCCCCATCAGAGAGGTGCCATAGCCTCAACTACAAATACGGCTTTTGGTGCAGCCAATCCCATGCTGTGGAACACTCTTCCAGCAGAGATGCAGCATGCACCCTCGCTTTTGACTCTCCAGGTGTCTCTTGCAGACTTCATGCCAGCAGGCCTATGCAGTTTAAATCTCAAGAAGCCAGTTGTTTCAATGATTGTTCTGTACTGATTGCAATGGCTTACATTTTTATACTGCTGTATGCTGCCCTGATATTTTCTAAGAGAGTGGTATATTATTACTACGACAACAATTTAAAATAGCAGTATTCCGTGGCCACCTTAGGTTGAGCAGCAGTTGTGGGCCAGCTGCTTCAGAATAAAATGTGAGGAACTTCGGAAATTCTGTGGACATCACTGGAGACATGACTGATACTTACCTGAGTTTAGGATTTCTCTAAGCTCAGTCTTTACACCTTCCAGGACAGGCAGGTGTGGGGAATCCAGTACAGCCAGAAGATGGCTGATATTTCCATGCTGAGCCATTCTTCTTCACACAAAGTGCTTCTGTGCATGCCACACTGGCTGTGTTGACTCTCACTGCTTCTGTCTTACTGAGGCAAGAGAAATAAATAAAACCCCTGCTTTTGAAATGGGTTCTTTTTTCCCCTTCAGCCAAATACTGACTTTTTTACACCTCAACCCCCAATGCTTTCAATGTATATGCATGCTCAGAAAACGAAAACTACTACTATCTGAAATAAACTTACAGTATTCTGGTGTACACCAGCAGCAAATTTTGTTATTATTATTAACTGTCCTTCAACACTTTAAATGAGTTAAACATATGCCTAAATCCCTCTCAGCAAAATCAATGGGGTTCAAAAAATACTCGTTTTATTTTATTTATACAGGGGTTGTTCCCAGTATAACTGGAGTACACTGTTCTCACCAATTAACAGTTAGCTTCCAGCAGATTATATAGTCAGCTCGAGGGTGATTATCCTGATTTTACAAAGGGCATTATTATTATTTTGCAGAAGGCAAACTGAGTTTGATACATCGCAGGCTGGCTAAAACAATACAGTGGTACCTCAGGTTATATACACTTCAGGTTACATATGCTTCAGGTTACAGACTCCGCTAACCCAGAAATAGTGCTTCAGGTTAAGAACTTTGCTTCAGGATGAGAACAGAAATCGTGCTCCGGCGGCCCGACGGCAGCAGGAGGCCCCATTAGTTAAAGTGGTGCTTCAGGTTAAGAACAGTTTCAGGTTAAGAACGGACGTCCGGAACGAATTAAGTACTTAACCCGAGGTACCACTGTACAGGAATCTGTATGTGAGGCCTGATATTTGAACCCAGGCCCGTCCTGAGATTCAAAAAGTAAAGCTGTCCCACTACCCCTAACAAAGCATTTTAAACAGACTTTCTGGACATTTCCCATTTTTGTCTTTCAAAATGTGATTGAAATCCTCGCAGCCTACAGGATTCTATTTTCGCAAACACACCAATTTCTAGCAAACAGCAAAAGGGGGGGCAGGTTTTTAGCTTTTCTTTTAATGCTAAGAGCTGGGCTGAATGCCTCAAGCCAAGTCATGCTGGCTGGTGCCAAGTCAACTGGACTCCTGCCACTGTTGTCTTCATCTCCAGTGTCATCACCTCCTTTTCACTGCTATTTTGATATTCTACTAGCTATAGTACATAACATCTTGCACAGAGTTTTAATTTCAGGACAGACCCAGCGTCAATAATTCTTTGACAAAAGAGCTGTTGCTGCGGAACCAAACCGCCATTTCCCAGAGTCTTGGAACCGTCAGGGAAAACAGAAAAGGAAGTTATGTGAGATTTGTTTAGATTGTGACAGCTGACAGGCAATGCTGCCATTTTGCAAGCAGAAGCCAAACCCAAGCACAAAAACCCAAAACCATCCTTAAGTCATTTGGCAACTGCCATCCAACATCAAATACAGCTTTTATATATATGGGTTAGTAAAGGGCACTCAACACCAAAGAAGAACTATCAAATTTGCAATTATTATTTTTTTAATCCCAAACACTTGCAGAACATCTAATAGCATTCCAGAAAAAAACAGGCTGCAATTTAAACATCTATAAAATGCAAAAGTTCAGAACTCTTTAACTGTAATGCTGACTCTCTTTCCACTGCTAGAAAATCTGACTTTTTTTCATTAACACCAGTGGATAGGAAAAATAAAGATAAAGGATGATGAGTAAATAGCTGTTGAGCACTCCTACATTCAACAATTTGCCCCAACTAAAACCACAAACTGTATTTTAAAACTTGAACAGATTAAATACTTCAGTTATCTAGGGCTCACATTCCATCATACAGGATCTTGGAAGCACCACTGACAAACCTCCCTTCAAAAGGCGGAAATCTCAAAGCTAGCCATACTCAGATTTTTTTCCACAAAGGACGGCAAATATGTTCCAGCAGCCTTAAGGGTTTTCAGTGCAAAATCTGTTTCCCAACTCCTGTACACTGCAAATGTCTGGCCTAATGGAGACCTGCCTAAGCTAGATGACTTTCAGGCAAAATTTCTACGATCTCTGCTGCAGGTACCCAACTGTGTCCCCAACTCCATACTACTGTTAGAAGCTGGTGAATGCCCAATTTAAACTAAAACATGGTGGGCTGCCCTAAAACACTGGCTCAGGATCTCAGTGTTTGCTCTAGGGAAGGGTTTGTACCAACACCTGACCAATGAGGAGTCTGTCAGCAAATGGCAGAAAACCATGGCTAGAAAAGCCACCTCTATTGGTCTGTCACCCCCCACAACTTTATTACCTGGGTTACGCAGGCGCCCAAAAGACGTTAAATCAAAGATTATGGGATAATACACACAGTGACTTGCGATCTCGATCAAACGCAATCTGTAGTCCATTGGCAGTAGGAGTACAATATGGGCATGTCTTTAAGTTAACACCTTACATTAAATACCTGGCAGTACCAAATTATTGAAGGTTATTCACTAAAGCCAGACTAAACATCTTTCCTTCTGCAGTGTTGGATGGCAGGTGGAGAGGAGCCCCCTACCAGGACAGACTTTGCTCAGGTGCTCAGGACATCGATTCTATAAAACATATTTTGCTGTGCAAAATATGAGCAAGCCAGGGCTGAACTGATATTACCCTTGCTGGTACCTTTCCCAGGAAAATCAGAGGCTCACTATGTCAGGTTCCTATTGGAAGACCGGACAAACGCTAGAACATTAGCAGTGGCAAAGTTTTTATCAGTGGTTGCAAGAACCAATGATCCCTATCTTTAAGTCTGAACAAAATGTTTGTTTAACCTGGAGGTAGGCTGCCTGAATTGTGCATTGCTTTGTAACGATTTGTTGGGTCTCTGCACCGTAATAAAGATTGATTGATTGATTGATTGATTGATTTTGAGACTTTCCAGAGGGCCACTGCTCCTGCCCTACAATAGTAAGTTGTACACAGGTGCCACATCCTTAAAGCACTAAGATACCACCTGCAAGAATCATGGATTCTTCTGCAGAATCATGGGAGCTGTAGTTTGGCAAGGGTGCCGAGAGTTGCTAGGCGACACCTATATTGCTCACACAGCTAAAAATTCCAGAGTGCTTTAAAAATTAATCCTTCTTCCTAGGGAACTCTGGGAATTGTAGCTCTGTGAGGTGATTACAGTGTCTCTTAACCCTCAAAGTCTATGACAAACTAGAGCTCCCATGATTTCTGGGAGGACCAGGGAACAATTGTAGGAATGAAAATGTAATTTCTAGCCATGTTTGGTAATCAAGGCTCTCTCAAAAGAGCCAGACCTAACTGTAAGACTTAAATCTAAAGCTTCTTCTATCATGGCTCAAAAAAATAATGTCTGCACACTTGCACACAAAAGCTCATACCAATAACAAACTCAGTTGGTCTCTAAGGTGCTACTGAAAGGAATTTTTTTATTTTGTTTTGACTACGGCAGACCAACACGGCTACCTACTTGTAACTAGAACTGTGGTATAGTGGTTAGACTATTGGACTATGGCTTGGGATCAAATCCCCACTCAGTCACAGAGCTCACTGGGTGTGACCTTGGGCCAGTCACTATCAGCCTAACAGCCCAAGATTGTTGTGAGAATAAAATTTAGAGGGAGGTGTAGAAATACATATGCCATCTTGAGCTCTTGGAAGTAAGGTGGGATAAAAATGCAATAAAAAATAAATAAAAAAATAAAAGTTAAGCAACTGCAAAGGACAGCTGGCCGAATCTCTGCTGGAAGGGTGTTTACAGTGTGGACCCAACAACCACAAATGTCTGACTTCTAGTTGAGGCCAGCTTTGCCTCTGTAACACGGGTGGGGGGTGGGCTACTAACAGAACTCCTGTGATTGAGCTGCAATATAAGGGCTATGGCGATCCTTAAGGTACTCTGATCCAGAAGCGCATTCTTTTTTAAAATGCAGACTTTTAGGGTGTCATCTCCCTTCACACACAGCCAAGTCAACCAGGACACAAAGTTTAGTCTGCACATTACAATAGTTATCATAAAGCCTCCTGTAAAATTCTGCTGAAGTGGATTCTTCTTTGGATTGCTATAGACAAGTACCTCAAAGATGACTTCCCCCAAAAAACCTAGTAAATAGACTGAAAGCTCAAGACAGTTTTCACATCCAAGCCAACCAGGGAATAACCTGCTGGACCAAAGTGACTCACAGAACCAACATAGCACCCTCCAGGCAGTGTGGAGTACAACTGCTATCAGCCCTGATTACTGGCCATACTGGCTACAGCTGGAGGAAGTTGCAGTCCACAATTTCTCCCTGCCTGTAGACAATCAATGCCTGTAAGGAATAACTTTCATAAACTCTGAAAAATTAATCTTATTTTAAGTGATGGAGAGTATTATTAGTAACAAGCTCATTAGACAGGATAGCCTGAGGTATTTCAAGTATGCCTGCCAATTTGACGAATTAGCCATAGTTGGTATTAGTCAGTAGAATTTTACAGAAGTCATCACCAGCCACACACACAGAAATGAATGTGAGAGAATTTTTAAGTGCATACAGCCACCTTGAATACTCTCTACTGACAGCTATGCCTGGGAAGAGTGGTTTTCCTCTCAATCTAAGCCAGAGAAACACAACAATAGGATAAGCAAGCCAGCTGACTGTGCCTGAAAAACAGAAAGCCTTGCAACAGAAATAATCCAGCTAAAAACAAAAGACTATTTTGTTCCTTTATTTGTGGGTCCCTCTGAATTAGAGCTAGTCAACAGGATGTTTTTCAGAGGAGAAGGGTGCATTTTCTTTCCCCCCCAAAAATGTAAGAAAAACCCTGCTGGATGACAGTGGCCAAACAGATACCTATGAGAAGCCCACAAGTAGGATCCAAAGGGGGCTATATACACTAGCCAACTTTCCATTTTCAAAAACAGGTTAGTCAAGATTTGCCAAACACTGGTTAAAATGTATCTCAGATAAAGGGGCCCTTAGAAGGGACTTCCTGGTTCAAGGGGCAGGGAGAGGACGTTTCAAAAACAAGCTTAAACACAAGAGAACAGACTGGGGAATATTCACAAAGGCAATTCACCCATGTCTTTGTCCTCCCCCCCCCCCCCATTCCTCCCCTCTACCCACTACCACCTCTACTTAGCCCTGCCCACCTCACAGGAATAGCACACAAATAACACTAAAAGCTATAAAACTGAAATAAGTATCGTTCCTTTACCCTTCCTTACATAACAACAGAGCCCATCTACCCTTGCTTCCCTCCCCCTTTTTGGACCTTATTCTCCATTTCTTCTCGGTCTAAAGGCTTGCTTCATAGCTTTAAAACAATAAACAATTGGTTGCATCAACTGCTAGTCCTACTCAGTAGAACCACTGATGCCTAAGATGCATGGGTAAGTTAGGTCAATTAATATCAATAGGTCTGCTTTCAGTAGAACTAGCACCGGGTACATGAAGCACTGTGATCACAAAACAAGCACTATAACTATTATTTAGCAGCTGTCTTATGATTCTGCTTCTCTACACCGCCCCACCGTGCCCCTTCCTCATTCGGCCCCTACCCCAAATAATACTTAGAACTGATCTTCCCCTCATCTTCTCGATTTTTCTCCCCACCCTGTTTTTAGGCAAACACTATTCCGCAGCAAGAGCTTCAATTCAAAGGCGCATTACCTCTATTATTTCTTTGCCCGCAGGACCCTCCCGCACAATATATTTAGCTTTCCCTCCGCATCGCCACTTTCTTTCTTCCTTCCCCCCCCCATCAACACACCACTTTTCCCTGACCTACCTCTCAGGGGCGTTGTTACGGATAAACTGAAAAGTTGCAATGACAAAAAGGCGTCCCTCAACCAAAAAGCTCCAATTTAAATGCACGATGCCCCTTTATTGTTTCTTCGTCTCCCTTCTGCTCCGATGCACACACAGACAGCCCTGCCCCCGTGCTCCATCCTCTTCCCTGCTTCCTCTCGCCTGATGGACCACTCCTTCCCCACTGCCCCTTATTCCTCTCATCGCTACCCCCGTTTCTTCTTCCTTCCCCCCTGCTTTCCCCACTGTCACCCATTCATTCTTACCGAACCCCAAACCTAGATATTCACCCTTCCGATTCTGCTCCGGCGGCTGCTCCTCCTTCGCCTACGCTCAGCTGTTTACCACTCAGGACTCCTAAAGCCCACAGGGCGCCGCCATCTTGCCCCGCCCAGATATCCCTCCGCCGCCTTTCTCTTCTTCGCCCCCTCCTTCAGAAAATAGTCCCCCTCCCACAACGCAAGCGACCCCCGCTCCCGCCCGGTGTCACATCCTTTTGTCGCCTCAACCAAGACCCCTTCTCTTAAGACATTGAGACCCGAGCACGTTGTGTGCCGTCTCCGGTGTCCTTTGCTCTAGGGCGGAGGCGGACGGTTATCAGAACAGGGTGGCAATGCGTAAAGCGACCAAGAGGTCTCGTGATTAAGAGGGAGGCCCGCGGCGAAAAAGGTTCCAGCACTAGGGGTGGGTCATGTGATGCGAAGTCGCTCTGTGGGGGAGCAAGGCGGGAGGAAACTTTTGCAAACGGACAAGCAAGGCTGATGGAGGGAGGTGCTACCGGGTTCGGCCCTGGGGGCCACGCCCACCCTGTTTACGTTAGCAACTGCGGCCTGGACAACTTGAACCCGCCCGCCGCGTAATTAGAAAATGGTCAGAACTAGGAATAGGCCCGCAGCTCACTGGAGGGGAAAGCTACAAAGGCAGACCCCTTGGTCTTTCTATGCAATATCTGAGTTTCCATTCGTCTCATGAAAGCAGACACGGTCGCATTAAAACACTACATTTATTCCAAGAACATTCATCGCTATTACAGTGGTACCTCGGGTTACATACGCTTCAGGTTACAGACTCCGCTAACCCAGAAATAGTACCTCGGGTTAAGAACTTTGCTTCAGGATGAAAACAGAAATCGTGCAGCGACGGCGCAGCGGCAGCAGGAGGCCCCATTAACTAAGGTGGTGCTTCAGGTTAAGAACAGTTTCAGGTTAAGTACAGACCTCCGGAACGAATTAAGTACTTGACCCAAGGTACCACTGTATATATCAGCATAAGAACCTAGGAAGAGCCAGGTGGATCAAGCCAATTGTTACGGTAAAATCTGGGTGCAAGGCTGCTCTGCCACCCAGCTCGTCGGACTAAGTCCGCCGGTCCCTGCGGAGGAAAATGAGCTCAGCCGGAGACAGGAGCAAGCTGCAGAAGATCCAAGTTTATTGCGCAACAGGTTCAAGGCGAGATTGAACAGCAAGAAAGGGGTGACATGAACTTTTGAAACTTCCCTCCATGTGCCAGAATACAGTGCAAAATACATCCCAGTTACATCATGAATACATTAAGAAGAGGTTGGGTTACACAGGATTAACATATGGAGGAGGGAGGGGGGAATATGCAGAGCTGGAGATATGCGCAGATAAGCACATCCTGAGTACCAGCGATGAGAAGACAATGGTCCATGTACTGGCATTGCCCAGAGGAAAGGCTTGGCAGAGTGATTTGACAGGATTAGAGTCTTGACACCTTGCTTGAGGGATTATGGAGGACAGGGGAGGTGTCATGGAGTCCTAGAGAAATTGAGCAAATTGGCACGTTGATTTTCTATGAATTTTATAGATTTTATAGACAATTGGAAATTTTATAGACAATTGGAAATAAATGGATATATTGTAGCGAAGAAGAAGGTGAAGAAGACATGCCCCTCCCTTCCGTATCACAATGCATTCAGATTTGAAAATAAGGGATCAGCAGACTCACCTGTTCCAGGGACAGTCTACGGGATATCTAACAATCCGGGATAGCAGCGGGAAATGGCGGGAAACGGTGCTGGAATAAGGGAATTTCCCACAAAAAAAGGGAAGGTTGACAGCTATGAGCCAATGGCCTAATATAGCAAACTTAAAACCATGGAGAGACCTGGTCTGAACAAAGACATTGGATTCTTATCTCATTATACATGACAAAGCCATTTTTCACCTTCTCACCCCTTGCTTTTTCCTGTAAGACCTATTGCAGTCGTTAAGAGTCGTCAACAGGCTCATCACAGCTATCTGCCTATCACCCATTCCCACCACCCTTCTGAGTAATACCCCTCCCCACCTTCTCACTATATATATAGAAGGGTCTGGTGACTTCTGTTTCAGTGTATCTGAAGAAGTGTGCATGCACACGAAAGCTCATACCAAGAACTAACTTAGTTGGTCTTTAAGGTGCTACTGGAAGTTAATATCCAGGTGACCTCCAGCTTCCCTGGAATCCTCCAGGCTTTCTCTTTCCTCTTGAGGTACACTCTGATAACCATTCCAGTGCAGCTTACCCAGTCACTCACACTTGGCAGCCAAGATTATGAGTTTCCAAAGCATGTTTAAGTCAGGATGCCAGCCTCAGAACCAGAGCTGTCTCAACCCAGATGCCCTTCGTCATCACTATCAACATTTTCACCATTTCTTATCAGCACAGCTCCTATACATCATTAACAGTTTTCATTATCACAAGCATGCAAAAGCACATAGCTGAACAGAGTAATTTAGACAAAACACTTACTAACTGCATTCAAGAAAACAAAACACACCACAGCATTTCAAAACCTTTGTTGAACTTGCAGCAGGCAAAGTCCCTTTGTAAATCTGTTCAGTCAGCAGAAACCCATCCTCCTCTCCTTGTTGCAATACCCTGCCTGGGGTTTCCACATAATTCTTTCTACTGAGTAAATCAAACAAAGTTCTCAGTCCTTGTTGGTTAATCCATAGGTTCAGTCTTCCTGGGGCCCTGCTATTCCTTCTGGGTTGTGGGTCAGGGCTTCCAAACTTACACCTGCAGCCCCAAAACAATTTATGCAGCTGCTTGAAACACAATTCCAGGACCCCCAGCTGTTTCCTCTCTGGCACATGTGGAATCTCCTCCCTGGGGCCCAGTCCACCCCATCTCCTGCCCCATATTCCAAATCAAAATCTTGCCACCAGGCTTTATCTGGGGGCACTTTCTTCAGAATCTCCAGGCCCGCCTCACCCACACAGATGTCCAGAAAACGCCTCTTTGCATACTCCTGGTCAGTGCTGGATTTATGTATAATCAAAACAAGCTTTAGCTTAGGGCCCCACTCTATTGGGGGCCCCAAAAAAATTTAAAGGGAAAAAAAAACCCTGGATGTACATTTCCAAAATATAAGATAACAAATAAAATAAAACCTACATACAGCAACAGTGTTTTGGGTTGTGTAGGCTCCTATGACGTAAATAATGGACCCCGCCTGCTAGCCTGCTCCCTAAAATATCACTGGTTTGCTCATTTCTTTATATAGTTCAACAATTGCTTTGATAAAATACATATTTTGTTACATGCAAATGGCTTTAGATACCTATTGGGTCCATAAATTACCATATAGCATATATGCAACTGAAAAAAACAGCGACAATTTGTTGTTGACAAAGGACAGCTGGACATATAATGGGCCCCATTACCTTCAGTAGCTTTGTTGTTGTTTAGTCGTTTAGTCATGTCCGACTCTTCGTGACCCCATGGACCAGAGCACGCCAGGCACTCCTGTCTTCCACTGCCTCCCGCAGTAGTTGGAGCATTCTTTGGCACTGCCCTTCTTTGGGATTGGGATGTAGACTGATCTTCTCCAATTCTCTGGCCACTGCTGAGTTTTCCAAATTTGCTGGCATATTGAGTGTAGCACCTTAACAGCATCATCTTTTAAAATTTTAAATAGTTCAGCTGGAATATCATCACTTCCACTGGCCTTGTTATTTGCAGTGCTTTCTAAGGCCCATTTGACTTCACTCTCCAGGATGTCTGGCTCAAGGTCAGCAACCACACTACCTGGGGTGTACGAGCCATCCATATCTTTCTGGTATAATTCCTCTGTGTATTCTTGCCACCTCTTCTTGATGTCTTCTGCTTCTGTTAGGTCCTTACCACTTTTATTATGGTAATCTTTGTACAAAATGTTCCTTTCATATCTCCAATTTTCTTGAACAGATCTCTGGTTCTTCCCATTCTGTTGTTTTCCTCTATTTCTTTGCATTGCTCGTTTAAGAAGGCCTTCTTGTCTCTCCTTGCTATTTTTTGGAAATCTGCATTCAATTTCCTGTATCTTTCACTATCTCCCTTGCATTTTGCTTGCCTTCTCTCCCCTGCTATTTGTAAGGCCTCGTTGGACAGCCACTTTGCTTTCTTGCATTTCCTTTTAATTGGGATGGTTTTCGTTGCTGCCTCCTGTATAATGTTGCGAGCCTCCACCCATAGTTCTTCAGGCACTCTGTCTAGCAAATCTAAATCCTTAAACCTGTTCCTCACTTCCACTGTGTATTCATAAGGGATTTGATTCAGATTGTATCTTACCGGCCCAGTGGTTTTTCCTACTTTCTTCAGTTTAAGCTGGAATTTTGCTATAAAAAGCTGATGATCTGAGCCACAGTCAGCTCCAGGTCTTGTTTTTGCTGACTGTATAGAGCTTCTCCATCTTTGGCTGCAGAGAATATAATCAATCTGATTACGATGCTGCCCATCTGGTGATGTCCACGTGTAGAGTAGTCTCTTGTGTTGTTGGAAAAGCGTGTTTGTGATGACCAGCTTGTTCTCTTGACAGAACTCTATTAGCCTTTGCCCTGCTTCATTTTGATCTCCAAGGCCAAACTTGCCAGTTGTTCCTTTTATCTCTTGATTCCCTACTTTAGCATTCCAATCCCCTATAATGAGAAGAACATCCTTCTTTGGTGTCACTTCTATAAGGTCTTGTAAGTCTTCATAGAATTTGTCAATTTCAGTTTCTTCAGCACCAGTAGTTGGTGCATAAATTGGATTACTGTGATGTTAAAAGGTCTGCCTTGGATTCGTATCGAGATCATTCTATCATTTTTGGGATTGCATCCCAATATAGCTTTCGCCACTCTTTTGTTGACTATGAGGGCCACTCCATTTCTTTTACGGGTTTCTTGCCCACAGTAGTAGATATGATGGTCATCTGAACTGAATTCGCCCATTTCCGTCCATTTTAGTTCACTGATGCCCAGGATGTCAATATTTATTCTTGCCATTTTTGACCACATCCAACTTACCCAGGTTCATGGTTCTTACATTCCAGGTTCCTATGCAATATTTTTGTTTACAACACTGGACTTTTCTTTCACTTCCACTCATATCCGCAGCTGAGCGTCCTTTCGGCTTTGGCCCAGCCGCTTTATCAGCTCTGGATCTACTTGTACTTGTCCTCTGCTCTTCCCCAGTAGCATGTTGGACGCCTTCCGACCTGAGGGGCTCATCTTCCAGCGTCATAACTTTTATATGCCTATTGTCTTTGTCCATGGAGTTTTCTTGGCAGGGATACTGGAGTGGCTTGCCGGTTCCTCCTCCAGGTGGATCACGTTTGGTCAAAACTCTCCACTATGACCTGTTCATCTTGGGTGCCCTGCTCAGCATAGTTCATAGCTTCTCTGAGTTATTCAAGCCCCTTCGCCATGGCAAGGCAGTGATCCATGAAGGGGTTCAGTAGCTTAGGGCCTCATCAAACCTAGATCTGGCCCAGCTCCTGCTGCTAAACAAAGACATGTAACTTCCCCAGTGGCTTTCTTCCCCAGACCGCATTGCTCTTGGCAGCTCCAACTGCTAGAGTCCACTTAAGGACTGTTTCTAGCATTGGGTCATTTCCTCTCCCACTCAAGGCCATTTGGAGCCATCTAAGGGACAAAAGCCCCAACGTTCCCCCCTCGCCAAATCCAACAGGCACTGAAGCCTCCTGTTTCGATTCAGCTGTCTGTTCCCTGAAATAAAAAGATAAAGGTCTTATAAATGTTCATAAATGTACCAAGCAAACACGTACATAAATATATAAACCACATGTCTAAAGCAGCACAGGAAAACAGCCCTGGAACCATTTTGACTCTCAAACTGACCAAATGTTTTCTCTGCAAGGTCAAAGGAAATGGAAAAGTCTCTCCATTGTTTTTTCCTTCACAAATCCTGTCTTAAGGGTATGTCTGTGTATGAATAGGGTGAGCCTGTGACCTGGCTTAGGAACTAAGTATTTGTCATTACAAAAGACTGGCCAGGCTCCCCAGGGTATCTAATCAAGTGACCCTTAACAGGTCTGCCCGAAAGGAGATAAACAACGCACTCAGATTTCTGTTGTAGACCACCCCTTCTGTGATATAGGTATGATGTATCTGGGGGGTGGTCTTGAGCTACACCCCTTCTGTGATGTATGTATGATGTTTCTGGGGGTGGTCTTGGACTCCAGGGCGGCCAATTTTAAATGTCTATATAAGGGCGGGCACACCTGGGTTCTGGGTCCCTCCTCCTTTCCTGTGTGAGAGGGGAGCACCCTGTTGCAACAGTTCAACAAAGATCAGGCTTGCGAGCTGCTTCACTTCTCAATATTATCTGGTTGGCCTCTTGTTTTTTCCTCCGACTGATGGAGAATCTGCATAGGATTGGCGCCTCTTCCATTTCCTCAGGCACAACTTCCAACTCAGTGGGAGCCAACTGCTCCCCCACTCCAGACAGCTCATACTTGTCTCCATTGCATTCAGCTGCACACTGCAACTCCTCACAGTCCAAGCCCTTCAACTGCCCACCCACATTCTGGATCTTTATAGCCACCCTGGGCGGTCTGACAGCTAGACTCCCAGATCACTCCCTGACCCTTGTAGCATCTCACCACCCAGCAGGGCACTCTCCCCACATGTGGTATAGAATTCAACTAGTAGCAATTCTTGCTCTTTGGCACTTCCATTTTCTCTTTTTCTTCCACCACTGACTGCTGGAATGGAGTCACATTTTTGCTATGCAAGGAGACTTCTCCCCCACTATATCACCAGCTGCTTCATTTCATCAAATCACTGCTCCTGGTGCTTTTCCAGCCTAACTCGAACTGCTCAAAAGGTGTTACTGTTTCTCCCCTCCATTGTTACCTCAGGTGGATGTTGCGCCTACGTCAGGCAACCTATGGCCCGGGGGCCAGATGCAGCCCAATCGCCGTCTCAGTCTGGCCCACGGACGGTCCGGGAATCAGCGTGTTTTTACATGAGTAGAATGTGTCCTTTTATTTAAAATGCATCTCTGGGTTATTTGTGGGGCCTGCCTGGTGTTTTTACATGAGTAGAGTGTGTGCTTTTACATATTTAAAATGCATCTCTGGGTTATTTGTGGGGCATAGGAATTTGTTCATTTTCCCCCAAAAAACATAGTCCGGCCCAGCATATGGTCCGAGGGACAGTGGACCAGCCCATGGCTGAAAAAGGTTGCTGACCCTTAGCCTACGTCTTTCTCTCCAGAAGCACAGGTCCCACATTTGACACCAGTGTTACAAAGGTTGGACACCACCCCCACTCTCTGCTGAGCGGTAGCAAGATTCCAGGGGGTTCCAGACACTCACCCAAAGTTTGTGCCCCTTTGGAGAATTGAAGATGTGGAGGAGACTGTCATAGCTTTAATAAATATGATATATTCACATATTTACACCTTCAGTCTTCATGGAGTCCAGATCTTATAGCATGGTCATCTCAAGCAGGGCTTGTTCTAAAAGCAGTACAGCACCGGAGTCAAAGGCATCTCTCCATGTCAGACTTTCAGCCTGCTCAAGGTGTATCTCTTTGCTCTCCCCTACTTCTGTTCAGTACACCTTGCTCTAAAAACCTCTCTTTTCCTGTCACACCAAACACACCTCCCATTGTTGTAAGCCATTACCACGTTTATTGTTGCCCTTTGGGCCACCACCACACCATCAGCATGGCAACCTCTGTCTTCCCAGGCCCAATATTCCTTCTAGAGGGGCCATTAACACTTTTTGTCACGCTAACACCTCTGTCTCATGTGAGGCTCTGGCTTGGAAGGAAACTTAGCCTGTACTTTTCCACTGACCTCCAATCTACCCTTCAATACTCCAGATAAAATCCTACCATTTACTAATTTATAGGGTTTAGGGAGGCTCCCTTTTCAAATCTATAAAACCATGTTCCCCTGGTCCCTCCCTAGTACAGTATATTGGCCTAGTTTAACAGATTGGAGGAATTTAGATAATAGGCTGGTCAGCTCTTGATGACAGAATTAGCTTCATTTTGTTCACGCTGTGTTATTTTGCTAAAGGCTCTTTCACTGCTGCTTTGTGCTGTAGTCAAGACTGCTATTTAATAAAAGCAGCTAACTTCCCTCCACTTGTGTTGTTATTGCCATTGAATCCAAAAGAACTCTTCACCTTTGTCCAAATGTTTTGAAACTTTGGAAAAAACTTTGAATGGTTAACTTATTAACTATGTTTAAACAGAAACTAAAGCTCGAATGCTGTTTAAAAGAGAAAAAAGGCTCATTTTCTATAGAAGTGAAAGCAATCAGACTGGAATAACCGGAAAATATAAATATATTGAAGGTACCCAGAGGCTGGGACATGATATTTACAAGAAAATATCCACTTTAATGTACCTTATCATTTACTTGTTTAAAATAAGTTTGATTTTTATGCTTATGATTTACTCTATACCCATACTAGTACTGGAGTGCCCTCTACTGTTAAAAGAGGACACACACCAGGGTGTAAGTTCTAAAGCATGGGTAGGCAAACTAAGGCCCAGGGGCCAGATCTGGCCCAATCACATTCTAAATCCGGACCGCGGACAATCCAGGAATCAGCATTTTTTTACATGAGTAGAATGTGTCCTTTTATTTAAAATGCATCTCTGGGTTATTTGTGGGGCATAGGAATTTGTTCATTTTTAGTATTTTTTTCAAAATATAGCCCCCCACAAGGTCTGAGGGACAGTGGACCAGCCTACTGCTGAAAAAGTTTGCTAACCCCTGTTCTAAATGTTTTGGGTTAATTCAAAAACATGGAAAGCTTAGATTGGCAAAGGACACTATTGCCTAATGGCCAAAATGAGTTAAAGGTATTAATGTAATTTCTTTAGCTGTGAAGGGGTTGGGAGATCCAATAAAATGCACCAGAATGGCAACTTATTTATTCAAAATGGATCCATATATAGCCTTTTTGCAAGAAACCCATAAAGCAGATAGAAAAAAACATTGTTTACATAGTCATGGGTGGGCCAAAAGTTCATGGCAAGTAGCTCCAACAGAGCTAGAGGGGTGGGCCTTATTTAGGGTTGCCATATGTCCAGATTTCCCAGACATAGGAGGAATTCAGCCCTCGTTAACAGCATCTGGCAGAAATCGCTGAAGTGTCTGGGAAAATCCAGATGTATGGCAACCTATGTCGGCAGTGTCATTTTTGGTGATATTCCTTTAAAATAGCTGGAAAACTCCCCCCCCCCAAAATTGCGAATTTGCTCAACATGTTTCCAGATTTTCATTTTGAAATATGGCAACCCTACCTTATTAATACATTCATTATTTAAATTTCAGTCTACAAAACTATTGAGAGATGAAAATGGAAGATATATTTTTGTTCAAGACATTAATGAAACACAAAATACCACATTGGCATTTATTTATGCAAATTACCCTTTCTGCAAAACAAAAAACAAAACAAAAACCTCTGGCCAAACTGAAAAAAACTGAACCGTGTGGGCAAGGTGTTTTCTTAACCCGGAACTCTGGAAAAGGCTGACTACAGTGGTACCTCGGTTTAAGAACAGCCCTGTTTACAAACTATTCGGTATATGAACACCACAAAACCAGAAATAGTGTCCTGGTTTGCAAACTTTACCTCGGTCTAAGAACAGAAGCCGAACGGTGGAAGGGCACTGGCAGCAGGAGGCCTCATTAGGGAAAGTGTGCCTTGGTTTAAGAACGGCTTTGGTTTAGGAACAGATTTCCGGAATGGATTAAGTTTGTAAACCGAGGTACTGAGGCATCTAATCATAAGCCTGCATTTTTATCAAAGCTTCTATATGTTTAATCAGGGCTTGCATTTTAAAAATGAGCTTAAAAAAGGATTTTCAAATGTTTCATGCCAGGCAAAAGACCAGCTGCCTAAAAGAACCTTGGCAAGATGTTTTTCCTCCAAAGACAAGAAGGGCCCCATTGATTTATAGTAGAAAAACAATTCTCAAAGTCATAAAAAGGGAGAATTACATATGCTGCCCCAAGGCTGAGAAAACACCATTAGGAATGGGGAAAGATAATACTAATGTGCCTCCCAGTAAAATGAGCCAGATCTTCTTTCTAAGGTTCAAAGGCCAGGAGCAAAAGGGAAAAATATTTAGCTGACAGAAAAAGAGAACATTTTTGAAGAGGCTTCTTTTAAAAGCTGTTTTACTGAGTTCTTTCCTTTTTACTTTGAAAAGCTTTATTCTTTTAAGAGGCTACCTATGATAAATGTATGAAATATATTAGCTTAAATATATTGGCTTAAATGTAATTATGCAAAGGATTTAAGGAATGCTAGATTCTTATTTCATATGGTTGTAAGAGTTGTATTTATCCTGAAATTAAGTCAGCCACCAGCCCCCCCCCCCCTGCCAGACAGAAGACGCCATCCGGGCAGTCTTGATATATAGTTGTCAGGCATTTTGTTTAGAAACATTAAATGAAGGAAATCTTTCAATGTTGATGTGAAACTCAAGATCCTTGACATCTGTTGAACATAAAAATGTAAGATTAAACCATTTGTTTTAGAAGGCAATAGGGCAAGAAGGGCAAGAGGTGAGCTGGTAATTAAGATTCCATGTAAGATATATTATTACTTATATGTCATATATATAGCTCTTTGTCTCCCTTATAAGGGCAAGGAAGTGGGTGTATCTTTTGTGGGTGTATCTTTTGTGATTGGCTCTAGCAAACAGCCAATAGGAATTTCAACCAGGCTGATTGGACAGAGGCAGCCACAGGAGGAGCAAAGGGGGCTGGATTAAGGGAATATAAGTGTTGGCCAGAATGGCAGGAGGCCAGGCCAGAGCTTGGTAACCACGTACCACTGAGCCTCTTATTTATTTGTCTGACAAATAAATTACTATTTTAATTTCTCTATTGCTGCGTTGAATATTTCATTCCAGCTAAGCGTTAACCACAAGCAGGGTGCTACATTTTATGGTGCCGTGACTCGGATAAGTGGTCTGCTGGAACGCAGCCCCTTCGCCCTACTGGGCAGGGTACAAGAGAGAGGACAACTGCTTACCCAAAGCGCGCACTGGTAATTTTTTCCAGGGGGAACGCAGAAGACTCGTCTGTCTGATACCCTGCTCACTGGCGGCGACGGACCGGGGGAAACAGGGAACCAACCAAGGGTAAGTGCACAAAGGGATTTTTGGCCCTCCAATTAATTGGGAGGAAGAGAAGTCTTGATCAAACTTCTGCGTCTCAGTAAGGGGAAACTGAGTACGCTAGGTGGTTGGGTACATCAGATGGTGATCTGGTGTAGGGAAAGGGAAGGATTGGGAGGTAGAGTGTGGTGAAGTATCCAGCGCATTGTATGTGTGAGAAAGTACAGAGCAATCTGTAGCTGACCTGAGTGTGGAGTGGGCAGTACTTCGATTCCTAGTGAGGCGACTCCATCTAGGCAAGGAAACCCACGAAGCGCGTCTGTGAGTGACTGAGTGGATACTTCACAGGGCCATACAATGGGAGTTGGGGGTTCAAAGGGGGAAAATACACCTCTTGAGTGTATGTTAAATAATTTTAAGAAAGCCTTCTCAGGGGCATATGGAGTCAAAATGACGCCAGAGCGCTTGAGAACGTTATGTGAACTAGAATGGCCAAAACAAAATACTGGATGGCCATCTCAGGGAACCTTTGATATAAATTTAGTAAGCAAACTTTGGACTGATATCGCCAAAGAAACTGGAGGGTGCCCAGAACAATTTCCATATATAGATTCCTGGCTGAGCACATTAAATAAAAATCCTCCATGGATAAGGGAATGCAAAGTCAAACGATGCAAATTATTGGCTGTAAAAGCCGAAGCTAGGAAAGGAATCTTGCCAAATAAACTCAAACCCATTTTTGAGGGGCCAGAGGAAGAGGTGCTTCCACCTCCACCCTATGCTCCACATCGAAGGGAGCTTAATCCAAACACTCCACCAGTTGTAACCCCAAGGCAAGAAACTGGAATGAATAATGGGAGTGGAGTCACAGAGCTTGATTCCTTGATAGATTATGATAAATATCTTCAGGAGGCATTGGAGTTCTATAATAAAGCCCAAGCAGAAGTGGTTATTCCACCTGTGACTCCTAATAGACCTCCATCTACAGTCTCCTTTAGTGGAACAACTGATTGCCCACCCCAAACCCCTGTACATCCAAGTCCCAGAGAAATGTTACAGAAGTTACAGGGAGACCTTGCTCGGTCAGCAAGCAATACAGCCAGGCGTATAAAGCTGCTAAAAGAACGCCTTGCGACAGATACCATCCCCTATGATTTGAGGCCCCTAGAGCAAAGTGAAGAGAAAGATCACGTAGTAGCCCCTCTTAGAAGAGTATTTGATGCACTTGAGGAGCCTGCGCTGGTTAATGGGCAACCCGGACCACGGCCACCTCGAACTTCGACCCTGCAATATATTCCATTCACAACTACAGATCTGATGAATTGGAAAACACACACCCCATCTTTTGCAGAAAAACCTCAGGCTATGATGGACTTGGTGACTTCAATAGTAAATACTCATAGCCCTACTTGGACAGATTGTCGCCAGCTCCTAAATACTCTGTTCACCACTGAGGAAAGGAGAGACATAATTGAAAAGGCACAGATATATTTGCGTGAGCAGGCCAGAGCGGGAAATATTTATAATATTGACCGTCATCTCCAAGATAACTTTCCCTTGGAAGATCCTAATTGGGATCCAAACAATGCAATTCACCTGGCCAGACTTACCACCTACCGCCAGACACTTGTGCAAGGTATCCGCAGGGCATGCCAGAAGCCCACTAATATGTCTAAAGTCTCAGAAGGGTAGATGTGTTACCCATAACACTGTTTCGTGTTCGGTGTGCACCCACAAAAAGACTTAAGTTGTCACCTTTTGAGCTCCTGTATGGGAGACCGCCCTCCTTTGTTCAGGATATTCCAGCTGACCTTAAACAAATAGGAGACCATGTGACACAGGAACAAGTGCAATCTCTCTCCCGTGTTTTTGTTTCTGTACCACTGTACTGGAAAGTGGGAAATATCTAATGTTCTGCTTGAAGACTCTGCAGGAGCTGTGCATATTCTGCTGATCACACTGGTCAAAGTGTAGTATAGTATCAACAACAGATGGTGAGCCCCATATAACAAATTATGGGCCAACTGACTCAGTAGTACTAACAAGCAGTTATTTCACACACATGTACAGTGGTACCTCGGGTTAAGAACTTAATTTGTTCTGGAAGTCCGTTCTTAACCTGAAACTCTTCTTCTGGGGTCTTCTGCTGCTGCCGTGCCGCCAGAGCACAATTTCTGTTCTCATCCTGAAGCAAAGTTCTTAACCTGAGATACTATTTCTGGGTTAGCGGAGTCTGTAACCTGAAGCGTCTTTAACCTGAAGCGCCTGTAACCCGAGGTACCACTGTATACCCATTCTTTACCCACATGCACTCGAAGCATAACCAATAATTTTCTTTATTTGTTTCTGGGGATGGAGAACATAAGCCATGTTTTGGTTTGTTTCCTACAGTTTGAATCACTTCCTATAGTTATAGAAATAGCTGCCAAATAAAAAAAAAAGAGAGTGGAAGAAGGAAACAGTTTACCAAAAATGAAAACAGATCCGTCATAAGGATGGAGGAAGTCAATTGGAAGAAAAGAAGAACTGAAATTTTTTTTTGTACATTACCTTGATATTGTTTTCTCCTGTTTTTTTGTCTCATTTTTTGTTTTATGAGTGTGTGTGTTTGTGTTGTAAACTTAATAAATAAATGAGATTACGTAATTAAACCATTGAAAATGATAAAAATACAAAGCCCACCCATACAAATACTTCTTTTCCAATGCTTGAAATTATAAACGACATTAAAATAATATTTCTGGTTGTAGAAACAACAGTCCTGTGAGCTTGATATAGATTTGATCTTTATAAAGAGTTCATCATCAGGATTCTAGATGCCTCATGTTCAGTGGCAGCAATGGCTGTGGAAGCTGAAATGTAGATTTTCATTGGTGCTGCTCAGAAAAGTTGAAACTGCAGAGAATAATAACTCCATCTCTCTAAGTGACTTGTGGCAATCATTCATTGCCTTGGTATGTCTCTCCAAAATGTAGGATGCAAGGACTCCTGCTGTCCTTTCCGATATGATGGTAAAGTTGACTCATCACACTCAGAATAGGCAGGAGAAGATGAAGTACACTCCTTCACTCTAGTTATAGCAATGCAGGAAAAACAGTTGATGTGTTCTGGCTCAGGATTCATATTGTTATGAGTCTGTGGGGGGCTTGATTCCCCTAAACTCCTGGGTGTCAGATCCTCCTCTAAATTCCTGGGTCTAGCGAGTGTTGGGGTTTATTCAATGGACTGAAATGGACTGCCAGACACTGGATTTAGCAAGGTGCTAAAATACAGGCCTAAGGGATGTGGGTGGCGCTGTGGGTTAAACCACAGAGCCTAGGACTTGCCGATCAGAAGGTCGGCGGTTCACATCCCTGTGACGGGGTGAGCTCCTGTTGCTCGGTCCCTGCTCCTGCCAACCTAGCAGTTCAAAAGCATGTCAAAGTGCAAGTAGATAAATAGGTACCGCTCCAGCTGGAAGGTAAACGGCGTTTCCGTGCGCTGCTCTGGTTGGCCAGAAGCAGCTTAGTCATGCTGGCCACATGACCCGGAAGCTGTACGCCGGCTCCCTCAGCCAGTAAAGCGAGATGAGCGCCGCAACCCCAGAGTCGGCCACGACTGGACCTAATGGCCACTGAGCTATAGCCCATAAGAACATGACAGGTCTGCTGGACCACACCAGTGGCCCATCTACTCCAGCATCCTGTTCTCACAATGACCAAACAGATGTCTTGCCAGGAAACTGGCAAGCAGGACCCAAGTACAATATCACTCCCCGCTTGTGATTTCCAGCAACTGGTGTTCAAAAGCTCTACTACCTCCAACCACCATGATTAGTAGCCATCAATAGCCTTCCCGTAAGTGGCATGCCCTAACTCTGCAAAAGGTCAGGCTGCAGAACTGCTGCTCTTTTTTATCACCAGAAGGGTATTGGTTCAGGATATAAAACCTAGCATAAACAGCCTTTGAAGATGGTTCTCCAATCTGGGATTGTGTCTGCAAATTTCACAATTCCCTGCACATGGGATTCCATGCTTGTTTCCCTTGAAGTTTCACCTGCGAGAGGTCAGCCCATCTCAGACAGAGGAGGGGGGAATCAGTTTCTTGATGTGAACAGCCTTCTAATCCTGTCCCACTTTGTGAATTACAATTAATTTTTATTTCAGTCTCCCCCCCCCCCCCTGCTGTGCTGGAGGCATGTTTATTTAATCTTCCCTTGGGAAGAGAAGGGGGGGGGGAGAAACTTAAATTAGGATGGGGCTTCAGAAAAGGAATGGATGGAAGCAATTAGTAATATTATTTCTCCTTGACTTAATCTGCATAATATTACATCGGAATAAATAAATTGGTGCACCATTCTGGGGAAGGGGTATTTGCAAGTGAGGCTTGTTAATGGAAAGAGACGGGGTGGAGGGGTGGGTTTAGAATCCCAATGCATAAAATATCCCCCCCCCCAATTATATCATTACCCTTATTTCCTCTTATGAGTCCATGGCCTTTAATGATTTATTTATTCTGCCTGTAATGTCTTAGAGGGCGCAGTGTGCATCAAAAGCCAGTAAGATGCTAAGAACCACCTGGCTGGATCAGACCACGCAGTAGTGTCATCTGGGCCACAGTCACACCATACCATTAAAGCCTATGGTACCACTTTAAACCGTCATGGTCCAAATGAATCCTGGGTCCAGAAATCTGGTGCTGAGAGCCATTAGGAAAACCTTCTTCTCCTCCCAGAGCTGCAATTAATTTCCAGAGTTCCCTGGGATTGATCACTAAGCAACTCTGATCGTTACAGATTTCACCTCTTCGTCTTTGGTCTCCCAATCTAATAATATGTTACACATCTTTTTTAAAAGCTTAGTGTTTTCATCTACAGTTTCTTTTTGGAATCTAGATACTGTGTAACTGAACCCCTTTTTATTTATTTTTATTATGCTCAAGTGGGCACAAGGTTTAGGACATAACATACAAATGGAGGACTGGGAGAAATTATGGGGAGTGAATCTGAAATTTACTGATTGTACTTTGTTAAAAGAGAATTATATGAAAATGATGTACCGATCGTATATTACACCTTTGAAAATAGCTAAAATGTGTAAAACTGTCACCAATAAGTGTTGGAAGTGTAAAAAAAAGGAAGGCACCTTTTTTCATTCACGGTGGAATTGTAAAATAATTAAAAATTACTGGGAAATGATATATAATGAAATTTAAAAAATGTTTAAGATAACTTTAAAATCCATAAGCTTTTTTGTTAGGTATTTTAGGTCAAGATTTGCCAAAACTAAAACAAAAATTCTTTATGTATGCTACAACTGTGGCAATGATGTTATTAGCACAAAGATGGAAAAGTGATAAAATATGAACTAAAGAAGAATGGCAAGAAAAACTTATGGAATATGCCGAAATGGCAAAACTAACTGAAAGACTCCGAAATAAGGACAACAGAGATTTTTAAAAAGATTGGGAACCATTTACAGCATATTTACAGAAACAAGGCAAAGAATTGGACACACTAGCAGGCTTTGAATAAACACTGACAATTAACAAAATAAATATAGTAATTATAAATATGACGATAATATGAGAACCGAATGATAAGAATATGATTTAAGGATACCAAAAAGTTGAGAAAAAAGTAGAATAAGCAGGAGAAGATATTATGTTAAAATAAACAAGAAGAGGAAGTTGAGGGAAGTCGCATGGAGGAAGGGGGAAACTGGGGAATGATGTTATTGTTATATAATGTGATATTTTTATGTTTATAAATGTAAAACCCTATTTTAAAAAAATCATTAAGCCACTCTGGAAATTGTAGCTCTGGGAGGGATATAGGAGTCCCCTAAGAACTGCCAGCACCCTTCACAAACCACAGTTCCCAGAATTCTTTGGGGGAACTGAGCACCAAGTGTATGGTGTGAATATGGCATACCTCTTTGACTTGAACATCGTGCTAGTACTGTGGTGCAGGAGTGCAGAACTTTTGCCCTCCAGATATTGGTGGATTACAAATGTTTCCATTTCCACTCCATACAGATTATCGATGACTATGAGCTGCAGTGGCTATGACAGTGGCTCCTCCACTGCACTGCCAGAGGCCCCATGCCTCTGAATGCCTGTTGCTGAGATTCACAAGTGGAGAGTGTTATGTATTGAAGTTCTCACCCTGGCCACCAGGAGTATCGTGTAGAGAGTTTTCACTCAGGTTCACGTCAGTTATTTTAGGCGGGAAACCCTGGGTTGTTGTTGCTACAGTGTTGACAGCTGGCTGCCTATAAAAGCAGGCCGGCTGAGCTGTTTGCTGTTCAGTTCTGTTCTGGCCTGTGAATAAACAAGAGCTGTTTGAAGAATCGCTGTGTCATCTGATATGTTCACCCACAACTTAACAGAGACAGTGCTAGAGTGCCAGGGCTGGCCAAATACATTTTGCAGCCTGAGGCAAACCATAAAATGGCGCCCCCTTGCTCTGCCGTTTCTCATTTTTACCAAAAACAAACATTTGACTAGCTGGGAGCTGAAGAGGCGCTTTTTGAGCTCTTTCGATCAACCTGCAGCCTGGGACATTTGGGCAGATGGAGATGGTCAGCACCGCCCACAGATGTGGCTACTTCAACGCTTCCCTCCAACTGCCCATGGTGTTTGAAAAAGAACAGCACTGTCTCCTCCCGCCCCCTAATAATAAATAAATAAATAAATAAATAAATAAATAAATAGGACAGTTTGACTTCCCAATTCTGATTAAAAATAACCCCCAATGCAAGCCCATTACACCTTCCAGCCACCTCCCACAGGCCCCCAGTCAAGGATGCAGCCCTGGGAGCATGAGGCAGGGTCAGCCTGAGCAAAAAGTAAAAGCATGTATAGGATTGCAGCCTAGACTTCCAGGTTAGTGCCATCGGCAATGGGGGAATTCCTCTGATCCAGAGGAACCCGCTCCGCGAAAATTGGGTCTGGCCGCCGCAGCGAAGGCGGAGACCCTTTAAAAATCCCAGGCGGAGGAAGCCTGGGAACGTGGGATTCGGCTGACACCAGGAGCCCTACACGCAAGGAAACCCCTTTTCGGGGACCTGAAGCGACGTGGGGTGAGCGGCGCGGTGTTTTGAATCGACAACTATTTTTACGGAGTGAAGCTGCACAGCCGTTGCCGGAAAGCGCTGACTTTTTCCTGGGGACAATTGGATTCTAAACAAGTACCTGTGAGTAGAACGGAAAATTGGGCTAAGAAACACTTTAATTTGGCACTCAGCGGGAAGGTCCTAAACAGGAAGTCCGCCTTCCGCTTTTGTAAATAGTCTGAAGCAAAAATCGTGCAAGCCAAAGTCTGGAAAGTTGTACATAAAGGTTTTAAATTCCTCCTGTTTTGACCATCTAAACCCCTCTTGGAAGCAGGAGTAAAGAGGGGAAATTTGACTGTTCAAGCCTGCAGGAGAGAGAGTAAAGAAAGATAAATTTCCACCGTCTCAATCCTGGGAACGTTGTGTCAGAGACGGAGATTTTTGGTGAAGTTCATTGACTGTGAATGGAACATCTTTTGACAGTTAGTTGAAGAAGAGAAACAAATTGATTCCAATGTTGCCTTTTGCATTTAAAAGAAACAAAAAATCCAAAAAATGAAAGTAATTTTTCTTTGTTGGATCTGCTTTTAAAAGATGGCTACAAATAGAAATTGCCTCCTCTACAGGGAGCTTGTTAAATTGTTGCTGGAGTCGTTCTGGGGATTTTACAGCTGAGGAGATTAGGATCGTGGGACCAGACTGTGACCTTGAACAAAAATGTGTTTGGAAGAAGTTTTGGTGCTTGCTTTTTGCAAGACAAGAGCTTTGTTGGAGCAGATGCATGAGAAGATGGATTTGATGACTGTTGCAGTCAGAAAATTTGGACAAACAGTGAATATGTATACAGAAACCATCCAAGAGCCAACTCAGGAATCTGTTTTGATAGAGCAAGTGCAAACGCAGAAGATAATGGAGGAGGCTGCTGTTGAACCTCAAGTAATACAAATGGAGAGGCCAGAGGCCCTACAGGAGCATAAGCTATTGTTGTTGAAGGCTGAATTTGAAGTGGGACGGGGGGGTCTGGAGTTGTGGGGCCCCTTAAGTTTGGAGGGGCTTTGAAACATGCTTTTAAATATTTTCTGGACTACACTGTTGACTGTGGGGAATGGGACTGTGGGGAATGGGCCGATCTGCTGAGGAGAGATGGAGATATTTTTGAGTTGGAACATCCCCGAGACCTACTCCTCAATGAGAAAGGAAAGAAATTAAGAAAGAGATCTACAAAAGACAAGGTAAAGTGCAAGTACAAACAAGAAGAAGACCTGCAGAAGGGACATGGAAAAGACTTAAGAGCCTCGGATATAAGATTACCAGGTTGATGGAATCAAGTTTAAGATACTAACTGATGCTAAAGAAAGAGGGGGCTTTGCCCTGCCAGACTTAAAGTTGTATTATGAATCAGCAGCCTTTTGCTGGTTGAAAGATTGGCTACTTCTTGAAAACACTGATGTTTTAGATTTGGAAGGATTTAATAATGCGTTTGGTTGGCATGCGTATCTGTGGTATGACAAGGTTAAAATATATAAGGCTTTCAAGAACCATGTTGTCAGAAAAGCAGTGTTCAATGTCTGGTCAAAATACAAAGACTTATTGGAAAATAAGACCCCAAGGTGGCTATCACCAATGGAGGCTAAGGCCCCGAAAAGACTCAATATGGAGGCCAAATGGCCGAAATATTGGGAAATAATAGAAAAAGATGGAGATAACTGGAGGTTGCAGAGTATGGAGAAAATAAAAGATAAAGTGCGAGATTGGTTACATTATGCTCAGATTAAAGAAGTCTTTAAGTTGGACAAAAAGATAGGATTTCAGGTGGGAAAATCAAAGTTAGAAACAGAACTGCTAGAGCCCAGCTCTAAGATACTTTCAAGAATGTATAACTTGCTGCTAAAATGGAATACACAGGATGAAACGGTCAAATCAGCTATGATAAAATGGGCACAGGACATAGGGTACAACATCATGTTTGCTGACTGGGAAAAGTTATGGACCACCGGTATGAAATTTACGGCATGTAATATTTTGAAAGAAAACATTATGAAAATGATATACAGGTGGAACATGACCCCAGTCAAGCTTGCAAAGATATATCATTTGCCTGATAATAAATGTTGGAAGTGTAAAGAGGCTGAAGGAACATTCTTTCACCTCTGGTGGACGTGCCCTAGAGTGAAGGCTTTCTGGGAAATGATATATAACGAGCTGAAAAAGGTACTTAAGTATACCTTTCTTAAGAAACCAGAGGCCTTCCTCCTCAGCATTGTCGGCCAGAGTGTGCAAAAGAAGGACCGAACCTTTTTTATGTATGCTACAACAGCAGCAAGGATACTCATTGCTAAAGGCTGGAAAACTCAAGACTTGCCCACACTGGAAGAATGGCAGACGCAACTGATGGACTATATGGAACTGGATGAGATGACTGGCAGAATCCGAAACCAGGGAGAAGAATTGGAGGAGGAGAACTGGAAGAAGTTTAAAGACTATCTGCAAAAGTATTGTAAACTGTATGAATGTTAAGAAAAATGTAAAATCTGTAACATCATGGCTCTAACAAATTAATAATCTTTATGTACAAAAGTCAATGTAATTGAAAAATAAGATAAATTGTGGATAAATGGTATTCTATAATTAACCTTTGACAAAAGAAATTTAAAAGATTAAATTTGAGATTTGAATATTGGGAAATTTTAATTAGGTAAACTAAATTAAGTTAATAATTTGCTGGTAAAACTTATGAGTCTAGAGAGTAGGAATAAGAGGCGTGAGGAAGTCCAAGGATGTTTATGAAATGATGATATCTGAAATTGATATGTTTTTATATATATTTATTGTCAAACAAAATTTAATAAATATTATTTTTTTTAAAAAAAAAGATTACCAGGTTGATGGACTAGATGGAATGGACAGTAAGGACTGACATAACCCGAGACCAGGAAAAAGAGACGCTGGAGGAAGATTGGAAGAAAACTTTAAAAAATTTATTTTGGGAATTAGTGTAAAATTAATGAGTATTAGGAAAAATGTTGGAATGAAAATATTTGGCTTTAGCAGAAATGTTATAAGGAATTATGTATAAATAAGTTTTAAGTCTTAAGGTATTTTTGGGAAGATAAGGTTAAAATAAACTAAGGTAAACTGAATGACAGAATATAGTGAAAGATGGAAAGGATTTGCTGAGTTAATTAATAGGTTAGACTGTTAAGATAAACTATTTAAAAAAAATTGAGAAGGATGGAAAGAATTTGCTGAAATAAATAATTAAACTAGAATACAAAAAGGGAGGTGTGAGGAGGTCGATGAAACAAGTTAATGAAAGATAAAGATATGGAATATTGTGTTTTTATTGTTATTGTTGTATTGATTTTTATGTCTTTTTTCTTTTCCCCTCTTTTAAGTATTGTTATATATGCTTTGAAAAAAAAATTTTGTTGTTGTTTCTTTCTTCTTTTTTCTTTCTCTGTAATTTTTGAAACTTCTAATAAATATCATTTAAAAAAAAAAAAAAGGATTGCACCCTAAAGATTTTCTAGGAATTAGTTTAGCATAGGCCTCTGTTGCTTGGCCCTGAACATCAACCTCCTTATAAGGAAAGCAAGCTGATTTCCAGGCTGATTAGGAAGCTGCTACCTCCCCTACCCAAGGACATTTTTTAATGTTGGGCAAAAAGAAAAAAGCAATCAACACAACAGCCAAAAGGGAGATCCTGCAAAAGATTACCTCCTCGTAGAATTGTAGAGTTTGAATGAATCCAAAGGTCATCTATTCCAGCCCCCTGCACTGCAAGAACCACAGCTATGATTTGTAGATTTACTGCAGCATGCAATTTATGGCTATAATCCAGTGCACCCATCCTTGGATGTGTGCCTTGTAATTATTACTATCACTTTATTATCCCGAAGGGTAGCAGTGTTGTGCTATAGCAGAAAACAACCCACGATGACACATTAAAGACTTCACAAATTTATACTGTAATATTTATTGATAAAATTTCAAATCACTAAAGGGAATCAATGTATGTATTTTAAGGGTGCAGAGCAAGGTCCATTGAGCTCATTTGCATCTACTTCAGAGTAAGAGCAGTTTCCTTTATTTTCATGGAATCCTGAAAGTCCTTACCTAGGTTTAAATGTCACTGAATTTAGAAGGGGTTGGTTCAAAGTTGGCATAGTTAGGTATGAACGGCCCCTCTTGCTGCTGTATCTCTCTTCCCTGAGAGAGGGAAATGTCAAGGCTGTGAAAGAGATGCAGCAGCAAGAGAGAGACAGAGGTGGATGACAGAAAAGGCCCTGAAACCTGTCAGGCACCTCTCTCAAGGCTGTGGCCTTGGTACCTCATCAGTGCGTCAGGTGTGTAATGTGCTGATTGGCCACAGTGGTAACAGTGATGCAACAGGACTCTTCTTATGTTCTTATCCCAGAGCATGGGTAGGCACACTAAGGTCCGGGGTCTGGATGCAGCCCAATCACCTTTTCAATCTAGCCCACGGACGGTCCAGGAATCAGTGTGTTTTTACGTGAGTAGAATGCGTCCTTTTATTTAAAATGCACCTCTGGGTTATTTGTGGGGCCTGTCTGGTGTTTTTACATGAGCAGAATGTGTGCTTTTATTTAAAATGCATCTCTGAGTTATTTGTGGGCATAGAAATTCGTTCATTTATTTATTTTTTCAAAATACAGTCCGGCCCACCACATGGTCTGAGGGACGGTGGACCAGCCCATGGCTGAAAAAGGTTGCTGACCCCTGTCCTAGAGGATCATATGTAACATGAGAGAATCCTACCTCTTCTAGGTTATGGGGGGCATTGAAGGTGATGTGTCTGAGGGCTGAGGGCCACAATCAATCAATAATCAATCAATGGAGACATTGCACACACTTTTGTAAATCAAGAAAATCTTTAATAAAATAATAATACAGTGGTACCTCGGGTTACATATGCTTCAGGTTACAAACTCCGCTAACCCAGAAATAGTGCTTCAGGTTAAGAACTGTGCTTCAGGATGAGAACAGAAATTGTGCTCCAGCGGCACGGCAGCAGTAGGAGGCCCCATTAGCTAAAGTGGTGCTTCAGGTTAAGAACAGTTTCAGGTTAAGTACAGACCTCTGGAACGAATTAAGTACTTAACCCAAGGTACTGTAATAACAACAATATGAGAAATGTGAAATTTTACGTTCTGTCAGTAGATGGCAGTAGCGACAGCTACTTGATTAAAAACAAAACAAAAAAACCTTAGGTTGTGTTGTATGCATTACCTGTGCCTATCTCTGGTGTTTCAAGCTGAGTCCACATGACATTAGTCACAATCCATATGCATCCAGCAGTTCCTTCAGAAATACTGTTGTTTTATGCATTTACCCCACGAACCCACCTTCCATCCGATTTGTAAACCTGAGCCATGCTTAAGTTGAGGTGCGTAAGTTTCAAACACCCATTGTACATGCCCAGATGACAGCTTTGTTGAATAAAATAAATAAAATTCATTATTATTATTATTATTATTATTATTATTATTATTATTATTATTATCATTATTATAAGAATTTGGGGAGAGGAGGGGTCGCAGGTGTATGGAAAGGATCAGGTAATGTGCATTGGGTGAAGACATCTCCACCCCCTCCACACACACCCCGCCCCCGTGTGTCAAAATGTGACTTGAAAACAAAGCATCTCTACAACAGGCAATAAATGAAGGGGGGGCTGGTTTCAGGCATAAGCCCCTTTTGATCCACACCTAATAAACTTCTAGGACAGGATGGTCCAATGCACAGCTCTCAGGGCCTTTTTTGGTAACCCTTGGCAACATTTGACGTCCTCCACCAGCCCTCCCAGCCCTTGTGCTGCCTTCCCAAAGCCAGGTAAGCGAGGCACTGGGCTTTGGGAAGGAGGTGGAAGGGCTCTAGGACCCTGCCAGAACTTAATGTCTCCTTCCCAAAGCGACAAGGCAGCCTGCAAGTTCCCTGTCAAAGTACTCTTGCAGCCCACTTGCTATGAAAAGTTGGACTACCCTGTTCTAGAGCAAAGCAGCAGCTCTATCTTTTCAAGGCCCTGGGAGTGGGATATAGGAGTTTGTGGGAGCACCATTTGGGAGGGCTTTTCTTTGGCCTTCCTATATGTGTGGTTTTGTTCTTTTAAAATTGTTGCACTTGATGATCAGTCTATTAGGCCATTTTATTGTACAGTGGTACCTTGGGTTAGAAGAGACTCTGGTGGCGCTGTGGGTTAAACCACAGAGCCTAGGACTTGCCAATCAGAAGGTCGGCGGTTCGAATCCCCGTGACGGGGTGAACTCCTGTTGCTCAGTCCCAGCTCCTGCCAACCTAGCAGTTTGAAAGCACGTCAAAGTGCAAGTAGATAAATAGGTAAGCGGTGTTTCCGTGCGCTGTTTTGGTTCTCCAGAAGCGGCTTAGTCATGCCGGCCACATGACCTGGAAGCTGTACGCCGGCTCCCTTGGCCAATAAAGCGAGATGAGCGCCGCAAACCCAGAGTCGGTCACGACTGGACCTAATCGTCAGGGATTTCTTTACCTTTAAAGGTAAAGGTACCCCTGCCCATACGGGCCAGTCTTGACAGACTCTAGGGTTGTGCGCTCATCTCACTCTAGAGGCCGGGAGCCAGCGCTGTCCGCAGACACTTCTGGGTCACGTGGCCAGCGTGACGAAGCTGCTCTGGAGAACCGGCACCAGAGCAGCACACGGAACGCCGTTTACCTTCCCGCTATAAAGCGGTACCTATTTATCTACTTGCACTTAAGGGTGCTTTCAAACTGCTAGGTGGGCAGTTACCTTTACCTTGGGTTAAGTACTTAATTCGTTCCGGAGGTCCATTCTTAACCTGAAACTTCTTAACCTGAAGCACCACTTTAGCTAATGGGGCTTCCTGCTGCCGCCACGCCACTGGAGCACGATTTCTGTTCTCATCCTGAAGCCCCATTAGCTTTTAACCCGAGGTAATATTTCTGCGTTAGCGGAGTCTGTAACCTGAAGCGTATGTAACCTGAAGCGTATGTAACCTGAGGTACCACTGTACTCCATTCTGTATTTTGTTGTTTTAATATGTAGTTCACTGCTTTGGGGGACTTGTGGGGTGTTGAAAAGCAATATATGAATAAATTATTGTAGTGGTAGTAGTAGGTAGTAGTAGTAGTACTAAATCTACTATGTATTTTGGAAAGTTGTTTATTTGTCTGATGGCTATGCATGCAAACACCTCTTAAAAGATCGCAAGCAAATTTGCACAATGGTCCTTGACACTGAGGAGCGGCTTTAAGTCTATACTTAGGTACAATTGGACATTAGAGTGTTTCCCATTTAGAGGGTTCAAAGCACCTGACCCATCCCTCTTTCATAATACCAGAACTTGTGAATATTCAATGAAACTGAATCTTAGACAGATAGCCATGCCTATGTTCTGCTTCCAATCTTCTGAATATCATTGCTGGAAACCACAGGAGGGAAGAAGAAGAAGAAGAAGAAGAAGAAGAAGAAGAAGAAGAAGAAGAGGAGGAGGAGGAGTTTGGATTTGATATCCCGCCTTTCACTCCCCTTCAGGAGTCTCAAAGTGGCTAACATTCTCCTTTCCCTTCCTCCCCCAATCTTCTGAATATCATTGCTGGAATCCACAAGAGGGATGAGTGCTGTTGTCCTGCTTGCAAGTTTCCTACAGGTGCCTGGCTGGCGCCACTGTGAGAACAGGATTCTGAACTAGATGGGGCCACTGGCCTGCTGCGGCAGAGCTCTTATTATGCTCTTCTTATTTCAGTAACCTAACAGCTTTGCAAGGCAGGGTGGTATTATTATAATTCCCCACATTGCTAGTTATGGGGTGGGGGTCTGAGGAAATGGATGGATTTCGTAAAGCCACCCAATAAATTCATCATGACTGACATGAGTTTAACATAAATGCCCTAAGTGAAAAAATAGCAACACTACTTTTCCTTCACAAAGCCCAGCATGTTTTTCAGTTGTGTATGTTTGGGCACATTATATTTTCCTTTGCCATTTCTAGAAAATCAGTATCTTGAAAGAACACTCTACCAAATAAAAAATAAAAAGTCACCAACCGTCTTTGAAAGGGTGTCACTTCGGGGACTTGAGCAACACAATATTCTCTTCAAGGTCATGAAGCCTGGGAGGTTTTGATAAGCAAATACTGTGGAGGGGTTTAGTTCCTCATTGGCTGCCTGGTTCACCACCAGATTTTGACATGAGTATAATCAGATTGAAAAATCAGGGAGGAGAATGAGGTAAAGTGAAGAAGGGGAAGAAAGAGGGAGATGTGTCTAACTTCAGCTGACAGCAAGACTGTGGAAAAGTCATAGAGAAGGAAACTTCACTGTGAGGATCATCCCTGAGGAAAAAAACAAGTCTACTTTCAGCAATTCTGCAATAACAGGTAATTTCCCCCCTTCACTAATAATAATAATAATAATTTTTTAAAGGATTGTATCCAAAGTTTTCCAAGTAGCCCCCTGAAATTAATGGGCCTAAGTCATGTCCATATTTTTCTAAGTAGGACCAACACTGAGTAAGACCTACAGTTCACTTCTAAGAGCTAGGTTAAAGCTTGTATTGATGTAATTGAAACCAAATCTTCTGAAAAGCTGTGCTGGAAGAGGGTTGCAGATAGAAGTTACTATATTTTTTGTTTGGGCAAGCCTATCCAGACATGTAGAAAGCTGACATGTATCTTAATCTAGGTGGGGTTTTTTTTAAGCTTAACCTGTTTTTAACGTGATCTCTCTTTTTTACTGGTAATTATATTATTTTATTATTTTTCTAAACTGCTTTGAGATTTTATTACAACCAAGAGGTGTGTAAATCTTGTGACATTAAATAAATACCAAATTCAATGAGGCTGACTCCCAGGTAAGTGGGGTTACTCTACAATTCTATGATTCTATAATTCTACACTGGGTTAAATCTACCTTCAATTCTACTCAAGAGGAGACCTATTGACATTAATGGGCACAACTAACTTGGGTAACTCTGAGGAGGACTTCATAGGTTCCAAGCCATAGATTTCAATGGGTCCGCCCTGTGTACAGAATTGGTGTAGTATAGAGTTTCAGACTAGAACCTGGGAGAGACCAGGGTTCAAATCCTGCCTTAGCCATTAAGCTCAATAGGTGTGACCTTGGGTCGGTCACTGCCTCCCAGCCTAACCTACCTCACAGGGTTGTTGTGGGGGTCAAATTAAGAGTGGGAGAAGAACTGTGTAGGCTACCTTGAGCAAATTGGAGAAAAGGTGGGAAATAAATGCAATAAATTTAGTTGGGACTTTACCCAACTGTCCCAAGATGTTCCCAGCCAGGGTTAAGCCTTGTTAGCACAGGAGAAATAAGGTTGATCCTTCATTTAAATAAATAACCTAATATCCCTGAGTTTTACTGCTTGGGGAAAAACATGAAATAACAAAATAATTAAGAGAAAGTATTGCAAGGAGTTGGATGTGATGTCCCCCTGGTCCATTCCAACTATACAAATCTATGATTTTATAAGCCATATTACGGAATTATTGGGAAACAATGCTGGACTGCTAGGATGGTACTGGGAAGCCCAATCCCTTCTGACGGTCTCAGGAAATCAGGTAAAGAATTGCAACCCTAACCTACTGTAAATAAATTTGGAAGAGAATTAAGGCTGCACTCCATTAGTCAACAGCTGTGAGTAATTGCCACTGAACAGTTTTCAGTCAGAGGATTTCAGTGCAAAAGGAAACGGTCCTCTCTGCTCATTTTATATTGGTTATAAATTCCATTTTCAGTTCTTGTTTTGTGCATACTGCTTTTAAAACCATTTTAGTTTTAAATATTAAAAAAAACTTTTTTATGATGTGACTGTGTAAATAGCCTTGAGACATATGTGTGAAAGGCAATCTAATAATAATAATAATAATAATAATAATAATAGTTCTCAAACTTTTTTATCTGGGCCATAATTTCAGAATAAATATTTGTTCAAGACACTCCTTTTTTTTAATTGATAAGAAATAAATAGAAAAGCAAAAATAAACAACTCCTGATTTATAACATAGATAACATTGATTTATAACATAGAACACAACTACTTTATAATATTATCATGCGGCACCCAGAAAGTATACAAACTCAATGAGAGGTGTGAGCTTGCAGTATATCATTTTGAAGAAATAGCTATCCATATTCTGCAAATAAAAAAGTTATTTTGATACTATACTAAACTACACTGAAATGTTTAGATGTTTCTTTGATGGTTCTTGAATCTTCCCAGTACACTTGCTCTCCTCTCCTGCCAAACCAGGACTTAGCAACACTAAATTTTGTTGCTTATCATACCATAGATGACCTCCTGTCACCGATAAATTCTCAATTATGTGCTATGATGTTGTAGTATCTTTTCTCTCTCAAAAAACCACACTCGCCCACAATCTGTGCTTCTTGTCTTTCTCACACTTTGGGTGGGGGACAGCCAGAATTGTGAGTTGCTAGGCCAATTGCTAGAGAGGACGAGAAGGTGCCTTTGAGTACCATTGTCTCAGCCTAACCTACCTGACCGGGTTGTTGAGAGGATATAATGGAAGAAGGAGTTGGGGGAAGAAACAACCATGTATGCCACATTGAGATCCTTGGATGAAAGATGAGCTATAAATATAATAAGCACAGTGGTACCTCAGGTTACATATCCTTCAGGTTACATACGCTTCAGGTTACAGACTCTGCTAGCCCAGAAATAGTACCTCGGGTTAAGAACTTTGCTTCAGGATGAGAACAGAAATTGTGCTCCGGCGGCATGGTGGCAGCAGGAGGCCCCATTAGCTAAAGTGGTGCTTCAGGTTAAGAACAGTTCCAGGTTAAAACAGACCTCCAGAATCAATTAAGTACTTAACCCGAGGTACCACTGCATATATTTTTTAAAAAGCCAACAAAAATTAACCAGATGGGGGCTGTTTCAAAATGTTGTATCCCATGTCAATTCCACTCAGAGTAAACCTATGGAAATTAATGGACATGACTGATTTAGGTCTATTCATTCCAGTGGGTCTACTCTGAGTAGAATGCATATTCACACCATACATTGCCAAATTAAGCAGTCATGGCTTCTGGGAGCCGGAGTTTGTTAACTTTCTAAGAGTTGCTAGGAGACCCCATTTCCTGTCCCAGAGCTACCATTCCCAACCCCTCTTCCTAGGAAATTATGGAAATTTTAGGTCTAAGGGGGGAATACAGGCCTCTGTGCAACTCTCAGCACCCTTAACAAACTGCAGCTTGCAGCATTTTGGGGAAGAAGCCACGAGTGTCTGAACTGGTGTAAAAGTGCTTTCAATGTATAATGTGAACGATGTCTAAGTTGGCTACAATCCATATTGACTCAAGGGTAGTCAAAATATCTTTACAGTTAAACAGACCTGGGAGACAGGAGTGGTGGGAGCAGAGACAATCTTGAGAGCCTGGATTGAGTACATATTTCCCAAGGCAAAATATAACATTTGTTTGTACGGTTACTGAACGGAGCAACTGGAGGAGAAAATGCAAACAACCATGCAAATGAGAGACTACTTGATTGCCTTCCAGTATGTTACCTTGAGGTTCTTCCATGGATTATGTTACTTATCACAAGGCAGCTGGGTTTAGCGGGGGGAGAAGAGATTTGCTTGTGCATATTTTATGAAGTATGTGGGAAATAAGAGCTATGCAGTATCCAGGGAGGACATTTGGAACTCCAGAAAAGAGGGCACAGATTTGTATAAACTTTGCATATGGCTAATGTTTATGTACGGATGCAAAATTAGGAATAATTCCTGAAGTTTTCAATAGACAATAATCTCTTGTGCCTAAATTTGTGGCTCATGTACTGTTATTTGGCTCTTTGCACAGAGATTCCTGTAAAGAATTAATCACTCCCTTAATAATAAGTCTCAATCAGGGCATAATTCTGTGACCTTTCTCAAAAAGGATGTTGCAGAGTTGGAAAAGGTTCAGGAAGGGCACTCCTCTGTAAGGAAATATTGCAGCGACTGGGACTCTCTGGTTTGGAAAAAAGGCAAGTAACAGGTGACAGGATGAAAGTTTATAAAAATATGTATGGCAAGGAGAAAGTGGACAGAGAAAAGTTTTTCTCCCTCTCTCATAACACTAGGAATGCAGGGACATCCAAAAAAGCTGAATGTTGGCGGAATCAGAACAGATAAGATAAAGTCCTTCTTCATGCAGTGCATAGTTAGACTATAGAACCTTCTCCCACAGAAGGCAGAGAAGAGCGTTCATTTGGATGGCTGCCCTGTGGAGCAACCTCCGATCAGATGTCAAGGAAATAAGTAACTATCCTACTTTTAAAAGACATCTGAAGGCAGCCCTGTTTAGGGAAGTTTTAAATGTTTAATGCGGTATTGTTTTTTTAAATATTTGATTGGGAGCCGCCCAGAGTGGCTAGGGAAACCTATCCAGATGGGCGAGGTATAAATAATAAATTATTATTATTGTTGTTATTATTATTGTTATTGCTTTTGTTGTTAAACGAGCATCAGACTAGCCACAGTGTCTATGTTCTACTGCCTCTGTCAGAGCCATCATGCCTCTGAATAAAAGTTACTTGGAATCAATCGCAGGAGAGGAAAGTGCTATTGCACACATGTTCACGTTGCAGGCTTGTATTGTCCCCTGGCTAGTTCTTTTTCCCAGGGTTGGTTTTTCATGAGTTCAGGTTGAGCAGATGGGAGGCAACATTAGTAGTAGTAGCAGTAGCAGTAGCAGCAGCAGCAGCAGCAGCAGCAGCAGCAAATAAAATTTGCATAACATTATGGAATGCATCAGGGGCTACTCTGTCACCCATGGCAGTTTATCCACACATGTGGTTTTAATTATGATCAGTGCTTTTTCGGGGGGGGGGGACACACAGGGGTACGCATACCCCTAAGCATTTTGTGAATCTTAGTTTGGCCTCAGTGAGGGGCAGTATTTCAATACAAGTAGGAAAATGAGAGTACCCCAAACATTTTTAAAGAAAAAAAAATATGATGATGATGATGATGATGATAATGTGTCATTCTGGTTTTACTATGTTTTCTCCTATCTTTCTGGATCTGTTTTCCCCAGGTGAACAGAAAATGCCAAGGTCTTTCTTAGTGAAGAGTAAGAAGGCAAACTCTTATCACCAGTACCGAGTTGTGGATGACGGTCTCCTGGTTCCGAAATGGGACCCAGCAACAGTTGTGCCCTCCACTGCAGGTGGGTCAGACAACTCTGGGTCGTCTAGGAACCACGCTGGTTACGCGAAAGCCTCCAGTGTTTAATCATAGCGACACTATATTTATTTGTTTGATTTGTGGGTCACCTTCCAATAATAATAATAATAATAGTAATAACAACAATTATTATTTATATGCCGCCCATCTGACTGGGTTGCCTCAGCTGCTAAGGATTGCAGCTTAGCAGCAGAGCATCCGGTTCCCATGCAGATGGTCTCGAGTTTAATAAATAAAACTATTGCCTGCATTCTGATCACAGTTATTCATGGCCACAACACCCCCAAGGACAGCGAGGCCCTCAGCACTGGTTGCCCACAAGGCCCTGCTCCAAAAGATGGAAATGAACCCAAAGGAGTCAAAGAAGAGTATGTTCTCCCTGCCCAGAGTATGACCAGAACAGTGTCAGGGCCTCCAATATCAGGTGAGCAAGCTGTGGGTCACAGCACTTTATTTGAAGCAGGCTGGGTAAGAATCAGTGCTCTTTTTTTTGGTTTAAAATAAATTGTGTGTGTGTGTGTGTGTGTGTGTGTGTGTGTGTGTGTGTGTTTGTGTGTGTGTGATCAAGAGAGGCTCCCAGAGCAGCAGCCAGATCACTATTTAAAAAGACACAGCACAAAAGGAAAACTGACTGGGAGGAGGAAATAACCAAGCTCAGGGTCAAGTTTCCAGTTCAGCTTGAGTGGAAATCTGAGAAGAGAAAGTGCTGAACTTGCCGGATAGAGTGGCCGTGTGCCCCTTGTCTTCCCTTTGGTATGCAACTCCAGGGTGCAGCTTCCAATATTCGCATACTTAGGCTGCGGTCCTGTACTCACTTGCCTGGGAGAAAGCCCCAGGGAGCTGCAAAGCCTGGGGGTCAGAATGAATCAGTGAATAACAATAACAATAACAATAATTATAATAATTTATTATTTATACCCCGCCCATCTGGCTGGGCCTCCCAAGCCACTCTGGGAAGCCTCCAACAAAATATCAAAATACAGTAATGCATCAAGCCTTAAAAGCTTCCCTAAACAGGGCTGCCTTCAGATGTCTTCTAAAAGTCTGGTAGTTGTTGTTCTCTTTGACATCAGGTGGGAGGGCGTTCCACAGGGCGGGCGCCACTACCGAGAAGGCCCTCTGCCTGGTTCCCTGTAACTTGGCTTCTTGCAGTGAGGAAACCGCCAGAAGGCTCTCAGCACTGGACCTCAGTGTCCGGGTGGAACAATGGGGGTGGAGACGCTCCTTCAGGTAGACTGGACCGAGGCCGGTATGTGATGCTCTGTTTAGCTGTACATCAGCATCGCCCAGTGGTGAAATTTGCACCATTGCTTTTAGGATATGTAGGAAGAAGTATTGATGGGGAAATGAGTTTAAAATAGTCTTTCTGTCCTGCTGAGTTTAAAACAGTCTTTCTGTCCTGCTGATTTAAGCCCTTGCTTTGTACCTTGAGTGTTTTTCCCTGGCTGGAATGTGCCCTTGTTTGCCTCTGTGGAGGATGGAGAGGGTGTATATGCTTCTTTACTCTACAAAGATAAAATTTACATGTATGCAATGCTTTTTTTCTATATAAAAAAGATGTTTAGAAGTACTCTCATTTTGACTCAAGAAAATCACCATTTTATAGTTCAGATCGGGAAAAGTAAATACATTAAATGGACAAAAGTACAAAGATTCACAAAATGTTTAGGGGTATGCGTACCCCCAGGAAAAAAGCAATACACATATGGCTCCTTCCACTTTTGCCTCAGGCCATGCTTGCCACTGGCATGTAGCCCTGGGAAGGTTGCCTAGAAGGGATTGTGACCCTGGGGCTGAAAAAGGCTCCCCACAGCCTTGGAAGGTTCAAAAAAAGTAAATTATGAGCAGGCTGATAATATGATTCATCCTATTTCACCTCAGAGATGCCTGTCCAAGCTCTGAAATCCAAAGACAGTGGCTCAGTTGAAAGTGTGGCCACCTTTTACAAGCCCAATTTTGCTTGGAGTGCCTTCCGTCCTCCATACAGCTACAGGCCAACCTCTTCTACCCTTCTGGAACATTCCGTTAGCCTGTATGAGAGCCACCTCCTCCCAGCCTCAGAGCCACCCCTTGACTACAGCCTGAGATTCTCACCGGACATGGAGACATACCACTGTGTGATCTGTAACAAGGTGAGTTCCCTGTGGACCATCGGTGATAAATCTGTGGCCCTTCTGATGTTGGATTACAACTTCCATCATCCTCGGCCATACCTGCTGGGGCTGATGGGAGTTTATTTAAATATTTTACCCCCACCATTCGGCCAAGAGAGGCTCCCACAGAGGCTTACCGATCATTTATCTAAAAAGACATGACACAAAAGGAAAATGAATTGGGAAGAAGGAGGAAATAACCAAGCTTAGGATCACATTCCCAGTTCCCAGCTCATCTAACGACCATCTGGGCTAGAAAGGTTTGAAGCTGGGCATTTGGAAGGCCAAAAGTTCCCCATTCTGATCTAAGAAAAGGCATTCCCTTCTCTCAAGAGAGAACAAATATAGGGGCCTATTTCATTGTAAGGAGAGAATCCCACAAGGGTGGTTTGTTGTTGTTGTTGTTGTTGTTTGTTTTACATCATTGAAACAAATTGCTCATTTACCAATCTACAGGCTGACCAGATAGGAAGCAAGCAGGCAGCATAGTCTCCATGGACCCAGCTGCCATGATAACCTAGATGATGCAGACATAATTCATGCTGCTGAATGGCTAAAAAAAAAAGTTTAAAAAAATTGCAGGTGTAAAGGAGATCTAATCTAGAGTGGGAACTTGGTATGGTGGATGGAAAAGGGCTTTAACTCTTTGCCTCCTGCTACAGGCTAATGAGACTTGTTGTCCAAAACACCGGTGGGGGTGGGGCTGGAACCATGTTGGGGAAAGCCTGCTCCATGAGAAGGAAAGACAGAAAAGCAGAACATGAGACAGACTGAACTGCCACAGTTCTAAAAACATCTCTTTGCCCTCTCAGATATTTTCTACCCCACATGGACTGGAGGTCCACGTTCGACGATCCCACAGCGGCACACGACCCTTTGCTTGCGACACCTGCGGCAAAACGTTTGGGCACGCTGTGAGTCTGGAGCAACACGCCAACATTCACTCTCAGGTCAGGAGTGAGAGGAGGCAATAATATTCATCCTGTCCCGTGTCTCTCACAATCAGATCTGTTTCCATTCCACTACTGTTTGGCTTCCATGAAAACCTACAACATAAGAACACAATAATCCCTTGTTGGATCAGGCCAATAGCCCATCTAGTTCAGCATCCTTTTCTTACAGTGGCTAACCAGAGACCCCAGTGGTAAGCCCACAAGCAGGATTCAAGCACAAGAGCCCTCTCCCCTCTTGTAAAGGTAAAGGTAAAGGTAAAGGAAAAGGAAAAGGAAAAGGAAAAGGGACCCCTGACCATTAGATCCAGTCGTGACTGACTCTGGGGTTGCGGCGCTCATCTTGCTTTATTGGCCGAGGGAGCCGGCGTATAGCTTCCGGGTCATGTGGCCAGCATGACTAAGCCGCTTCTGGCGAACCAGAGCAGCGCACGGAAACGCCGTTTACCTTCCCACCAGAGCGGTACCTATTTAGCTACTTGCACTTTGACATGCTTTCGAACTGCTAGGTTGGCAGGAGCAGGGAGGCAGGAGCAGGGACCGAACAACGGGAGCTCACCCCGTCATGGGGATTCAAACTGCCGACCTTCTGGTCGGCAATCTCTAGGCTCAGTGGTTTAACCCACAGCGCCACCCGGGTCCCTCTCCCCTCCTGTGGTTTCCAGCAATTGATATTCAGAAGCAGTGCTGCCTTCAACTGCAGAGGCAGAGCATAGCCATCTTGGCTAGTAGTCATCAACAGCCTTACCCTTCATGAATTTATCCAAACCTCTTTTAAAGCCATCTAGGTTGGTAGCCATCTCCTGTGGGAGCAAATTCCATAGTTTAACTATGAGCTGTGTGAAGAAGTTCTTCCTTTTTTTCTGTCCTTGAACTTTAAACGTCTGTCATGTCACCTCTTCCCTGCTTTTTCTCTAAATTAAAAAGTTCCAAATGCAAAAAGTACCTACATTGTTGTTCTCTCGCTAGTCACTATTCACTTGAAACAAGCAAAATTAATTATGTCATTAGTTATGTGATCAATTTCAACCTGAGGAAAACCTGGAAGACATAAACTGGAAATAACATTTACTTAGGTTTTGCAGACTAAAACAACCCCAACAATAGCAAATGCTGCTTGTATTCACTTGCGTGATTTCCAGGGTTGGTGTTTCCCATCTCTGGATAACTGGCCTGACTTTTGGTCTCGATTTCTTGATCTTCTTGTTACAGGAGAGAAGCTTTGCATGCAAAATGTGTGGGAAGACTTTCAAACGCTCTTCCACCCTCTCCACTCACTTGCTGATCCACTCAGACACAAGGCCGTACCCCTGCCAGTACTGCGGGAAACGCTTCCACCAGAAGTCAGACATGAAGAAACACACTTACATCCACACAGGTGAGAGGAGGAGTGCCCCCCCCCCCCGCTGGTGGGATGGGGAGATGCTGGTTCAGCCTATTACACTCGTGTCTATTGCAGATTGTGTCTATTGCACATGCAGGTGCAATACTTGGTTTTTTTCACTTGTTTATTATTATATGTCTAGACCCACCTTTCCTCCAAAGAGCTCAAAGTGGTTTCTCCCCTCCCCAGTTTATGTTCACAACAACCCTGTAAGGTAGGTTTAGGTTGAGACAAAGTAATAGATGACCCAGTGAGCTTCATGGAGAAGTTGGGATTTGAACCCACATCCACAGGTACTGGAAGTTACATTGGAGCCCCTGAGTGCCATGTTGGGGACCTAATGGATACATATAATAATTCCTTTTGACCGCCTTTCTTTGCCATCCAGGAGAGAAGCCAGTTTGGTCTCTCCCTTGCCTTGAAGTTATTCCTGGTATGTAAGCGTAACAGGCTTCCCAGGGACCCTGTAGTGGTTCACCACACCTCTTAGGCCAGTGGGCACCTGTGGAGTTTTGGGAATGTCCTTTTCAAAAATAATTTTATCCATTATAGCTATATTCCAAGGTAAATAGTACCAAGCATCCAGTGTAAGACTTTGGGCTCTTTCCCATTGAGTTACAATTACTGTTCGAGCTCCTAAGACCATACGACTAATTAGAGCTGCTGATATATTTTTACTTCTTGTCGTCTCCTCTTTGCCATCCAGGGGAGAAGCCACACAAATGCCAGGTCTGTGGCAAAGCCTTCAGCCAGAGCTCCAACCTCATTACACACAGCCGCAAGCACACTGGGTTCAAGCCGTTTAGCTGTGAGCTCTGCAGCAAGGGCTTCCAGCGCAAGGTGGATCTGCGGCGACACCGTGAGAGTCAGCATAGCCTCAAGTGAGATGAGGAGAGCAGTCTTCTGAGCTCAGCTAAGGGGAGATGGCTGACATCAGGAGAGATCCTTGCGGAGAGAGGAGAGTGTGCCCAAGATGAATTTCATCCTGTTCTCCATCAAGAGAGAGAGAGAATGAAGGAGCCTAAGGAAGAGCAGCATTGTTCTCCTCCAGAGGGCCCATTGCTTAGGCTCAGTTTCCCCCACCTGTAGATTTTCTTCTCCTTCAAGGGAGGCCTGTCAATGGAGACAGCACTGAGCTAGACAGCTCAACAGCCTTACTTGGTTTGAGGCCCTCTCTGCACTGTACGTTTAAAGCTGTCTTGTACCACGGCTTCTAGGAAACTGTTGTTTGCTAAGGAGGCTGAGAGTAATTTGGAGACTCCCCACTCCTTTCACAGAACTACAATTCCCAGAGTTCCCCTGGATGGCGAATTAGTTGTTAAACCACTCTGGGAATTTTTCCTCCAAAGAATCCTGGGAAGTGTAGTTTGTTAAGGGTGCATAGTGGTAGTATTCCCTTAACAAATCCCAAAGTTAAGAGGGATTGGTTATTCAACCATTCTGGAAACTGTAGCTGTGGGAAGGGAAAATGGATCTCCCAAGTACTCTTACACCCTTAACAAGCTACAGTTCCCATAATTTCTTTGGGGAGGCTATGAAAGTTGAAAGCTGTATGATACAGCTTTAAATCTACAGTGTGGATGGAGCCTGAGTCTGTCCCATATAATCTGCCTGCAAAACAAGTGCTCTGTCACTGAGCTAAGGCCCTTCTGGGATAATTTTTTTATCTGCTGAACTGTCATGGCTTCCTCCAAAGAATCCTAGGAAATGTAGGTTACTGAGAGTAGGACATTTCCTACTACAGTGGTACCTCGGGTTAATAACTTAATTCGTTCTGGAGGTCTGTTGTTAACCTGAAACTGTTCTTAACCTGAAGACCACTTTACCTAATGGGGCCTCCTGCTGCCACTGCGCCGCTGCTGCAGGATTTCTGTTCTCATCCTGAAGCAAAGTTCTTAACCCGAGCTAATATTTCTGGGTTAGCAGAGTCAGTAACCTGAAGCGTATGTAACCCAAAGCGTATGTAACCTGAGGTACCACTGTAGTCTTCCCCAACAGGACTACAGTACCCATGATGCCCTAGGGAGAAGGAACAACAGTTAAAACCACTTTAAGCATGGAACACTGATAGGCTGCATGAAGAAGATTTGCAAAAAAGAAGAGCATAATGGCTAAGCTTGAGCCCCTCCTTGTTGCCCCGCCCCCCCGGCAAAACCTCATCTGCCTTCTCAGAGAACACTGTCAATATGTATTTATGCTTATCTTATTGTATATATTGTTTTGAATGAATCATGCCACCCCTGGTGTTTTTAGCAAAGATGCCTTACACAGCACCTATGAGCACATAGTTACTGGAGGACAAACCTTTGCGTTGAGGTTCTCTGCTCTCTGTTTTGGAGTATTCATATACCCCCAACTCCCCATGCCACTAATATAATTATCATCTGTTTATTTATATGCCATTTCCCCACAAAATTGTGCCCAAGGTGGATCATAACATACCAGCAGAACAAGTATAACAATTCAAAATATATATTAGAAACAACCTATGAGATCGTCTTATCACATGTCCACTTGAATGCTTCGATCAGTGGAATTGCCACTATTACAGGTGCCACATAATACCCATTCCACATTTCTAATAAATCTTTTACTCTGGCAGCACCTATGCTTTGGAGCTCTGCCTATTGATACCAGGCAAGCGCCTGGATTGTACTCTCTTTTGGCACCCGCGAAAAACGATGTTTAGACAAGTCCACCTGGATGCTTAGAAACATGACGCAAGATTGAATCTGTTTTCAGTCTATTGCTATTTTAACTTTTTGAGTGTCTTAAATTATTTTCTTAGTGATAATTCTATTGTTTTATCCTTTTTTGTAAACTGCTTTGAGGTTGTTGTTTTTTATAAGTGGTGTATAAACTGTATGAACTTTATGATACAGTACATAATATCAATAAATGCATTTTTTTAAAAAAATCAATCCATACAAGTTTGTATAAAACAATACAGACAAACCAACCTAACTAAACAGCTTAGAATTAAACAGGAGAGATAATAATGCCTAACACGGAAGTAAAAAGTATAGAAATCAACCACATGATACATTGATTTCCTAGAGTTTGGACCAAAAGCTCAATTTTCAAACTTCCAGGGGCCTCACCCTTTCTATCTCTTGGGGTACTGCAGATACTCCTACATTAGTTCTCAGGGTGGGGAGAGGCCATGTGGGTGCCAACTTGAATAAAATAAGGGGGGGCAGGTAAGCCCCGCTCCACAGAATTGATCACAAGTCGTGGTGCACACACAAACCATGGCCCATCACCTTTGGGGGGACCTGCCCCCTCAAATAATTTATGGGGGGAGAAGGGAGCTCGGCCCCTAGGAATTGGTTCCTATGATCTTGGCTGTCACTCCACACAGAGGCCAATAACATACCCTCCAACATTTCTCTGAAGAAAATAGGGGTGTCCTACCGTGTTGCCCCAGCCACTCTAGCTAGCTTCCCACATATAAAAACATTGTACCACATCCTCCAACATCTTTCTGATGAAAATAGGGACGTCCTAATGAAAAACAGAACATTCTAGGATCAAGTCAGAAATCGGGATGGCTTCTGTAAATTCGGGTCCCTCCCTGGAAAATAGGGACAGTTGGAGGGTCTGCAATAACTTTCATTCCCCATTCTTCTACCAAACAGCATACATTCACGTGAGCTGGGGGGTAAACAGACTTTCTCTCAGATAAGGGTAAGAGGAGATAAATATACCTTTCAAAGAGAGTGTTTTATAAATAAAAATAAATTACTATCTCTAGGAGTGGGAAGTGGGGAACCTGTTGTAAACAGGTTTTTACCTTATGGGGTATCCAAGAGCCTGTATAGAGTCCTTAAGTGGGTTCCCTATCGGTAAGAGAAAATAACAGAGGCCAACCAGAGAATATTGAGAAGCAAAGCAGCTATTAAGCCTGATCTTTTATTACACTGTTGCAACAAGTTCCTCACTCACCCCAAGCAGGAAAGAAGAGGAACCCAGAACAAAGGTGTGCCCGCCCTTATATAGACTTTTTAAATTGCCCACCCTCAAACTCCAGACCCTTCCCAGAAACATCATACCTACATCACAGAAGAGGTGGTCTACAACATAAATCTGAGTGTGTTGTTTATCTCCTGTCTGGCAGGTTACCTGGTTGCATTATCTGGGTTTTGGCCACTCTTTTGTTATTATAACTACTTAATTCCTGAATCCAGGTCCCAGGTTCACCCTATTCACCCCTTAAATGTGCCCTTAAGACAGGATTTGTGAGCACAGAGACAATGGGGAGGTTTTTTCTATTTCTCCCTCATTGCAGAGAAATATTTGGTCAGTTTAGGAGAGTCAAAATGGTTTCAGAACTGTCTTCCTGTACTGTTTCAAACATGTGGTTTATGTATTCATGTACAGTCATACCTCATGTTACGTTTGCTTCATGTTACGTTCTTTCAGGTTGCGTCACGTGGTGACCCGGAAGTACCGGAAAGAGTTACTTCCGGGTTTCACCGCTTGTGCATGCGCAGAAGCGCTGCGCGCTTGCGCAGATACGGTGCTTCGGGTTGCGCTGTTTTCATGTTGTGAACGGGTCTCCGGAACGGATCCCGTTCGCAACCAGAGGTACCACTGTACGTGTTTGCCTTGTACATTTAATTTATATATTTGAGACTTTAAATTCTTATAACAAAGCTGAGGCCACCTGAGAGGCATGACTTAGGTATGGGGGTGTGGCCTGCCTGGGGACAACCTCATGGGTCAGAGGGAGAGGCGTGGACTCTGATGTTTTAAAACAGAAGTCATGACTCCCTTAGTTTTCTTGCTGCCACTCTAAATGAATTAGAATGGAAGGAGAAGCTGGGGAAATAAATACAGGAAGAGGTGGGGAGGGAGAATGTTTTCAGAATACACAGATTCAAAAGCAGGGCTATGTAAGCCAGCCTCATGGCTAGCCAGGTAATGTGAATAACTGATAGTGATGGAAATGTCATTGACGCAAAGCCTTTTGTTTTACAAGATAGGAGAGAAGCCAGGTGTCTGATTTGCTTTTATGGGTATTTACAGATTTACCTGGGGTTTGCAAGGCCATTGCAGTTACATTTACAAAAAGCTTCCTGTGATGTTGGGGAAGGGCAACAGTGTCGTACCTTCGGCGCAGAGGTCCCAGGTTCAATCCCCACCAGATTCAATCCTGACAGCCGCTGCCTGTCATTACAGACAGTACCAAGCTAGACGGACCTAGTGCTTTGACTCTATAAAATTGCATGCAGAAGGTCCCTGGTTCAATCCCCGGCATCTCTGGGTAGGGCTAGAGGAGACCCCTGTCTGAAACTCAGGAGAGCAGCTGCCAGTCAGCGCAGACAAGATTGAGTAGCTCAACCAATGATCTGAGTTGGTAAAAGGCTTCCTATTTAAATCGGTTATTTATCCAGGACTAGAGCAGAGCACCTTTTTATATGCAGAAGGCCCAGGCATCTCCAATCCCCAATGGCATTTCCAGGTAAGGCTAGAGGAGACCCCTTGTCTGAAGCACTGGGGAGTAGCTGCCCATCAGAGTTGACATTACTGAGCTAAAGGAATGTTGGCCTTCCTTAGTATAAGGCAGCTTCCCATGTCCTCCCCTTCCCCCACCGCACAAAATCCTTTTACCTTTCTGGAGATTGCACATTCTTGGTCTTCCTACTCATAATCAGCCCAAGATCTGTTGGTTGAAGACAGCTGGAAGGAAGAATACACAAACGTGCAAACCGCCCCCCCCCCACAGCCCCTCCTGGAAGAACCCTGCAGGGAGTGCTTTGCATGCCCCTAATTTGCTAACCAAAGCAATCCAAATATCCCTCCCCTTCCTCCCCTCAAGCACAGGAATGAAGGTGTTAAGGTGGGGAGGGGTGAAAGATAGGGCAGGAGAGGATACAATCGGGCTTTTCATTCCTCCAGCTTTGTTGAGATTTCGATGTTAGGTTAGTTCCCAATTGACTGGCAGCTAGGATGGCTGCTGAGGCTGGCAGTGTGGCCCAACTGCAGGCGGCAAGTCCACGTACAGTGGTACTTCTGGTTACCTATGCTTCAGTTTACATACGCTTCAGGTTACAGACTCCGCTAACTCAGAAATAGTACCTCGGGTTAAGAACTTTGCTTCAGGATGAGAACAGAAATCACACAGTGGCAGTAGCGGCAGCGCGGCAGCAGTGGGAGGCCCCATTAGCTAAAGTGGTGCTTCAGGTTAAGAACAGTTTCAGGTTAAGAACGGACCTCCGGAACGAATTAAGTACGTAACCAGAGGTACCACTGTACTGGACACCTTCACATCACATGGCTCCTGCCACAAAAAGAGAATATTGGGAACTGTAGTTTGTTAAGGATGCTAGGAATTGTAGCTCTGTGAAGGGGTAACTACTACATAATAATAATTTAAAGAAAGTAGCATTAATAGTCACTGCCTTTCAGCCTAACCAACCCCACAAGGTGCTTGTGGGGATTAAATGAAGATTGGGAGGACCACGCCCACCAACTTTAATTGGGGAAAAAGATGAACTATAAATGTGATAAAATAATGATAATGATAACAATAATTTAAAGACAGTAGTAGTAACAGTCACTGTCTCTCGGCCTGATCTACCTCCCGATGTTGTGGGGATTAAATGAGGGGGAGAACCACACCCACCACCCTTCCTTGGAATATAAATGCAATAAGATAATAAAAAATAAGGATACAAAGAGAGAGATTTTTTTTTTAAAGCAACCTTTGGTTTTATGCCCCTCACCCTGACACAAAGTAAAACACTACTGGAAAACGGGAGCCTGGAAATCTGAGGTTGAGGAGGGCAGCCTGTGGAGCTCAGCTTTGGGGTGATAAGTTTATCAGGGTTTGCCAGCTGCCAACTGCCAAGGCTGTCAAGCAGGCCTGTTAGGGAGGGGGAAGATCTACCAGGGCAAGATAGGTCACCCTAGGCCTTATCAGAGCCCAGTCTCACAACACAGAGATCCAGAAAAGGGCTTTCTCCACCCCACAACAAAAGGCAGATTGGCAAGGCGGAGGACATGGGAACGGAGTGTAGGAGGAGGTAAAAGTCTTCCAAAGTGGGCCCACTATGCAACTGGGGAACTTTGCAAAATGGAAGGCGATGGTGAGAAAATCTGCACGGCAGGCAAACATGGAAAGTCTTGGACGGGAGACACTTAGAGCAGTAGTTATTACAAAAAGACTGGATCCTCTTTAAAGCCTCCTTCATATCATACATTTAAACCACTATGATACCACTATAAACTGTAACCGGGTTCGTGTGAAATTCTGGCAGCTGTAGTTTGTTACGGGGGCAGAGAGTTGTTAGGAGGTGCACACACACACCCATTCCCCTCCCAGAGCAACAATTTGTATATATCCTTTTATTTCCTGTTTCTCTGAATTCCAAAGCATTCAAATTGTTAGCATGGCAAAACATAATACAGGAGAAATAAAATAGGTGGGGGAAGTGAAGTTACAAGGAATCAGGCAGAGGCGCTCACCTTCCTATCTGATGTCAAGGAGATAAATAACTATGCAACTTTTAGAGAACATCTGAAGGCAACTCTGTATATAGGAAAGTTCTTAATGTTTGATGTTTTATTGTTTTTATATCTCTTGGAAGGGGCCCAGTGTGGTTGGGACAACCCAGTCAGATGGGTGGGGTACAAATAATAAAAATTATTATAATTATTATTACTAGTTTTTAACTGAGTTTTGTGTACAGTTTTGCTATGTATGCACCATTCGTTCTGACAAATAAGTTTATAAATCTTTTTTTAAAAAATAGACATAATAAATATGTCTGCATGGACTATGTGTGTTTGCGTGTGTGTCATAGAGCATATCCCATAATTCTTTGCAAAATACACAAACTTGAATACCATGGCAGACTGGCTGATGTGGAAGCTGCTGCTCTCAATAAATGACAAGCCCCCCTCCCCAGCACTTCCTTTTCCATGTCATTTCAAAAACTGGACAGCTTATCTTCCCTCCTAAACTGTTTTCTATTTGGAGCTTTCATTGCATTTTTGGCTGTGGCTGAGGAGCCGGAATCCCCTTCCTTTCTGCTCAGTGCAAACTATCTCTTGGAGCAGAAAGCGTTTTTTTGTCTCTTCATATTTTTAAAGAGCAACATTGCACCACCAAAGCCGAATACAACAGTTCTACAAGTGGTAGCATCCCATAGCCGCCTGTTGACCTACTCACTCCTGTACAACTGAGACATGTGTTTGATAAGTTTAAAGAGTGCAGTAACACATTGGAGAACACACTATTTGCCACCTGAGGGCTGCATTCCTTCCTAATCAACTTTCTAGGGGCCACATAGTGTGAATTTATCCTAATAAACACATTCTTGTAAGCAGTATTGTTTAAAATACACATTTTTGCAGAGAGTTTTTCCTAAAACAATGCATTCATGTACTATGATTTCACAGATCCAGTGGTACCTCAGGTTACATACGCTTCAGGTTACATACGCTTCAGGTTATACACTCCACTAAGCCAGAAATAGTGCTTCAGATTAAGAACTTTGCTTCAGGATAAGAACAGAAATCGGGCTCCGGCGGCACGGCAGCAGCAGGAGGCCCCATTAGCTAAAGTGGTGCTTCAGGTTAAGAACAGTTTCAGGTTAAGTACGGACCTCCGGAACGAATTAAGTACTTAACCCGAGGTACCACTGTACATTAATTTTTACAGACACATTCCACTCGTGTATGCAGATTGTAAACATTGGTTGGTTGGAGAATTGCAATGCAAAATTAGGGTAAGTGTGGATTTCAAAGGTGTTGCATCTCAGTTCCCATATGAAGAAGAAGAAGAGAAGAGTTTGGATTTGATACCCCACCTTTCACTCCCCTTCAGGAGTCTCAAAGCGGCTAACATTCTCCTTTCCCTTCCTCCCCCACAACAAACACTCTGTGAGGTGAGTGGGGCTGAGAGACTTCAGAGAAGTGTGACTGGCCCAAGGTCACCCAGCAGCTGCATGTGGAGGAGCGGAGATGCGAACCCAATTCCCCAGATTACGAGACTACCGCTCTTAACCACTACACCACACTGGCTTCAGAAATGGTTTCAGAAAGTGCAAATTTGAAATATTCACTTTTAAATGTGAACCACATTTACCGTAATTTCTCCCTCATCCCTACCGGTGTGATTTTAATGTCACTTCTGGGACTAATGAGTGGAGCTGCCCTATGTATACAGAAATATAGCCTCAATTGTCCACTCTCTATTGACCTTCTCCTTGGACTACTACATGGGGCTGCCCTTACAGACGGACTGGAGGCTGCAGCTGGTGAATAATGCAATTGCTAGATTGTAAACTGGGTCAGCCTGATGGGACCATATAAAACCAATAATGAAAATATTACTGGGGCTGCCAGTGAACCACCAGACCAAATTCAATGTATTAGTATTAGCATACAAAGCCCCAAATGGCATGGGACCCAAGTACATAAAAGAGACCCTTTTCAAATACCAACCATCTCAGACCCTATGATCATCAGGTGACTTGGTGGTGGTGCCACCATTGGGGGGGCTACCCAGCTGACAAGGCCTTTTCAGTGGTGGGTCCCTGGTTATGGAATGCCCTCCCTTGCAATATGTGCCTTTCTATTTGAAGACATTCCTCTTTATCTAGGCATTTGGTGACTGCAGAGTACTGTTCCTGGTGACTCTGCTATCCTTGGATGGAATAACCTTTATAACCGCAAGTGCTTTCAGAATGTTTTAAACTGAAACTGTTTTTAGATAGTTTTAAATGTAGTGGTTTTAAGAATTATTTCACCTGTTGTGGCAGTGTGTTGTAATGGTTACAGTGTTGGACTAGGGCCTGGGAGACCAGGGTGTGAATCCCCTACTCAGCCGTGAAGCTCATTAGGTGCCCTTGGACCAGTCATTGTCTCTCAGTCTAACCTACCTCATAGGATTGTTGTGAGGACAAAATAGGGAAGGGAAAACAATGTAGGCCACCTTCAGCTTCTTTGAGGAAAAGCTAGTATATAAATAAATAAATAAATAAATAATAAAATTTAGAATGTGTTTTAAAACTGTGTCTCTTTTGTCTGTCACCCTGGGCTTATTGGGGTGGAAGGGTGGGGTATAAATTACAGTAAATTAATAAATAATAAAAGAGAAAATGAAATTGCCCTTTAAAAGATATCCCATAAACTACAAGCAACTAAAGGGCAGAGCTCGAATGAGCATTTTAATAAATATATATGGCATGATTTTATTTCTTACACAAACACGTGAGGAGGCACGTGGTCACTCGGTGCCTTCAGTGTATGCAAATGTCTGGCTCATTTAAGTCTACACAGAACCTTTATTCTCATAGGCGGAGAATACTTTTTTGTTATAAATCTTTATTACTTGTAAAGCGAATCTCTGTATGAGCTAAAACTTTTATTATCCATTTGGAGCTGTGTTGTGTCTTTGTACTTTTGTCCTAGGCTGTGACATTCTATGCTTTAAATCTTTTGACTCTTTATTTTCTTTCTTTTTGTTACATTTGCAAGTCTTTTTGTTAACAATTCAATGATATCTCTATCTATCTATCTATCTATCTATCTATCTATCTATCTATCTATGATGCACTATTTATTTTATGTGCTGTGAAGAAGTTCTCTGCAAATCCCCGCTCTGCCTCCTCAGCTGTCAAGCTGAAATCCTTCTGAGAGCCCTAAACCTACTCTCCACTGAGCCTCAAGGCCACCGTGTTATCGCTCCCTGCCACTTGCCTTTTTGTCCCTTGGATTCTCCGCCCCCGGTGATTCAGCAAAATCTTCTCTGAGGAAAGAAACAGAAGCCCCACATTGAACAAATCACAATGTCAGATTGCCAAGGTGGACGGGAGGAGAGTTGAAATACAAAAAGGGGGCAATTAGGTGGTCAGAACACCATGACTAGCAAGACTTATTAATAATATTGTACAGTGCACACAGGACGTGGGTGGCACTGTGGTCTAAACCACTGAGCCTAAGGCTTGCTGATCGGAAGGTTGGCTGTTCGAATCCCCACGGCGGGGTGAGCTCCCATTGTTCGGTCCCAGCTCCTGCCAACCTAGCAGTTTAAAAGCACGTCAAAGTGAAAGATAAATAGGTACCGCTCCGGCAGCAAGGTAAACGGCGTTTCCGTGGGCTGCTCTGGTTCGCCAGAAGCAGCTTAGTCATGCTGGCCACATGACCCAGAAAAACTCCCTCTGCCAGTAAAGCGAGATGAGCGGCGCAACCCCAGACCGCGATTGGACCTAACAGTCAAGGGTCCCTTTACCTTTACCTTATCGTGCACACAACTTACTCAAGCGGCAGCAAGTTCCAGGGGTTGACTTTTATAACGTTGGTTTCCTTTTGGGTGGGGGAAGAGAGCACTGGAGACTTCTGATGTTTCTGGAAATAAATTGTTCATTTAAGAATGTAAGAAGGTGCCTTACACTGAATCAGGCCATCTGGCTAAGAACTGACTGGAAGTGGCTCTCCAGGATTTCAGGCAGAGAACATTCCCAGCCTGGCCCTGAGCTCCCAGTGAGGATTGAACCTGGGACCTTCTGCATACAAAGCAGATGCTCTGTCACTTGGGTATGGCCTTTCCTATATATTAAAAAATGGACAGGTTGTGCAGATGGGAAACAAACAGCAGGCCAAACTTTGTTATTGTTGTTAAATTACACATTTAGAAACTGCTTTACAGTCTGCATATATGGAAGCAGTGTACAATAAGAAATAATGATATTAATTATGAATAATACATACACCGGAGAGGATACCACCTTCCGTGCTGCTACAGTCACAGGGGCTTTGGGTTGCTCTGTATGCTGGTGGCTGTGGCTGCAGCCTGTCATTTTAATTCCCCCACAGTGTCTCTGGGTCCCTGACATAGTGCTTCTGCACTATGCAGAATAATCAGACATTGCGGACAGAAAACTGTAAAATTTCTCCTTCCTCATATATAGGGGGAATTCCAGAAAGCCGCCCCCTCGCAGAGCTTCACACCACAGTATTTCACCACATAGCACATAGTTAAAATGGCGGGATTTGCTCCAACAAGATGCAGTGGTGGCCACCTTTTTGAACACACCTGGAAGAGGACTGGACAAACTATTTGAGGCTAAGGCTATCAATGGCTACTAGCCATGATGGCCATGTTCTCCCTCCAGGGGCAGAGGCATCTAGTTGGCCCCTGTGGGACTAGATGCTGGCAGGAGTGCCAGCTTGGCCCTGCGACCGTGGGTGCCCGCAGTCATGGATGTCATGAAGCGTGCATGGCCCTGGCACCAATTTTTTTGGGTGCTTGGGCACCCAGGGCTCCAGAGAGCTAGCACCTATGGAGGCTGGACTGGGTGGGCCTTTAGCCTGATCTAGAAGGACTCTTCTTATGCTCTAGTGAGAATAGATATACAGTGGTACCTCGGGTTACATACGCTTCAGGTTACAGACTCCGCTAACCCAGAAATAGTACCTCGGGTTAAGAACTTTGCTTCAGGATGAGAATAGAAATTGTGCTCTGGCGACGCAGCGGCAGCGGGAGGCCCCATTAGCTAAAGTGGTGCTTCAGGTTAAGAACAGTTTCAGGTTAAGAACGGATCTCCGGAACGAATTAAGTACTTAACCCGAGGTACCACTGTAATATTTAACGTGTAGTGTTAGCAAATGTGTGCTCAAACCCTCTCATTACATTTGAATTCTTACATCATTCTTCACCATCAGTTTCAGCAAGGTGCAAGTTTTCAAGGAAGATCAGTAACAGTAGGTAAAGTACGGTAAGTTTGCCTGCTATTACTAATTGAGGACCCCCTGCAAAACTTATGAGGAACCAGCACCAGCAAAACAACTGCTGTATTTAATAAACAAAACAACAACAACCACCCTTGTATAGTGTGCCTCTTGTGTCACTGATAGTTGTCAAATAGTGCACCCTGGTGTTCATGAAGTGAATAAACAGACTTAAAAAGGGAACAAATCAACACTCCAATAGCTTCCTGATTACCTTTGATGCCACCTTTTCCCTCTCCCTCCTGCAGAGTAAATGTGCCAACACTATCAGACCCTCAGAAATACTGTATTTGCTAACTCGGCTGCTTTGATCTGTGGAACCGGCTCCATATAATACTCTTTCTGCAGTTGTAAGAAAAATAAAAAAAATTAAAAGCTTACATTTTTCAGATTTTCTGTGGATGCAGTTCTGTTGTTGTTGTTGTTTAGTTGTTTAGTTGTGTCCGACTCTTTGTGACCCCATGGACCAGAGCACGCCAGGCACTCCTGTCTTCCATCGCCTCCTGCAGTTTGGTCCAACTCATGTCAGTAGCTTCGAGAACACTGTACATCCATCTCGTCCTCTATCGGCCCCTTCTTCTTGTGCCTTTAATCTTTATCTGCCCTTAAATGGATTCTTGCAGGTTGGGAGGAACAGCACAGAAAACAGCACTTACTTTATGGCAAAAAACTAGCACAAAACCTGGGCATTGGTTTGGAGGGGATCATACAAAGTTGGATGTTAGGGTGTCAACTTGTACCCGTGTTATAAGAATTTTAAGGTCATATATAAAAATAAATGTTCATAACTGTATATATAAACCACATGTCTGAAGCCCCACAGAAAAGATCCTGAACAAATTGGCCTCAAATATTTCTCTGCAAGGTCAAAGTGGGAAACCTCCCCATTGTCTCTTTCTTCACAAATCCTGTCCTCACAAATCCTGTCTTAAGGGCACATTCAAGATATGAACAGGGTGTGAGCCTGTGACCTGTGACCTAGATTCAGGAATTAAGTAGTTATAATAACAAAAGAGTAGCCAAAAACCCAAATAATGCAATCAGGTAACTTGCCAGACAGGAGATACACAACACACTCAGATTTCTGTTGTAGACCACCTTTTCTGCGATGTAGGTATGTTATTTCTGGGGGTGGTCTTAGACTCCAGGGCGGGCAATTTAAAATGTCTATATAAGGGCTTGCACGCATGGCTCGGGGTCCTCTTCCTCTCTCCTGCGTGTGGGGGGAGCACCCTGTTGCAAGAGCTTTAATAAAGATCAGGCTTACTAGCTGCTTTGCTTCTCAATATTCTCTGGTTGGTCTGTTATTTTCTCTTACCGATAGAGAACCTACAAAAGGACTCTATACGGGGCTCTTGGGTACCCCATAAGGAAAAAGGAGCAGGTTTTTTTTAACTTATATCACCCTGGTTTGAGTATCAATTACTCAGATTGGAAAGTGGCACAAAACGCGGGGTTAATTTCCCACACCAAATGTAAACAAACTGTGAAAAGGACTCTATGAACTGAAAGTGGAGGCGCTATATGTACTTTTCCTAGTTTATTTGTTCGTTTTGTATCACCAAAAAAATCTTTAATCGAAACTAATTTTAAAAATTGATGTCCACTTTTCCTTCTCCTAATACCCAGAGAAGAAAAAAAGAGAAAACAAACATTCTTTGCTTCTTGCCAAAGTGGCTTTCTGCAAAAGAAATACTTTTAGATCCCTTGCTGGATCCACGACCCCAGGAATTAGAAGAGACTCGGCCATCGTGCAGGCTACCGTCCCCCCCCCCCCTTCACCCCTACCTAAAAGAAAAAGAAAAAATAGAATATACTGTTTATGTATAGGCGGAACCTTTCTTCCCTGGAACCTTCGCGATCGCCACCGTGTTGCTACGCGACGCGGAGGGGAGGACGCTTTTGAAGAGAGCGACTGCGGCGGTTCCTGGCGGGGAAAATGGTCGGGGGAGAAAGCGCCGAGGGAGGCGCAGGCTGCTGCTCTCCGGCCGTCGGGGCGGATGCGGCGACTTCACAGCTGAACCGCGACAAGAGGCTGGTGTGCGTGGAGTACCCAGGCGTTGTGCAGGACGTGGACAAGACGCTGCTGACGCTGGGCGGAGAGGAAGGGGTCTCTAGGGTAAGGGTGGGGAATGGGCGTCCTCTGGAGAATGGCTCTTCCTTCTCCCCGCTCAGGTTATTGTTGTTTAGTCGTTTAGTCGTGTCCGACTCTTCGTGACCCCATGGACCAGAGCACGCCAGGCACTCCTGTCTTCCACTGCCTCCTGCAGTTTGATCAGACTCATATTTGTAGTTTCGAGAACACTGTCCAACCATCTCGTCCTCTGTCGTCCCCTTCTTGTGCCCTCCACCTTTCCCAACATCAGGGTCTTTTCCAGGGAGTCTTCTCTTCTCATGAGGTGGCCAAAGTACTGGAGCCTCAGCTTCAGGATCTGTCCTTCCAATGAGCACTCAGGGCTGATTTCCTTAAGAATGGATAGGTTTGATCTTCCTGCAGTCCATGGGACTCTCAAGAGTCTCCTCCAGCACCATAATTCAAAAGCATAAATTCTTTGGCGATCAGCCTTCTTTATGGTCCAGCTCTCACTTCCATACATCACTACTGGGAAAACCATAGCTTTAACTATACGGCCCTTTGTTGGCAAGGTGATGTCTCTACTTTTGTAGAGTGATGTCTCTACTCTGCTCAGGTTACTGAGAGGCAAAGCTGCCGTGGGGTGCTGGGTGGGGTCTCAAGGCAGCCTGCATTCGGATGCCCTGGCACCCGTGCCTGGTTACATCAGACACTTTGCACGTTCCCTGTGGAACTCTTCTCTGCCAAGGAGTTTTCATGGCACAGAGTCAGTCTCTCTCTCTCTCTCTCTCTGTCTTGCTCAGAGCCTCCAGAGGCAGGGCTGAAAAGTTGGACCCCATGGAAGTTGAGGAGTGCTTTTACTGTTAGCACGCACATCATTTCCATTTAGCTCATCATCATCATCATCATTTTTTCATCACCACATCTATATCCCACCTTCCCCCAGGGAGTTCAAGGTGGCATACATGATTCTCCCTCTTCCTGTTATTTCCTCACAACAACCCAGTGAGGGAGGTTGCCCCCTAGGGCAGGATTTGAACCCTTGTCTTCCAAGGACTTAATGGCAGTTTAAAGAAGTGGCAGGTTGGGGGTCTTGCTTGTGTATGGCTAATCATAAATGAATATTTTCCAGAAATGTCTCTCCTTTGTTGAGATATTTCCCCTACAGAAGCTCATTCAGCCTGGAAGAGGCTTCTGGCTACCTGCGGCAAGAGGGAGCCTCCTACTTAACATCCCCTTCACACCTTCTTTATCTCTCATTTTGAAAAGGAAAGGGTGATCTGAATTGCTGTTCTGCGTGGTGGGGGTGATTTTGGAAAGGGGGGGGAGCCATACAGGATTGCCGTACATCTGGATTTTCCCGGCCATATACAGAATATAGCAGTCGGCAGCAGTGTCCGACTGGGAAACTCCAGACGTATGTCAACCCATACCATACAGCCCAGCAACTTTGGCAAAAAAATGTAATCACATCTCAACAACTTTTCTAAATACAGTGGTACCTCTGGATGCGAATGGGATTCGTTCCAGAGCCCCGTTCGCATCCTGAAGCGAATGCAACCCGCGTCTGTGCGGGTAATGATTTGCCGCTTCCACGCATGTGTGTGACGTCATTTTGAGTGTCTGCGCATGTGTGAGCGGCGAAACCCGGAAGTAATGCACTTCCGGGTTGCCACGGAGTGTACTTCCGGGTTACTTCCGGGTTCCCACAGAGTGTAACCTAAAAGCGCGCAACCTGAAGCACATTTAACCCGAGGTATGACTGTACAGTGGTACCTCTGGTTGTGAACGGGATCCATTCTGGAGGCCCGTTTGCAACATGAAAAGAGCGCAACCCGCAGCGGCGCATCTGTGCACACGCAGGTTGCGATTCGCCGCTTCTGCGCATGTGCATGACGCCATTTTGCGTGTCTGCGCATGCCCGAGTGACGAAACCTGGAAGTAACCCTTTCCAGTATTTCCAGGTCGCCGCAGGACGTAACCTGAAAGAATGTAACATGAAGCGGATGTAACCAGGGGTACCACTGTAAAGCTCAATTACTTTTCTAGATTTTCACTGTTTGAAATATGACAACCCTACATTGTAGGGGTTGGATTATATCCAACTCAGGGTGAGAAATTCCTGGCCCCTGGGGGTCAGCTTGTTGTGCATTTGGTCCACAGCTTCACTTCAGCCCAGCCCACTCTCTCCTGTCTGAGAGCCCCCAGCCTGCTGCATTACCATGCTGGGTTGGGAGGAAGCAAAACCTATTTTCCCCTCACTCGTGTGCTGGCAGAATGACCTAGCCTTTATTTACGTTATTGGTTGTGTGCATACTTTTCAGATCTACACTGACCCCAGCCGAAGACTCGAGCTCTACTTCCGCCCCAAGGACCCCTACTGCCATCCTGTGTGTGCCAACCGCTTCCCAACATCTTCCATGTTGCTGAAAGTTAAAAAGAAAACGAGGAGGAAACGGACAGAAGCAGGAGATTTTGAGGAAGATGTCAGTTTTGAAGTAGAAGTTCTTGGTATTGTTACCACAGTTTATAAGTTTCAAGGTAATGATTCCTTTCTCTAAGGCAGGGATGAGGAACCCCTGTGGTCCTCCAGATGCATGGCGAGAGGACCAGGGATGATGAATGTTGTACCTCAACAACATTTGGAGGACCTCACCCCCTTTTCAGTAAGGAAAGATTTGCCTCCATCATAAGACTCTGTAAATTTCAGTTCAGCCCTACTTCCTTGCCTCAGGGATTCTCACTGGGTGTGCTGTCTGGTGGCACCAAGGAGACCCCATGAATACGGTGGGGGGGCTGCCTGAATAAACCAGAGACTTCTTCAGTAAATACACCATTGTGATCAGAACAACAGCCTCTTGGGATCTCACAAAAGTAGAATCCACAGTCTTATAAATTACACAGGCTTATCTGAAGACATCTGAAGGCAGCCCTGTTTAGGGAAGCTTTTAATGTTTGATGTATTACAGTATTTTAATTTAATTTTTTTTGGAAGCCGCCCAGAGTGGCTGGGGAAGCCCAGCCAGATGGGTGGGGTATAAATAATAAATTATTATTATTATATTATTATTATTACTTATATAGAGGTATTATCCCTACTTAGCTAAACACAGATGTAGAAATTAGGCTACACTCTCAGAGGAAAAGCATGCCTGCATTATCATCTAAGTCCCTGATTCAGTGATAAGAACAGGATGTCCACTCTCTATCAAGCTGGCTCAGTGCTGAGTTTTTCCCCTGCACATTCTTGACACATTCTTAATACAACAATATACTTCCACACACTATTTCACAGTTTTTACATCTCTTCACATGTAGGCTCTCTATCAAAGCATATGCTATAATTTTCACTACACCAGGCACCATGTTATTTCTGATTGCATGTGCAGAACATTTTGAATGTGATTGCATTGTGCAAATCTCCATAAGTTGCCACTCTGAGAGCTTCTTGGGTTGCTACAAAGCAGAATCCCCAGTATCTCCAGGTAGGACTGAAAGAGAGTCCTTCCTGAAAAACCAGAAAGTGGTTTCCAGTCAATGTAGACAATACTGAGGTAGATGGACCAGTGGTCAGACTCAGTATAAGGCAGTATGTTCCTAAGAATGTTAGTATTCAAGCATTTTAAAGAAATTAATAAATGTTGATTTGGTACTGAATGAGATGCCTGCTTCTTTTGTGCAAGTTTCACTAAGTAGCGCAGTGAGGGAACAATCTTTTGGGGTGATCTGCACACTTTTGCCTCCTTCTCTCCAGGGATGTCTGATTTCCAGTATTTGGCAGTGCACTCTGGACCAGATGGCAAGCAGACCTCCATGTATGACAAAGTCCTGATGCTAAAGCCAGAGAAAGAGGAGTTCTTCCTGAGTGACCTTCCGCTTTATATCCCTCCACCCATTTTCTCACGCTTGGACACTCCCGTGGACTATTACTATCGACCAGAAACACAACATAGGTCAGTGTCTTCTTTTGTAAAGGTGAAAGGTAAAGGGACCCCTGACCGTTAAGTCCAGTTGCAGACGACTCTGGGGTTGCGGCGCTCATCTTGCTTTACTGGCTGAGGGAGCCGGCGTTTGTCTGCAGACAGTTTTTCCGGGTCATGTGGCCAGCATGACTAATCTGCTTCTGGCGAACCAGAGCAGCGTACAGAAACGCTGTTTACCTACCCACCAGAGCAGTACCTGTTTATCTACTTGCACTTTGAGGTGCTTTCGAACTGCTAGGTGGGCAGGAGCTGGAACCAAACAACGGGAGCTCATCCCCTCGCAGGGATTCGAACCGCCGACCTTCTTTTGTAGGTGATGGCAAATCCACCTGCTGAGCAATGGTCTCTGCTGTGGCAGGATTAATATATGTACCAGCTACTATGTTGGCTGAATATAGTTGCAGTTTAGGTTTGGACTTGGACGGTAGGGGGGAAAATCTCTGGTCCTCAGGCCAAACATAGCCTTATTGGTACCCATATCCAGCCAACTAGCTTATTGAGCTCTGTCCTCTCCACAACCCTGCCTGTCAGCTGTGTGCAACAACATCTGGAGGGCAACCCTTGATCTAAGAAGTGGTATTCCCCTCTTAAGGGAACTCCTATTCTTTTTTGGGGGGGGCAACAAACAGCTTTTTTCATGTTCAATGGTACAATATAACCATATTGGAACCAAATAAAAATAGTGTCTTATGCAGTGTAGGTCCAGAGTATAAAAAAGGAAGCTCTATGGGAGATTGACAAAGGGATACACACACTGTTTCCATTGTCCCCTGTACAAATTAAAGAAGATATAGAATAATAATGGATATCTCCACATAAAAGTCATATTCAGCTGGCCCAAGTTGTGCAAAAGGCTGCCTGTTCCTGTTTATTATAAAGATTCACCAGATGGCTGCAAAGTCTTCAGGCTCCACTTCATCTTTCTAGACTCTCAGATGGTGTTTTAGTTTTTCAGAGGCAGCAAAATTAAGAACTTCTTAAAACTATCTGTCCAGAGTGATATTGGTTACATTATTCCACTCTTGTTCAGCTGCCAAGCATGCTGCAACCAGCAGGCCCTGCCCTCTTTTAGATTTGGCCCTGCCACCACTGCCTAGCATGTAGTCCCTAGAGTGCTACTCACAAAGACCAAAAGAGTGCCCCGCACCTGTTGTACCTGGGAGCAACCTTCGATACACCCAGAAGTCTCTAGTTGACTGTAGTGGCTATTGGTTCTGACAGCTGCAACAGGCACCTGTAGAGAGCCCCTATCCACCCTTCTTGGTACCTCTCCTGGTTGCTTACCTGCCCAATGCAGCACCTGACTTCTTCTGGCAGCAGGGAGGAACAACAAAGTCAGAGTGACTTCTGTGTTCCTCTCTGCTTCTAGGTTAAATCAACATGTGCTTGTTGCAGCTGTCAGAACTGATAGTTGCTACAGACATGCAGAGGCTTTTGGATATGTGGCATTGAGGTATGAACCCAGCTCTCAAATCACTTGGGTTTGCATGCACAAAGGAGTTGAAACAAGGTATTGGAGAGTGAAATACTTCTCTTTGATGTCCATGTGTTCCTTAGATATTCATCAGTGCAGCTCAGATCCCAGGGTTGGGACAGCCACATTGTTGACATTTGACAAGAGGTGGCTGTGCTTTCCAATTCATTAGAGGTAACATTTGGAACACTTCTCATGCCAACACCTTTGATTTTTCTCACTGTTATTCTTCATAGCTCACTTTGCTATAAAGTATCTTAAAGCAATTTAACAATAAAAGCATCAATTATCAAAACAATTTCTAATATAAAAGCAGTTAAAAACAATTTTGTATAAAAACAGTTAAAGCGATGATTGCTTTTTGTGATTTTTATTGCAATAAATAATTCCTACAACATACATAAAAATGTTACCTTGGTTTCCCCTTTCACAATAAGGAGAACATATGGTTGGACACTGTCATTACATTTCCCATTCCAGTGTTAAATAAAAAGTGCCTTTAGCTGTACAAGCCAGTTATTATCTGGCTGTCATCCTTCCCTGGCTGTTATATAACTTGCCAGTTTCAGCTATCTGTCAGGTAATTTCCAAACAGCCTTGAAAAATAGGAGCAGTAGTCTTCCCACCCAGCCTGCTCTCAGATGAACCATGACTGCACGTAGAAGATTTCAGATAAATTCAAGATTGCAAAGCTCAACTTAATTCATGATAACAAGATTCCCATTATTAGGTCCCTCCAGACTCCCCATATCCACTATACATTTAAATAGTTTCTGGTTTAACAATCAGTCCTCTTTCCTAGGGAACTGTGAGGATTGCTCCTCCAGTATCTGTTTTGAACCCATTTCAAGTGCTGTATTATGGGAAGGGATATAAATAGGCAGGACTAGGTGGCTCGTGATCTGATCCAGCAAGGTACTTATTTGCCTTAACTAGCTGAATGAATGAATTATGGTAATAAACCAATAAAATTTAGGGCAGGCAGAATAAGGCTGCAATCCTATGTACACTTCCTGGGAGTAAGCCCCACAAACACAGTGGGTGATAAAAGTAGATCCACTGAAATTAATGGACATCTGTAAATAACTTTCAAAGTGAGTTCCCTTCTAAAGAGGGGATTGGTCCACAGCCTCGACCATTGGGTTGAGTTTATTTCATACTCTTATGTCATGTTCCCATTTGTCTTTGATATTGGTGTAGTGTCTTGGAGTAGTATTTTATATGTTGCCGATACCGTCCCTTTGCTGTGTTCCTCTGTTGACAATCGCCTAGTGGTTGCTGACTTCATTTCTGGGTTGTTTAAGAATGCATGTAGTTGATGATAGGTCAGTCAGGATATTTAGTTGTCCATTAGTTTGTTCTGTATTTCTTGTGACGGTGTGGGGTTGCCAAGTCTTTTAGGCGGTATAGCCTTTTAGGCTTGCCATACCTTTACTTGAAAGCTTTGTGATGCATGGTGGAACTGTGGGTGGTAGGCTGGGGGGATTAACAGGGATAGGGCTGGAAACAATGCTGAAGACTTGGAGTAGATTTGTTTAAGGGTTTATAGGAAGTTGGGGCCAAATTTCAAATCTCTCGTTTCCTCTTATTCACTCTTTGTTTCTGGTGCTTTTTGGCATGGCTCTGCATCTTTGGGCCCAGGTTACATTGGGCAGTGTGGAAGAGTCTCTTCATAATTTGTGTTGAAGAAATATAGCTCTAACTTTTCAGTAATACAAGGGAAGGAAAATATCAAGTTTTAGTGGGTCTACTGGGTAGAGTTATTAATAAAGGAAGAGTCAAACTCTCTAGGCAACCTGAACAAATTACAGTATAAAAGACCAACAGAGTCTCTCCAGTTCTTTAAAGACAAAATCCAACATTAAATGGAGTCTTATTAAACTGGTCTGCTGCCTTACTAAAGAAGTTGAAATTCAAGAGGCCCCATCCATGTTAGCATTCCACCATGTCCTAAATGCAAGTGTTCTGCTGAACAGAACTTGTGATTTTATTTTTCAAACTGGTTTTTGTTACTGTTTTAGTTGTTAAGCTTTTTATTGTTTGTATGATTGTACATCTTAATTAAGGATGTTTTAATGACCCAATGGATTTATTGTTGTGTAAGATATTTTTTTATGGCCTCAGAGCTTGGTCTGAATGAACAAGAGACAACAGTCTTCTTGATATTAACAAGGTCTGTGTCCATTTTCTCAGTTCAAGGGAGTTTGGAGTTTTTTAGAAGTGAAGCAGCTCAGACCAAGCTTTTATGGGAGCTGAAGGCTCAACCCATTCCTGGCTGTCAGGCAGGCTCTGATCCAGGCATGTGCTTACATGCACTTCCCCCTACTTTTGAGTGACCACTCACTAGCTAGTGCTTTAAGTTCCTGCCTGCCTCACTTCCTCTGTTCCTGTGGCCAAGTGGTCAAGGTGGGGTGTGGGTTCTGAGAGCTGTGTGAGAATCCAGGCAACTAGTATGGGAGCCTCCTGGGGCAAAGAGACAAAGATTTATTGGCTTTTCAGTACTACTGATCATATGGAGATCCTTTGAAGTGGGGTCTGTGTGTCTCTGACCCCTGCTCTTCCTCTGAGGAGGTCATAAGTTCCAGATCTGGGAAGGGCTGAGTTCTGAGTCTCATCAACACATGGCAGCTCCACGCTCACCATCCTGAGTTCCACAGTTGAAGACGCCAGTGTGATATAGAGCTTAGAGTGCTGGACTAGGGTTTTGGAGACCAGGGTGCAAGTACCTAAAGGTAAAGGGACCCCTGACCATTAGGTCCAGTTGTGACCGACTCTGGGGTTGCGGCGCTCATCTCGCTTTACTGGCCGAGGGAGCCAGTGTACAGCTTCCAGGTCATGTGGTCAGCATGACTAAGCCGCTTCTGGCGAACCAGAGCAGCGCATGGAAACGCTGTTTACCTTCCCGCCGGAGCGGTACCTATTTATCTATTTGTGCTTTGATGTGCTTTCGAACTGCTAGGTTGGCAGGAGCTGGGACCAATCAACGGGAGCTCACCCCATCACGGGGATTCAAACCGCCAACCTTCTGATCGGCAAGTCCTAGGCTCAGTGGTTTAGACCACAGCGCCACCCATGTCCCGTGCAAGTACCTGCTCATCCATAAAACTCACTGTGTGACCTTGGGTCAGTCACTCACTCTCAGTCTAACTTACCTCGCAGGGTTGTTGTGAGGATAAAATGGAGATGTGGTAGAAGTGTGTACACCACCTTAAGCTCCTTGGAGAGAAGGTGGAATATAAATATAATAATAAAGCAGATAAATATAAATGCAGGCAATCAACCCACCACTTAGCAAAATTCATATCTTTTTAATGAACAGATTCATGGTTGCCTCTTTAGAAATTCTCTGTTCAGATAGCAGTTTAAAAGGGGGCATCAGAAAAGAAAAATAGAAAGAAAATTATCTTTTTTCAAATTTTTTAAATTTTCAATTTGAGATGTCATAAACAAAAAAGCAAGCATTATCCAAATTTCACAGAACTGAGTCGAATGTGATTCATTTTTGTAATTTCTGTTTCCCTCCCCTGCAGGGAAGGATATCAGAACCCCACGTTGTCCAGCGAAAACTTGATAGGTCTCAGCCGGGCCCGTCGGCCCCACAACGCCATCTTTATCAACTTTGAGGATGAGGAGATCCCCATGAAGCCTTTGGACGCAGCAGAGCAGACCTGGAGGAGAGTTTGCAGCAATGCAGTGGATCACAAAGCAGAAGAGGAATTGAGGAAGGTAGACACACTTTTTGGGGTCTGTTCACACACTGAAAGACATGTTTGGAAACTTGGGACATCGGAGCCAGGGTTGCCTGGAACTCCCTGCTGAGAGTCCCTTTCTTGGTTGAGAGGCAAATCTTTTACCCCTATTTTCAATAATTTTATTTGTATAGCATGTACAGAACATTTACAAAAAGGGCATCAGGACAAAAGAGTATATTCTGTAGAAAAGCCATACGAAACCCTAACAACACCAAATCACCAAAAAACGAGACTACGGCATGAAAAGAAAAAGTTTGAAGGGCCCCAAGGAGGAGACAAAGGGCCAGATCAGTCCAGCAATTCTTTTAAATAAAGTCATACTTGGCTGGAACGAGGCAATCCATTGTATGAGTCAAGAAAGGCATATTGGGACATGGCTCTTCCTGAATGCTTGGCATATTGGTATCAAGTGCAAAAGAATTGCCAAAGCAGACAAATTTGAAAGTGTTTGCGGTGCTTTCTTGACCTATGTTAATAAGGACTGAGTCTTGCTGCAAGCTCTGCAGGCTCAGATTGCTTTGTAGAAAGTGTATTCACAGTTTTCACATGCATGATGTATTTATGGTGAGACAAGGCAAAGCTGAAAATGTTAGTAATGATTTACTTTACTGTATGTGGAAAACATTCTATTTTTGTACAGAATGCCTGTGGAACCTAATTTGTTATTAATGGTTTTGTTGTTATTATTATTTAATGCACTGTTATTATCCAAATGGAACACTCACACACACCTCCCGATCTGGTGCAGTCAGAAATCTTGGCAGCTTTAAGTTCATGAATTAACTTTTCCAAGGAAACAATGAACAGAGTCTTTTTATACTTCACATCCTTCCAGCCTTGGGTTATAGTTAGACCCTTTCTTGTATGTGTTTCTGTTTTGTAGCTGTTTGAGGTCCGCCCAGTCTGGTCTCGTAATGCTGTGAAAGCCAATATAAGCATCCACCCTGACAAGCTCAAGTTCCTTCTGCCTTACTTAGCTTACTACATGGTGAGTGCATTATGTTTCGTGTGTGTGTGTATGTTGCTTTCTTAAAAAGAGTTCCCAACAGCTCATATAGTGACAATGGATTGAAATGTTCACTATTTAGTAAATGCAGTAGTTATCAAATGTAGTTGCCAGAAAGCATGCAGCTGGGAAGAATTTTTTTTGGCGGGGGGCACTCAGTAATTTATTCCAGAATGTAAAAAAAAAAAAGTTGGCCTTCTTAGACAACTTATAACAGAGGCAGGGAACCTTTTTCAGCCCAGGGGTCGCTTTAGCTCACAGGCAGCTCTTTAGGAGCCACGTTCCTAAAGAGGGAAGGGCAGGGCAGGGCCTGAGGCAAAGAGATGTGGCCAGTGGCAAAAGTCGGTGGAAGCTGCTGGGAACTGTAGGACAGGAGAATACTCTTGTGCTCTGGTCTGCTTGTGGTTTTCAGACAGACATCTGGTTGGCCATTGCAAGAACAGAATGTTGGACTAGATGGGCCATTTGCCTGATCCAGCAGGGTACCTCTTATGTTCTCATGTTCAATGGGTGTTACTCTTGCCCTTGTACAATAGGCTGCATTCCAACCATGCAAAAGCCCCTCTTTCTGCACATACAGACATACCTTTCTCCTTCCAGATATATAAGAACCATTGCCACAGTTCAAGGATACAGTCCAACCTAGCAAAAGCACTTGAAGGATGTGTGGCATGAGGGGAGTCATGTCCTGTGGGCTGGGTAGAGAGGACTGAACGTCTGCATTCGGGGCTTGAGCTTGAGGTTCCCCACCTGTGATGTGGTTCATTCATCTGAGTTTCCAAAGCACATGTTAAATTGTCTCCATCTTGGCAGTGCTCCATTCCTGAAAGCTGCAATTTTTTTATTGGGGTATTGTCATTTCCCCCCTATTTTGTGATTGTCAAGAAAGCTCTCATTCAATCATTCAAAGTATTTATATCCTGCTCTTTATTTAGTGGTCTCAGAGCAGATAATAAGTAAACAGAGCACAAACAGCGTAATACAAACAGCATGCAGTTTAAAAGAAATAGGAATCAAAAGTTTTTTAAATAAATTTGCATGATTTATTTATTCAGTTTCTATCCCGCCCACCCTCCCAAAGGAGCCCAGGACAGTAGTTTCTTTATTCAGCACTCATAAAATTGCCCACAGACACCCTCTGTTGGGTTCGAGAGTTGGTGTTCTGGGAAGTTTTGAAATAACTTTGAAATAAAGTTTTGAAATGAGACATTTTTCTCCACTCCCCAGAAGTAAAATCTAGATGGTGGCAATGACAGGGACCAGCCATAAATGGCCTTTCTGTGCACAATTTCCTTTCCTTCCCATTTTCCTAAACCTAAAAATCTAAAGCTTTGCTGCCACCAACACTTTTAAAGGTCTTGATAGCAGCAAAATCGTGGTACTTTTTTGCAGTTGTTGCAAAAATGATTGTGGTGTTGCGATGTTTTTTAATCTGAGAATGCTTTTTAATTAAAAGATTATTTCAATCCTATGTTCGGATGTAAGGATTAAAAAAAAAGAGCATCAAAACCAGAGCCTCACATTCTTGTAATTCTGTTTGCCCCTGTAGCTAACTGGACCCTGGAGGAGCCTGTGGGTCCGCTTTGGTTATGATCCCAGGGAACACCCAGAAGCAAAGTTCTACCAGGTCCTGGATTTCAGAATTCGCTGCGGAATGAAATACGGTAAAAATGGAAGCAGGCCATCAGAGTACTGTTGTACTCTTTACTATCAGTGCCTTTTGGGTGGGGGGGGGGCGGAGGAAAGGTCTAGGCTACAAAAGCACCAAGCTGCCAAATAGATATATCTATTTAAAATTCCTGGTATAATTTGTTTCTCTTTGAGAAGTGCTCTTCTCCATCATCTCTTCTGCCTCCACAGACGTGTTTTATTTCCCCCTAGGGTATGCCCCTAATGACATGCCGGTGAAAGCTAAACGCAGCACCTACAACTACAGCCTGCCCATCACCGTGAAAAAACCAGGTATGTGGTACAGGCAAGAGGGTGGGTAGATATTTCTTTATCTTGTTTTGTGAATTAAACAATTGTGATTTCTTCCATCAATTCGCAGGGGTGTCCTTTGTGGCTCTCTCTGATCCTGGTACAATTTTTGAATGAGACGAACCTCCCTTTTGCAGCTCCTGAGCAGATGCCTGCTGGAAACAGGGCTTGCTGTCAGCACTGATTGCAAGTCCTGCTTTCAGCAGGGATCTTTTCAGATGCGGCTTGAAATTAAAGCTGGGGTTGCAAAGGAAGGAAGGAATTTCACTCTCAGTTCTTCCTTTGAAGTTGAATCACCTGACATCACATGACACCAGGTGATTGACAGGTAGGTGGCTTCATCTGCCTGTCAAAAGTGGTCTCTGGTGGGTGGGCCAGTTCATCAGCCTTTGTGTCTCAAATGCTGACATCTGTGCTGTGTGGTAGACCACATTCTCTGCATGCAGGAGACCCCACTATCAATTCCCACTCTGCCCAGGTTGGGCTGGAAAACTGCCCTGTCTGAAATCCTGGGGAGCTGCTGCCAGTCTGCAGACAGTACTGAGGCAGATGGATCTGTGGTCTGTCTTGATAGAAGGCAGCTTCATATATTCCTTTGCCAGTTGCACACAGAACCAGTAGTTACCAGGTGCTGCAGAGCATTTATTATTTATTATTATAAAACAGGATCAACAGGTTGTCATGTTGTAGTTTGTTCTTCCATCCTTGGTGTCAGTCAAGAAAAAGTGGATAGAGAGAAGTTAAATTTCCCCCTTTCATAATACTAAAACTTGGGTACCATCCAATGAAGCTGAATCTTGACAGGTTCTGGGCAGACAAAAGAAAGTAATTTGTCACACAGTACATAGTTTGAGTATGTAATACTCTCCAGCAAGATGTAGTGGTGGCCAACAACTTGGATGACTTTAAAAGAAAATTTGACAAGTTCATGGAGGAATAAAGCTAATCAATGGCTGCTAGTCATTATGGCTATGTTCTTTCTCTACTGTCAGAAGCAATATGCCTCTGAATGCCAGTTGCTAGGAATCACAGGTAGAGAAAGTTGCTGTTGCAATCATGTCCTGCTTTGGGGCTTCCTAGAAGAGGCTTTTGGTCAGCCACTGTGAGAACAGGATGCTGGACTAGATTGGCCTTTGGCCTGATCCAGCAGCCAGGCTCTTAAGTTGCTGTGCAACATGTGATTTGGGGACTCTCTTCCTGCCCTTTTCAGCAAGCCATGTAGTTGGCATCCAGGACCTTAAGCAAGGACTGAGCACCTCTGGGATGTCCAGTCCACGGAAATCTGCTTTCAGCAAGTATAAACTTAAAGTAGGTATTTGGCTTCCTCCTTGTTTTTCCTCCTGACTTCACCCTTTTCTCCTCTTGTGGCGTACTAGGAAGATCTGTCTCCAGACACATTGTCTCCTCTGGGGAAATACAGATTTGGTCACGTGAAAGAAATGGGTAGCAGCTTAAAGGCAAAATGCCCAATAGTATAAATTCATCCTCCTGTCACTGTGGAGGTGGGAATCCTTGGGGTTGATGCAAGAGAGACCCAGTTGCCCTTTTCAAGTCCAGAGGGCTGCTCTGGGAAATGGAGATGTGGTGGTTTGGGGAGGAAGAGATTGAATATAACAACCATGAGGACTCTTTGTGGGTTCTGTATTGGAGAAGAGGAGGAAGTTGGGGTGACAATCTGACTTTGGAGGAGCTAAGGGTTTTCTCCAACATTCAAGTCAGCAACAGAGGGTCCCGTTGTGGAAACATTTTTACTTTCAGTTCCATTGTCTTTTGGTGTCTTCCATCCCTCTGCTTCTTCCTCTCTCAGGATTCGATTTACATCTTCCGAGAAGGTTCTCTGCCTCCTTATCGACAGATGTTCTATCAGCTTTGTGACCTGAATGTGGAATGGTATTTGTGCTTGATCAAAAGGGGCTCTAAAGTAACTTGGGGGGGCAATTTATGTCTGTGTTCATGCATGTCTTTTGTATGTCTGTCTGAACCTCAAAGGTATGCTCCCCGCTGTGGTGGCCCTGCAAGCAAAACCTGATCTGAATTTTTCCATGGGTACCCTTGCAGTAATAAAAAATTCAGCTGACTGTAGGGGGAGGAGAAGGCTTGCACTCCTTAAACATTGAACCTTCAGGAGAGAGTACTTCTTCTTAGGCAGTTCCAAGCATTCCTTTGAAACAGGAACCCACAATTACCAGGGAGCAGGGTTTTAAAAATCTACATTTAATGGGTTTGTTGGTTCTTCCACTGATGATTTGACACATCCAGACTCTGGGTCTTTTTGTCCTCAGTTTATTTTTTGAGACCAGGGTCGACCTTCACAAGGGAATCAGACCTAATTTGTTCAGTCCTTTGGGGGAAGAGAGAATCTGAAACTAGTCTCTGTTCAGCTTGCAGAAGATCATTCGCCGGAATGATGGCATGGAGATGGTGTGTACAGAGAGGGACGGCTGGTGTCTTCCCAAGACCAGTGATGACTTGCGGGATACCATGTCTCTGATGATAAAGCAGATCATCCGCTCCAAAAGGCCTGGTAATATACTATTAATCAAGGGAGGTTGGAACCTGGCAATGAAACCAGGTTTTACAAATGTTAACCTGACCTGGGACAGCTTGTGTGGCTCTTCTAAGATAGCTCCTACTGCTTGCAGTTTGAATTACTTGTATTGGATTTTTTAATTTTTTTTTAAGTATGATTTGTTATTGTTGTTTAGTCATTTAGTCTTCATGACCCCATGGACCAGAGCATGCCAGGCACTCCTATCTCCCACTGCCTCCCGCAGTTTGGTCAAACTCATGCTGGTAGCTTCGAGAACACTGTCCAGCCATCTCGTCCTCTGTCGTCCCCTTCTCCTTGTGCCCTCCATCTTTCCCAACATCAGGGTCTTTTCCAGGGAGTCTTGTCTTCTCTTCTCATGAGGTGGCCAAAGTCTTGGCGCCTCAGCTTCACAATCTGTCCTTCCAGTGAGCACTCAGGGCTGATTTCCTTCAGAATGGATAGGTTTGATCTTCTTGCAGTTCATGGTATGATTAGGGATGTCTTTTCAATATATTGAAAACATATAGTCCTCCACCCAAGTTCATTTTATTAATGTAGCTTAGGCTTATAAAAATCAGTCCATTTGATTGACTGAAATTCATTGCTAGGTGACCTTGGGCTGGTTACCAAAGCTCATGTCTCCACTGTCAGCATGATGCCTCTGAGTGCCAGTTGCTGGGAATCACAGGTGCAGAGAGTGCCGTTGTGCCTAGATGCTGCTTGCGGGCCTCCTAAAAGAGGCACTTGGTTGGCCATTGTGAGAAAGAGAGTCCTGGACTAGATCAGCCTTTAGTTCTCTCAGCTTAATCCCTGTCACACATTGGTTGTCTTAGAATAATAGACACCTTGAGCTCCTTGGAGGAGAAGCAGGATATAAATTTGAATAATAACAATACATAATCAATTAAGAGTTACTAAATCAACTAGCAACCCTAGATACGCATATTTGTTGGAGGGAGAAATAACTGCTTTTGGAATTACAATGGAAATCACTTTCTTCCTGCCACTGCTGGCTCTCTGTTTCCTTCAGATGGGAGCCCTGAGGGAGTAATTCTGACTGACCTTTGGCTACCCCGCCCCGCCCCTTTTGCCCCAGTGGAATTCCTCAGCCATCCCTCCACTCATCCATCCCTGACATTATCTTCATCCCTTTCCCTATCTTTTGCTCCAGCTCTGTTCACAAGCACTTCGAACACAGAAGAGGGGAAAGAGCAGCTGGCGTTCGAGTCCGGAGAGGAAGAGGAAGAGGAGGAAGAAGAGGAGGAGTTCAAAGAACCATCTGATGGAAGTGAGAATGAGATGGAGACAGAGATTCTGGACTATGTGTGATGCACCAGAACTGGCACTGTGCGAGAACCTTTGCTTCTCTTGTCCCTACAGGCAAGACAGGAAGCCAGGCCTAATGAGACAAGTACCCAGCCATGTCTCTTCTACTCATCTTTGGGTTCTGTTCTTTACAGACACCTATGTGTGCCTTTTTGATACTGATTTGAGGGTGAAGATTGTGATGAGTAAGGCTGTTTATCCTTGAGCTCTGCAGACATGGCAAATGTGCAAGTAATGGGGCTGGAGATACCTTATCCCGAGAGGTTTTGCTAAGTATTCCTCTAATGAAAGCTTAGCTAACTGGTAAACACACAAACCTGGTAGACCTTCATCTTGGCATTGGTTAGCATCTCATTCTCCCATATCCTTTAGGAGAGGCAAGCCATTGCCGTAGCCACCTTACTAATACACCTGTCCAGCTTTACCACCTCAAACGTGTGGTCACCAGGGCTGGTGCATGGAGTGCTGGTGATGTCCTGACCTAAGATTTTAGTCTTTTGTCAGGCTGATGATGAAGCCAAACTCCATACAGTCTTGGGCAAAATGTTTGATGAGTTTCTGTGGAGTTTCCTTGGAGTGTGCTGTCAAGGCTGTGTCATCTATGAACAATATATATTGGATAAGAACTTGCCACACTTCTGCCTTGGCATGGAGATGTGCCAGGTTGAACGGACTCGCACCACTCCTTGAATGGACGCAGAGCACACACTGTCTTCAGTCAAACTGAAGGCATATGAGAACAACAGGCTGAAGACGACACCAAAGAGACTCCTTAGGATAGCAATAAAGCTGGATATCCAATCCAAACTCCTCTTCTTCTTCCCTTGTGGACTTTAGGTGGGCATCTTACCTTTTCGGTTGATGAGGTCAAAGGCCTGAAGGCCAAATACCTGACCAGGAGCCCTTGTGACTGTGCATAGATGAAGTTTGAGTATTAGTCATTTTTCCTCTTATGTTGCCAATGAAAGAGTATGAAGCATTCGTATACTGATGAACATGTGAGTGGGGTTCAAAGTGAAGATAATGATTTATGTTTGAATTTAAATTTAGATCAACCAAATTGAGCCAAATGCTGATCAGGGGAATTGTTCATTTTCTGGAATACTGGCATATGCTATGAAATTAAACCACATCGGGGTAAAGCCATCTTTTTTTATCTCTCCATGTGTCAACTATAGTTTATTTGTAACTCTCTCAAGGAGGGTTGCTTCCCAAACGTGTTTTGTACCAATGGTCCATCATTGTGCCAGAAGGTTCTTTCCAGTGTCTGGTTATGTTGCATCTCACTGCTTGTAATAAATGGCTTGTTAATTCTATATTATGTAAATTCAGATGATCATGTAATATATTTAATAAAACTAATTCTCATTTGACTTCCAATTGTTAATTGAATTCTAGAAGGGCTGGATTTTTTTACATTTCCACCACATGTGGACTATGGACAATGTACCAAGTGTGGGGCAGCTCCTCTAGCAAAGGGGTGAGGTGCCAGGATGGATCATTGCCAGCTTCCTGGGTGTTAGGTACCACCTATATATGAGTTTTAGGGTAATTTTCTATTGCTTGCCAAAATAGACTTAAAGGGGTTTTTTGTCCAATGTCTATTCCATTGACCTGGGTCAAATTCATAGCTGAAATCACATTCCCTTTGATGTTTAATAGGGTCAAGTGAACCCACCGATGCACTGAGTAGAATGCTATAGATTATGGATGTTATACCTGGGCCTTGTCCTTCTGTGGCTATTACAAGTCTTTCAAATGCGGCCATTGGCCTTGTGGCTGCCTTAGTGGTGACAGTTTGCTTACTGGGTTAGCAAAAAAAGTGCAGATTTGGAGAAGTAGCAGCCAAGGGGTTTGTAAGTGTCCTTATTTAGCCCGTATTTCTTGGTCTGATAGTGGTGTATTTCTGTTATAAAAGTCACATAACTGGTATAGACCTTCTGTTCTCCATCTGGCCACATAAAATTGTCAAGAAGTGTTGTGAAATTGTGGGTGGAAGGCGAGGGCTGCCAGAGGGGACAGTGCTGGAGTTAGGAGTCCTGCCTTCTCTTTCCATGCATTAAGAATGGTTTGTGTGGATCACATTTGGAATGTTCTAAATGTTTGCTTTAAGGGGTATGCTGAGGTTGGAATTCCCTCTGTTCAGTTTCCAGTTGAATCCTTCTGAGAAACATAAAGGTGGGGATTGATCCTAGTTTTTCATCTGTGCTCACCTCCTCATTTATAACTCACAGCAAGGTTTGGATGTGAGAGAAGTGCCAGCTGTTGAATGGATGGGGACAGAACTCAGCCTGTGACAAGGTAGGTCTCAAGGTTACCCCCAGTCACCCCACATTTACCTTGGAAGTTTACACCATCTATTTGGCAGCCCCATGGAACCTTCCATGACGATAGTGCCACTCCCTTGTCCCATGCAGAGATAAGTTGAGTCAGGTTTGGGGTATAAAGGGACCTACCTGTACTGAATAAGCCCCATTTGGAGCACACCATGGGTCGCTGGGAAGTAATGTGCCTTGCCCTCTGCCTGGGCGCAGTGGGGGCAGCAAAGGTAAGCATGGGCATCAAAATATTTGCTTAAGGGACCACCACCAAGCTGCTGCTAATCAGGAATCCGGATCCAAAGAACCTTTCTCTTAAATCCATAGGATCAGAGGGGCTTAATTTTTTTTTTTTAAGTGTTCTTAAAGAGTTATACAAGTGGGTCAACAACAAAGTGTTGCAGCATGGAGCATTCTCTGTCTGAGACTCCCAACGGTTCCATTCCATTCTCCCCCACTTAGATAGTTTTCTGTTTCTCCCTACTATGCTTAGTTCTCATTTGGCTGTCTTAGAGGGTTTCCACTGCCTAAGTGTCCATTTCCTTCTGCTGGCCCCAACTAAAAATTGTGTTTGTGTGGTTTGGCTATACAGGTAATGGCACATGAAACTCAAATACATTTCTTCCCTTTTTGTTGGTTTAGCTGGGCATCGTGAACACAGAAGGAGGTTTTGTGGAAGGCGTCAATAAAAAGTTGGGCCTTTTCGGGGATTATGTGGACATCTTCAAAGGAATCCCTTTTGCTGCACCTACCAAGACTCTTGAAGACCCCCAGCCTCACCCAGGCTGGCCAGGTAAAGAGGGAGCGGGGGTGTGTGTCTGCACTTTCTTTTTTAACATTTTTTAAAATGTATTTTATTTTTTACGTCTGCCCTTTTTTTTTACGTTATTTTTTATGTCTGCACTTTTAACTACTAACAATGCCCCCTATGAACATTCCAAATGCTGAGAATGGTTTCTACATTGTTATATTAGGAACCCTCACAAGAACCATGTAAGGCTCCCCTGTGTTGTTACGTCCATAATTACAGTGGGGTGGGGCTCAGATTGAGAAAACAGCAACTGGAGCTGCCATGCAGAAGTTCACCTGTTCAATCTCCTGTGACATATACAGGTACGGCTGGGAGAGACTCTTTGCCTGAAACCCTGGTGGGTTGCTGCCAGTTGGTGTAGACAGTACTGAGCAAGATGAACCAATGGTTTGAAGCAATGCAAGGAAGATTCCAATGTTCCTAAACTCATTTTTACCCTGAGCTTAACCATATGGCCTAGCTGAAGTGACTCCCCTATAAAATAATTCAAAACACACATATATGTGTGTGCTTCACTCTTGCCACATTCAGGGTCTTAGTTAATTTTTCTAATGAGGCGATTTGCCAAACATAGCCGTCCCATTTTTCCAGAGAGACCTGTCCCGTTGTCTTCCAAGCTTAAGTTGTCACTACCCAAAGTTGCTACAAAACTCCATACAATTTTGAGATCTTGTTTGGTCCCGGAAACAGATTCGGCTCTGTTAATTGAGGTGTTATAACAATCTCCGGCTTAATAAAGACTTTTAGATCAGAGGATAAACAATATAATTGCAACTAGTGCTGGTTTCAAGAGTTCTGTCCATGCACAAAAACCACATGTACCCAAACCTTTGGAGCCAAAGAGAACTTTCTGGACTCCTGGAGCAGGTGCACTGAGCAGGCATCTCTCACAAGCAAGGCAGAGAGCTTAAATTCTCTTTTTTGTGCTGAGTCTGCTTGGGTTATCCAGCTTAAAAAGAGCTTTTTAAGCTCTCTGCTTTTCTTGTGGGAAGGTGGGCAAGGCCCATTAGTTGCACCAACTCTGGAACTCTTGCATGAGATTTTGCGGGAACTTGGGTGGCCCTACAAGATCTCATGGAAGCCTCCCAGAGCTAGGAACTGGGCTGGCCTTACCCCCACGAGCGAAGAGGAGAACTTGAAAATTCATTTTGCACCAGGTAATCCAAAAATCCTCCCTTGGATTTAATTTGTGCCATTTCAACGAGCCCACCTTGAAGTCATGCGAGTTAAATGTGTGTATGATGCTGTCATACTGAACTCGCCTAGAAAGGCTGCACTTCTTTGGCATTCCTGCCATGCATGTTGTTAAGTTCTTATGACTTAAGAGCAACCATATTAACAGGCTGCTCAAAGTGATAATTGCCAGGGTGTCAAACACTACATGCCCTTTGACTTTACCTCTCTTTGTGTTAATCCTCCACTTTTGTTTTGATGTTTCTTTTGCTGTGTTGTGATTTTGTGTGTGTGTGTGTGTGTGTGTGTGTGTGTGTAGCTCAACCAGAACTATTTGAAAATATAAAACAAAACAAGCTTCCCCCTGGATTCCAAGCTGACAGTCCTGTACGTGTGTTCATCAATTTCTCTCTCAGGCACCCTGCAGGCCAAGGAGTATAAGAATCGTTGCATGCAGTCCACACTCACCCAGACAGATGTGCGTGGCACCCAAGATTGTCTTTATCTCAACATCTGGGTCCCTCAAGGGAAAAAAGAAGGTCAGTGTCCATCAAAAAGGATATTGTGGAGTTGGAAAAGGTTCAGAAAAGAGCAGCCAGAGTGATCAAATGACTCCCCTATGAGGAAAAGGTTGTAGCATTTGGGGCTTTTAAGTTTAGAGCAGTGTTTCCCAAACTTAGGGCTCCAGCTGTTTTTGGATGATAACTCCCATCATCCCTAGCTAGCAAGACTAGGGGTCAGGGATGATGGGAATTGTAGCCCAAAAGAAGCTGGAGAAGTTTGGGAAACACTGGTTTAGAGGAAAGGTGAGTGAGAAGTGAAACGACAGATGTTTATAAAATTACACCTGGCATGGAGAAAGTGGACAATTCCACACACACACACACACACACACACACACACACACACACTTCTCTTGTAACACTAGAATTCATGGGCATCCAATGAAGCTGAATGTTGGAAGATTCAGGGCAGAGAAAAGTCGTTCTTCACGCAGCACAGCGTTAAACTATGGAACTAACTCCCACAGGAGGTAGTGATGGCCACCAACTAGATGGCTTTCGAAGGGGATTAGAAAAATGCAAAGAGGAGAAGGCTGTTCATGGCTACTAGCCGTGATGGCTACGGTCTCTTTCCATGGCTGGAGGCAGCAGTGTTTCTGAATACCAGTTTCTGGAAACCACAGGAGAGGAGGGGGCTCTTGGGCTCAGGTCCTGCTTCCTGGTATCCCACTTGCTGGCTGGCCACGGTAAGAACAGGATGCTGGACTAGGTGGGCCACTGGTCTGATCCAGCAGGGCTCTTCCGATGCTCTTTGGCTGATAGCTGAGGCAGAGCATGGGGTCTTGTGCAGACGTTTTCCTCACTGTGCAGTGGCATGTGTTAATTTGTGGAAGGGAGAGCTATCGTTTTTGACTTTCATTACACTGGGTGACAACAACAGCTTGCATGAGAGCTGGTGTGGGTGGGTGTCATGTGATTTCTTGCCGCGCCAAAATCGATATACAACTGCTAGTTGCGAATGGGATCCGTTCCGGAGGCCCGTTCACAACATGAAAAGAGCACAACCTGCAGCGGCGCTTCTGCGCACACGCAGGTTGCAATCGCCATTTCTGCGCATGCATGTGACATCATTTTGCACCTCTGCGTATGCGCGAGTGGCGAAACCCGGAAGTAACCCTTTCCAGTACTTCTGGGTCGCCGCAGGTCGTAACCTGAAAGAACGTAACATGAAGCAAACGTAACATGAGGTATGACTATCATTCCCCACTCTCCACTTATCCAGAGGAGGAATGCCATCTTTGGGAATCCTCATAGAGGCATTGTATCCTTTAAACTGGGGTGGGAGGGGGACCTCAGCCTTCCAGCCCCCTCCCTCTCTCTGGCCATGGGGAAACTCTGCAGTTATACCCCTCACCAACCCTGCTTTGCACCCTCTGACAATGCCTCTTGGTTTCCTGGTTAGGGAACAGAGAACAGTGTGTGAGTGTGTGCAGAAACTAGTCCTGCCACACAAAAGGTAAAATTTACATTGATTGCTTTGTCCACTTTTGCCTTTAGCCCCACCCACCACTGGCATGTGGCTCCTAGGAGGTTTTTTTTGGGCTAAAAAAACTGCTCTGGCACTCCTGCTTTAAATGTTGTTGCCCCCATCAGTCATCAATGGATATTTAGGCAGAGATCTTTGAGTTCTGGCTTCCAGCTGGCTCACGCCTCTGCTTCTTCATCCCTTCCCCTTTCTCCTTCAGTGTCCACCAACTTGCCCGTGATGGTCTGGATTTATGGGGGAGCCTTTCTCTGGGGTGGTGGCCAGGGACCCAACTTCCTGAGCAACTACCTCTACGACGGGGAGGAGATTGCCACCCGCGGAAAGGTCATTGTGGTGACGCTCAACTACCGCCTTGGACCCCTGGGTTTCCTCAGCACAGGAGATGCTAGCCTTCCAGGTAAGACCCTTCTTTGGGGGGATATTTCTCTCCCCCTCCCCCCGCTACAGTCATCTTGCATAAGTTAAAGTTTGTTTTGCCGTTTCCCTCCAACCTTTGCATTGGGGGCTTGGGAACCTGTGACTCTTCATATGCTGCTGGACTGCAGCTCCATCATTCCTCTGAACGCTGGCCATGCTGGCTGAGGCTGATGGGAGCTGGAGTCTTAACAACATCTGGAGTGCCATCCCTGATCTAAGAAGAGGAATTATTTAATAAGGGAATGCCTTTTTCAGAGGCATTCTTCCATGTCTTGCGTGCAGCAGGAAATGTTCCTCCTTAATTCAGGGAAGGGGGATCTGTAGCCTTCCAGATGTTGCTGGAATACAGCTCCCATCATCCCAGACTGGTGGCCTTGCTGGCTGAGGCTGATGGGAGTTGGAGTCCAAAAACATCTGGAGGGCTCCAGGTTTCCCATCCCTGATCTACACCTACATGTGTATATGTACCTGACAACTGAAAATCACACACAATACATCTAATCTACAAAATCTTATGGTGTTTTTTAATGCTAAAGGTTCTTTGAGTTGCTTTTCCTGGTCTGGCTCACAGTGGCCTGGCTCAGAAAAGCTCAGCTGAGTTATTTATTTATTTATTTATTTAACTGAAATATTTATGCCCCACTTTTCTGCTTGACAACAGCCCTGCAGGCTTACTCCTAGGGGTGTGTGTGTGTGTGTGTGTGTGTGTGTGTGTGTGACTCCAGCTCTTTTCTTTCAGGTAACTATGGCCTCAAAGACCAGCACATGGCCATTGCCTGGGTCAAGAGAAACATAAAGAACTTTGGAGGGGACCCCGACAACATCACAATCTTTGGAGAGTCTGCTGGGGCCGTCAGTGTCTCCTTACAGGTATGGGGCCCTTTCTTTCTATTTCATTTTGTTAAGGGTTTAATTCAATTTAATTTTAATTTTTCCTAGGTGTGGGGCTCTTGATTGGTTCAGGAGTTGAGTCATAATATGTGGTTTTGTTATTGGAAAGAGCTACTGGAAAGAGCTACTGGAAAGAGCTACTGGAAGAATGAGTGGCAGTCAGGGAGTGGGGTGGAATGCTGGGAGGAGCAAGGGACGGGTGGAGAGGGTCTGTTGTGAAACGGCAGCTTGGGGAAGGGCTGTAATAGCTCAGCGGTATAGAGCATCCCTTTATTCAGAACTTTGAGGACTAGAATCCTATTATATTTTTAGGAGAAAGGGCCAAAGCTCAGTGGTGTGGAGCACATACTTTGCATTCAGAATGCCCCAGGTTTAACAACTTCGCCAAAACAAGCTCAACAACTTTTGTGTCTGGATTTTCACTTTTTGAAATACAGTGGTACCTCAGGTTACATATGCTTCAGGTTACAGACTCTGCTAACCCAGAAATAGTACCTCGGCTTAAGAACTTTGCTTCAAGATGAGAACAGAAATTGTGCTCTGGTGGCATGGCAGCAGCGGGAGGCCCCATTAGCTAAAGTGTTACCTCAGGTTAAGAACAGTTTCAGGTTAAGAACAGACCTCCATAACGAATTAAGTTCTTAACCCGAGGTACCACTGTATGCCAACCCTAGATAGTGGCTTCCTATTTTCCTAAACAATATAAGGACTAGAAGCTTGATTCCCCTCCCCAAAGGGAAGCTGAAATTTTCTGAATGCTGACCTCTCACCAAGTACCACCTTCTGAGCTTTATTTTTTTTGTCTTGGATATCAGTGCCCTCCCTTCAGATGTGAAGGAAATAAGCAGCTATCTTCTCTTTAAAAGACATCTGAAAGCAGCCCTGTTTAGGGAAGTTTTTAATATTTAATGCTGTATTGTTTTTAACACTTGATTGGAAGCCGCCCAGAGTGGCTGGGGAAACTCAGTCAGATAGGTGGGGTATAAAAAAAATATTATTATTATTATTATTATTATTATTATTATTATTATCATCATCATCATCATCATCATCATCATCATCAAGTCCTTCTTCTGCCGAGCATCACGACAGACCGGTTGTCTGGCTCGGTATAAAGCAACTTCCTATGATCTCCTATGACTGTCTTCTGTCCCTTCTCCTGCACTGTAGATGCTGTCGCCCTACAACAAAGGATTGATCAAGCGGGCTATCAGCCAGAGTGGAGTCGGCCTCTGCTCTTGGGCCATTCAGAAGAACCCCCTCTACTGGGCTACCAAGGTAATGCAATGTCAAATTGGAGAGTTTTCTTTCTTTTTTTCAAAATGATTTTTCAAAAAGTTTCCGGAGTAACACAAAAACCACATCCATGTAGCATGACAATAACAAAACAAGAAATTATGATGCATTGAATTCTGAAAAATTATAGATAAAATGGAGTACTTTTTATGATGGTGAGAACTGATAACAAAGCAGACACAAGTGTACAAAACAACTATGCCAGGGGAACAAAACACCTTGGGAATCGTATCTCCCCATAATGGGCATTGTGAACCTGGAGGGAGATGTTCGCTCTCCTAACGTAAGATGAACTCAATGAAAAGGTACCAGGTGACTGAGAAATAATCTTTAGATTTAACACATCTGGCCTGCTTGTTGTGCTCTTGTTCTTTTCTCAGATAGTGCCTGATTCCATACTTTACTTCCCCAGGCTTGGATGGTAAAAGGGGACTGATGCCTCCAGTGTTGTGCTATCTTCAGTTGGGCAGGAGTCACTAATAGAACAGTTAAACCTTTGCACAGCACTTTTTACATGTTGTATGGAAGAATTATGGATTTTGAAGGGATAGGCTGTGTTCTTTGGCTCGCGAGGTACAGTGGTACCTCTGGTTGCGGACGGGATCCGTTCTGGAGCCCCGTTTGCAACCTGAAGAGAATGAAACCCACGTCTGCGCGTCTGCACATGCGCAGGTCGTGATTCACATGCACGTGGTGTCATTTTGTGTGTCTGCGCATGCCCGAGCAGCGAAACCTGGAAGCAATCCTTCCGGGTCACCATGGGACGCAACCTGAAAACATGCAACCTGAAGCAAACGTAACATGAGGTATGACTGTACATGGTTTTCGGAAAATGCCCATGGGGAAGTGGTCTCGTTTGAACGTGAACTTGCCTGAATTTCTCCTCTGACTCTTCTTGCAGGTAGCTCAGAAAGTCGGCTGCCCAACAGACAACACCACAAAGCTAGCAAACTGCCTCAAGGTCACCGACCCCAAGGCCCTGACGCTTGCTTACCACCTAGAGGTGCTTAATCTGCGCTGTAAGTTGGACTTCAAGCGGTGAGGTGGGGCTGGGAATGGGTGCCTCTGTAAACTGTGAGGAGCAACAGTCTCTCCAGAGACTTCGGAAAGCTAAACAGAAGTGTCTTTTAAAAATGAATGCTATTTATTTATTTATTTTGTAAAAATCTTTATATATCACAAAACTTTTAAAGCAGTTTATGAAAAGAATAAATATATGAAATTATGCTTAAAAAATAAACCCTGTTAAAAGCAACAATTAAAAGCCTTCAGCAAATAATTAAAGCTAATGATAAGCTAAAAACCAGATTAAGAAACATTCCAACATGCTACGTGTCTGTCGATAGGTTTGTCAAAGCAAAAATGTTTTTTGGCAGGTGCTGGAAAGGATATAGCGAAGGCTCCAGCCTGTTGTCAATGGGCAGGGAGTTTCATGGTGTGGTCCCCATCCCCCCATGTTTTAACATTGATTTTTGAAAAATCTGGAATGAACGTTATGTGGCGCCTGTAACAAGGCCAGTTCTGCAACACACACACACACACAAAATGCACAGATAGCACATAGGATTTGAAAAGTGGAGAGGAACTGGGAGGTCACCTAGCATGCTCAAATAGGAATTACTATTAAATAAGAAAAGGAAGAAGGTGAGCGCTACAGGCAGAGTATTAATTCCCATCCCAAAGTGTAAGATTTGCTCTTTCAACAAGGTCCCTTGGAGGAATTCACAGTGGCCAACCTAGATGCCATTTATAGGAAGCCCACAAGCAGGATCTGAGCATAACAGCTCTCTCCCAATTCTTGATTCCCAGCAATGGGTATTCTGATAGTTATATACAGTTAACTTACATTTAACTTGTGCACATCTGGCTTCATGTGCTTGGCCTTATTTATTTATTTTTAATTAACAGGTGGTGGAAAGTGAGGGTGGGGGTCCAGGAGAAATAACTTTGGCAATCCCACCTGCCGTTAAACCCAATGTATTTTGACTATACTCTGTTTTGACTTCAGGCATGATCCCTGGAACGTAACCCCAGTCACCTATATATCATGTTCTATTTACCACCATAGCCTATATATCATGAGGACTAGAATTCTGCAGTTCAGTAGCTTTGCTGTAGTATAGCATATGACATCCCTCCTGCAGGACGTCCCTTTCCTATCCTAAACAGTCCAATTGGTTCTCTCCTCCCCCTGCAGATCCTCTCGTCCATTACCTTGCCTTCTCCCCAGTGGTTGACGGAGATTTCCTCCCAGATAAGCCAGAAAATCTCTTTGCCAATGCCGCTGACATTGACTACATCGCAGGGGTGAACAACATGGATGGGCACTTCTTTGCTTCAATTGACATGCCTGCTCTCAACCGCCCGCTAGTGAAGATCACAGCGTAAGGGGTGGGGTGGGGGAGCAAAACCTGATTATCTGTGGGTGGAGGAGAGGACAGCCTTGTCCTGTGGCATAAGACAGAGATGGGGAACACCCTTGCTCCTAATTTCCTAATTTATATCACTGAATGCAAAAAATGGGCGGTGGTCATATCCCGTATGTAGATAAAACTACTGATACACACACGTTTTAGAAACCACAAATTTTGACCAAAAAGAGTGAATCAACTTGTTGCTGAACCCTCTAATGCTGAAAACCGCAACCTATTGGACAGGTTTTATGTTGGAATAGATCCAACATTAGCAAAAAGGGAGAACTTTTGGATGGGCGCACAAACACCTGGAGGATTGTGCCAGCCATTGCTCAGCTTCAGCAAATGAAGCCCCCCTGAGCAGTCCACCCTCAAAACTCTAGGACTGCCACCTTGGAAGCTGCTCTCAACAGTTCTGAGAACAGTTGATGAAGGTGGAAGCTCAAACATTTTGCTATAAGAATTTGAAAGTTTCTGTTTTGCTAGTCACTGTAATTAATAGATAAAAGGTTTTTTTTTAAGGGTTTAACTGCATCCTACCAGGATCCAGAACAAACTTGCCTGACATGCTGTTTGATGCTTTTGTTCCTCTCTGCAGGGATGACATGTACCGTGTGGCCCAGGGCCTGACTGTGGAGAAGGGGGTGGAAGGAGCCAATGAAACCTTCTCCCTCTATACCCAGGTGTGGACTGACCACACAAACCAGGAAGTCATGAAAAGATCTGTGATAGACCTGGAGACAGACTACATATTTCTGGTGCCTACCCAGCAGACACTTAGTCTCCATTACCAAAATGCCAAGTGAGTGTTTCTGGAATGAGTTGGTAGCTAGGGTTTCAGAGAGAGAGGAGAGACTTGCTGGTCAGTCATTATCTCTGGTTACAGTGGTACCTTGCTATACGAATTTAATCCGTTCCGGAAGTCCATTCTTAAACCAAAGCATTCTTAAACCAAGGCATGCTTTCCCATAGCAGCGGGGGACTCAGTTTACAAATGGAACACACTCAACAGGAAGTGAAACATGTTCTTATTCCAAGGCAAAGTTCACAAACCAAAACACCTACTTCTGGGTTTGCAGCTTCTTAATCCAAGTTTTCATAAACTAAGCTGTTCTTAAACCAAGGTACCACTGTATTTCCATCCTGTGTCCTCCTTTTTAGGGGGGTTCTTCTGCACTTTCATGGAATTGATCCTTTAGTGTGGCAGCACCTGCTCACTGCAACTCCCTGCCTATTGATATTAGACAGACCCATTCAGAGTACGGTTTTCAATGCCTGCTCAAAACTTATTTGTTTAGGCAGACATGTAATTTTAATACATATATTTTTACCTATATCTGGATTAACATGTTCTTATGTCAGCTTGTTTCTTTAGCTCAGTTGGTTAGAACATGGTGCTGATAACACCAAGCTTGCAGGTTCGATCCCTGTATGGGGCAGCTGCATATTCCTGCATTGCAGGGAGTTGGACTAGATGATCCTCAAGGCCCCTTCCAGCTCTACAGTTCTATGATCAGTATTTATTTATTATATTTATTTGTTGCTTGCCCTCCCACTAAAGTGCCTCAAACCAACTTACACTGTAGAAACAAAGTTTTGTTTTCTGAAGAGTATTTTACATTGCTTTCTGTAAACCGCTTTTTCTGGGTGGCGTAACAACTTCGGTTTTCTGAAAGGCAGACTTCCTCTTCATTTCCCAGAAAGGGTATTAAGATCAACAAATGAAACCCTCCACCCCCATTGTTCAGCCTGGACACTGAGGTCCAGCTCCAAGAGTCTTCTGGCAGTTCCTTCACTGCGAAAAGTGAAGTGACAGGGAACCAGGCGGAGGGCCTTGTCAGCATTGGCGCCCATCCCATGGAACACTCTCCCTGCAGATGTCAAAGAGTTAAAACAGCTGTATAACTTTTCATAGACATATGAAGGCAGCCCTGTTTCAGGAAGCTTTTTTCTCCTTTCCCTCTGTGTTTTTGTTGGAAGCCGCCCAGAGTGGCTGGGGCAACTCAGTGAGATGGTTGCTGCATAAGAAATAAATTAATAACATTAGTTTTTCAAGGCCCAATTATTATTAGCTTGTGGTAAGGCAGAGATGACCTTTTCCTCTGGTGGCACTAGTGTTATGGACCACTGTCCCTGCTGATCTACAAGAGATACCATCTGCACTGCTGTTCTGCCATCTTTTAAAGATGTGCCTCTTTGCATTCCCCTTAATTTCTTGACCCCAAGTCTCCTGTTTTAATTGCTATGCTGTCTAAACATGTTAACCACAAGTGCTGATATTTTAATGTTTTTAACGGGGCTATTTTATTGTGTATTTTAATTTTGACGTCCATTGAGCAATATGAATATTAAGGGCGTCAGTCTTCCTAATGAGTAGACCCGTTTTAATTAATGGACATAAGTTAGTCACGGATATTAATTTCAGCGGGTTAATCCTGAGCAGAATTAACATTGACTACAAAACCGAAGAAGATTGTATTGGATACTAGTCCTAACTTGGAGCAGACCTACTTAAAGTAATGGGCAAGACTTATTATTTATATTACCGGTATATTTATTTATATCCTGCCTTTTATCCAGACTGGGACTCAAGGCAGCTTACACAAATAAAAACAAGACAGATAAAATATAGAAAGCTAAAATAATATAAAATATGTCCAGTAAGAATGTTGGGAGAGGAGTTTGAGTCCCAGTGAATTTTGCTGTTTCTTTCCTTACTCACCATGCCTTTCTCTCTCTCTCTCTCTCTCTCCCTCCCCCCCCCCCCATTTTAGGAGTGCCAAGACTTACAGCTACCTGTTTTCCCAGGATTCGCGAATGCCTATCTATCCCAGCTGGGTTGGTGCAGACCATGCTGATGACCTTCAGTATGTCTTTGGGAAACCTTTTGCCACTCCTTTGGGCTACAGAGCTCAGCACAGAAAGGTTTCTAAGGACATGATAGCTTACTGGACAAACTTTGCCAGAACAGGGTAAGGCCTGCTCGACTTTGTTGCCAATGTCCTTCTCCCAAACCCCTAAACATGAGACGTAGTCCTGTCCAGCTTTTAAAACCCTATTATTTCTCCCCACTGTGAACCACCTGAAAATTGCTGAGGTCAGACCACTCTATGCAACTGACCTCATTGCTGAGCTGTTTCTATCTTCAACCCAAATATCTCCTCCTGTAACAAGCCCATTTAAACTGGTTCTATCCTCAGGTGGCAGAAAAAAGAACAGTCTTCCTCTCAATAACAGATGATGGGGAGCAACTGGAAAGCGGCTGCTTGTAGGCTTCCCATTGAGACACCTGCAATGGACACAGTGAAAGCAGGATGCTGGGCCCTTTTTGCCCTGATCCAGCAGTCAGGCTCTTCGGTTCTTAGTGGTATCATGTCCCGTGTCTCCTTTTATCCAGGCTGAACAGAACTACACCATGTTGGCTGCCTCTGTTCTAAATTTGGAACACAGGAAGCTGCCTTATACCATTATCATAGTTTTGGGCCATTTAGTTCAGTATTGTCTATATACTATCAGCAGAGATGCCATTGAGGTTTGAACCAGGAACCTTCTGCATGCAAGACTCTACCGCTGAGTTACAGCCCTCCTTGCCTCATCTTAGGAGATGCTTAGCGACTTACATTACTTAAGCTGGCACTGTGCCAGTCACAAACCTTCCACTGAGTGTGTGTTTGTATTCTTCACCCTTTCCTAGTGACCCCAACAAAGGGGAATCGGAAGTCCCCATTGGGTGGGTGCCTTATGATACTCAGCATGGCTACTACCTGGAGATCAACAAGGACATCAACTATGAGTCAGCGAAGCAAGGCCTGAGAGCTCCTTTCGTGAATTTCTGGACTGTCGCCTACAGGAGCCTGCCAGACGCACCCGTCACCTTGGATGAGAAGTAGAAACTACTTGGGAAACAGTCGCTTCCATTTGTCCAAGAACCAAAACAAACAAACCAACCCAGATTCAGAATGAATAAATAAATCTTAACTCTTTGCAGAGATTGTGAGTTTATTTGTTCTTTGCCCTTATTCATAGACCATTCATCCAACCTCTGCTTACAAACTTCCAAGGATTGTGTCTCACCTTTAGAATTCTGGCCATGACACCAGCCCCAGTAGATCCTCTTGCTCTCTGCAAGAGTTAATCCATGCTTGTACATGACTGCTTGCTTGGCTCCAAATGAGGTGCCCCACTGAAGACAAAACACACACCAGTCACATTATTCAGAGGGAGGGGATTCATGGACAGAAAGCAGAGTAGCAGCCCCTCTGAAGGGAAGTAAACTGGCTACATCTCTGATATCTGAGGGACGGAATGTGCCAATCTGTGTTCTTCCAAGGACCATTGTATGGCCACACAAATCCAACACTCTCACCCTGAAAGAGGAGTTGTCTGCTGGGTCCCTAGACTTAGGCCCATTAGTTCCATTCCGTCTGTTTCAGCATCACTTCAGTTATCTACAGTCCTTTTTTTCTAGGGGGACACAAAACCCTAAGCATTTTGTGAATCTAAGTTCGGCCTCCTAGAGGGGCAGTATTTCAGTATGAGTAGGAAAATGAGAGTACCCCTAAACATTTTTTAAAGAAAAAAAAGCACTGGTTATTTATAACCCTACAATAACATTCCAGTAGGAAACTATGAAAAATTATTTGTTTTCTTTATTTCATATTTCTTACTGTTGTTTTAACTTCAGGACAGTTGAAATTTTAAAAATATATGTATAGCCCAAAAGTTTCAATTTCTATGCAGTGTAAGAGAAAGTAGCAGTTCCTTTTCTCATTCTCCTGCTAATCAGTTTTATTGGATGAGCCCACCTGAATTAAGAGTGTTACCAGAGGGGAGGAAAATAACACCTTTCTACCTACCCCATGCAGTTTTTAAAAAACTAGCATGCCTCTCCCCACTCCATTAAATGAAGTGGTGCTTCCAGGTAAGAATTTATTGTGGGCTCAGCGTGATTCATGCCACCCTCATCTGAACACCATCCTGGTTGTTTTCCTATTCCCATGTTAAGTGCAGGGGGATACAGGACAGCATTTTGTAGTGGACGTTGCGGAAAACTCACATGAGCATCAGTGAATGAACTTACGTACGTGGCAGGGAAGCACCCAAATCCCAGTTCTTAAAGCCTCTCCTGCTTTTCCAGTTCAATAGCATCCTTTCGGGGGGTAAAAATTCTTTGCTCACGGCACAAAGAAGCTGGGAACAACTTGGTCCTTTGCCTCAAAATCAGCATTTTTATTGAAAAAGGCTAATTGCATTGCTGTATACAATCACACCAGGTAGTGTGCTACTTCAAGGAAATTGGTACAAAATATACCTCATGTACAGTCACCAACATGGACCACACACTCACGTACACGTACACACACACACACACACACACACCCTAGCAGCTGTGGACTCTGTTGTCACACTCCAATGAAAAGTAGGGAGAAGCAGCAGCTGTTAAGGAAAAAAGCTTCAGGAAGAAGTGTTTGTGCAGGGAGGAAGAACTGGGTGTGGGGAGGAAGTTTCTGGAAAAGGTACATGTATAAAAAGGATTTAGTGGAAGCCTAGCAGGGAAGCAGTGTCACAACTCCAGGCCTGAGGCCTTTTTGTGTGTGCACAAGGATTTTGTGGGTGAACATATCCAGGAAACCTGGTGCAGGTCTAGCAAAAAGTTCTGCACTGGCTGATCCACAGAGAGAGTCCTTGACAATGGCTGGCAACAAAGGCCACAGATCCCCATCCTCCCAGCCGGCAGCAAAAGGGGATGGAGACAAAAAGGAAGCTACTCTGTTGCTTAAAGCCACCAAGAGCGAAAACGCAAGGAAGCCGCTGTTCTACAAAACGGATGGGGGAGTATCTTCCAGCGTTTGTCTAAACAAGAAGAAGTAAAACCTTATTTACAGGATCAACACCAGAAGCAGATTGGACAGAAAATGTGGGATAAAGATAAGACAGCCCACTGCTGCCCTCAAGGAGACTATCTGCTCCCTTCATAGGCAGAGCAAAGCCGATTGCCTTTCAGATAATGCTGTTTTGGTGTAGGGTGGGGTGGGGTGGGGTGTCTTAAAAGAATCTCAAAAACCCTGGGCTTATAAAAACAGGTCTGGCAACTGGAGAATTAACAGCCCTCTTTTCTATGAGACCCTGAGCAAGAAAGCAGATGACTTCTGAGGATTAGGTTAAGAGAAGCCCTCATAAGGCTAAGCCAAAAAGGTGCCCTTTAGCTGATGCTTGGCTCCCAACCTTCAGATGAATGGCACCACCTTAGATAGGCCAGCTCTAGAACCAGAAATTGCAAAGCCTGCACATAGAAAGATGTTGCAGATTCTCAATTACTTACACCTCATCCACTCCCATGTTTCTAGCTGTGCTCATTGTGGTTCTTTTTAAAACAAACAACAAAAAACTTAGTCGCTTCTACCAAGTGTATCACCAAGGCTGCTCCAATGGAAGTCCTGAGGTGTTGAGGACTCTAGCTTAATCGCTTTTATGATTATGAGTGTGTTGTGGGTCTGTTTGCTCCCTCCAGTCCTATAACCACAGTGACACAGACAGACGCAAGCTCACACAGAGCGCAAAGGAGCCAGCAGAATTTTGGAGCATAGAGAGGATCTGCATGGCCTCTTTGTAGTGTTTAGTGAAAAGCTCGTGGCAATATTTTAGTGGTAAAGATAAAATCGGAAGCCATTTTCCCTTGCCATGTGGGGGAAGGGGCAGAGGTGGGTTGAGGGACACCTGCAGATAAAATAGGCAGTGGTCAGGAACGATGTGAGTTAAGAGTCCAGCAACTTTGGGGGGTGGGGAAGGCAAAGGTTCACCCTCCTTGTGCTAATGCACTTTTGACTCCACCCAAGAAACCCTGTCTGAAATGTCCTGTAAGTTTCAACAAAGGAGTATGTAGCATATTCCCCCATTCATACACTCAAAAGGTCTCACACAATTCAAAAACATAAAACTGACCACGCTAACGGATATTTAAACAGTGTTAGTAAAATGTACAAATCCAACCAGTCTATTTACACAAGCAATAAATATTGGGAGTGGGGTGGGGTGGGGTGGGGTGGAACATTAGTAAATTCATTTTGAGATTCTCTTTACAAAAAAAAAAAAATCTGATCACATCAGACAATAGTCCACAGACCCTACTTCACTGTCAAAGGTTCTTAGTCCATTAAAACACACACAAGAAAAAAACTGGAGTGGCACTTCCCAAGAGGGAGGGAGGCAGTTTCCTTGCAACCCTTTAGAGCAAATCACTTAGCCCTCCTCCCACCTCATCCTTCTCTCCACCCAAGGTCCTTATTTACAGTGTGTTTTGTACAGAAACCAACTTCCTTCAACTCCTGCCTCTGTTGGCCAGCGGAGGCGTTTTGTCATAGAAACACGCTTGCCATTTTTGATCTTTGGTGGAGGCTCTTAATAGAAAGGGGAGGGGGAAGGAGTTTGGAAAAGTTCAAAAAAGTCTTGAGTGGGTTGACCCTATTCTGGCACAGGATCCACCTTCGCTGGTGGCCTTAAATCCACATGAGGAATCCACAGGGCCCTCCATGTGGACAGGCAGCGGTGGGGGAAAGTTTCAGACTCCTGTTGAGGACAAAAAAGTGCATTTCTGGACCAATTCCAGGCAGTGAGTTCGCTTGACCAAGACAACCAAGAAGGAACTGTATCCAGGAGCATGGAAGATGAAGACAGTCATTGCCCCACACATGGGCTTGCCCCAATCTCCTGAACTCCCAGTCCCCAGCCTCTGCTCGGGTGCATCTTAGCAGAGAATGGAGAAAGCAAGACCCCCTTAGCAGCACCACGCTGATCGGTGTAGACACCTAAGGCAGGCTACGGCTTCAGGCAGCCACATAAGCTTGGCTTGCACCATGGAAAGGTGTTTTGTTTTTTTAAATGGAAAATAAAAATGCCCTCCTCGTTGTTGTTCTTTTTAAAAAAGACGAGATGCAGACCTGATTTAAAGGCAAGGGCCAGCTGCTGCCAACGCAGAGAGAGAGAAAGCGCGAAGAGCAACGTGCAGGAGCGGCGTTGCTGCTAAGGGATCCCGCTTCCAATTTCCAGGGTTTCGGCTGGGGCACCTCCTTGGCAAGATGGAGAAAAGGGTCAAGGCTGCCGGGCTGGGGAGATCAATCACATCATCTCTCACACACCTGCCCCCAACCCCATGGCGTTTAAGACAGACTGGTAGCCAAGAGTGGAACAGCACTGAGTTGGTGAGGGGGCAAAGCCCGTGGGTGGGGCAGGCGACCCTCTGCCCCAGGGGTTAGAAGATGCCTTTGGCAATTTTGAGGCCTTTCTGCTTCATCCGTGGCAGCGTGGAGCTCGATCCATGCTTGATCTTGACAGCCTTGGAGAAGCCTCTCTTCTTGAGCACAAAGTCGTAGTTGGCAGCAGAGTTCATGGCGTAGAAGACATTGGCGTTGTCCGGGATTTTCAGTTCTAGGGGGACAAGGGGGGGCGGAGCAGGAGAGAAGGAGTCAGGTTCAAGGACTGGGCTTTTAAGGAGATGCTACGGAGAGGGGACACAGGTGGCGCTATGGGTTAAACCACAGAGCCAGGACTTGCTGATCAAAAGGTCGGCGGTTCGAATCCCTGCGACAGGGTGAGTTCCCGTTGCTCGGTCCCTGCTCCTGCCAACCTAGCAGTTCGAAAGCACTTCAAAGTGCAAGTAGATAAATAGGTACCACTCCGGTGGGAAGGTAAATGGCGTTTCCGTGCGCTGCTCTGGTTCGCCAGAAGCGGCTTAGTCATGCTGGCCACATGACCCGGAAGCTGTACGCCGACTTCCTTGGCCAATAAAGCGAGATGAGCGCCACAACCCTAGAGTCGGCCACAACTGGACCTAATGGTCAGGGGTCCCTTTACCTTTACGGAGAGGGGAACAGCTCCAACTCCCACCAGTCCCAGCCAGCATGGCCAATGGTCAGCATGGCCAACCAGGTACCCAAATTGGAAGCTATGAGCAGGATTCTTAACTGCAGCAGCACTTCTCCTGACTTGTGATTCCCAGCAACTGGCGTTCAGAGGCCCACTGCCTCTGACGGTGGAAGGAAAACATAGCCGTAATCGTGGCTAAGTAATCACGGCACCTCACCTCTCTCTTCTGAGATGACCTGAATAAGCTCATAGTCCTCCGGCCGGTCCCCATCCAGATTGTGTTTGGCCATGGCTTTACGGATCACAACCGGGGTCTTGTCCTGGCTGGTTACCTGGAAAATATTAATGTAAAAACAAAAACCCACATTTAGGCAAGCACCTACTCTTGAATGCAGAAGGCCCCAGGGTTCACTTGCCCATGGCACCTCCAGGAAGGGCTTGGAGGTAACCTTCCTTGAAACTCTAGACAGCTACTGCCTGTTAGTGTTGACAGTACTGAGCTAAATGGGCCCATGGTCTGACTCGGTATAAGGCAGCTTCCTACGTTCATCAGGAGCATCTAGAGTTCAGTGGGCAGAGGATCTGCTTTGCAAGCAGAAGGTCCCAGTTCAATCCCTGGCATCCCCTGGTAGGGCTGAGATAGGACTCCCTGCCTGAAATCCTGGAGAGCCTCTGCCGGTCAGTGTAGGAAGTACAAAGGCAGATGAGCCGATGGTCTGACTTGGTTTAAAGCAGCTTCCTATGGACTAGCACAGAACATTTGGTGAACGGATATCCTAGGCTATCTTTACATTTGCACCCAAAAGGCTTCCCAAAAAAACCCCCTCCAGATTTCTAACTGCACCCAACTACCCACCTCACAGAAAAACAAAGACTCCTCCTCATCAAAAGACCCTCACCAGAATGCTCTTGTACATGTTTCCATTCTCCACGGCCAAGCTGACCCGGATGATGCAACAGTCGTCAATTTGCTGGTTATAGAGGGGCAAGGAGAGAGAGGAGTAGCTGGAGATGCCTGAGACAGAGCGCTTGTGGGTGCGAGAGGCCGTCACTGGCGTAGAAGAGACAGAGGAGGAGGAGGCGCTGCTCGAACTCGAGCCGATTCCCGAGGTGTCCAGGGAGGAAAGCGAGGTGGATTCCCAGAACTGTGGAGGGAGGAGAGAAAGAGGGGAGGGGAGAGAATTAAAGGGCTTTATTTAAGCCTCCTGCAGCACAGCGGGTGTTTCCTTTTCTGCCTCCCCAGGTATTCCTTATTGAGAAAAATCACCTTTCTACTACAGGCAGTGCTCAGGGGCACCCCCTCCTGGCCAGAAGCGGAGTTGAACGTCTGGGCGTCCAGGGCGGGAAGGTAACACTAATGGGGCGGGATAAATTACATTTCAGAAACACGCGGCGCCTCGCAAGACACAGGCCCCTCCCACCTCGAGCGCAGGAGGGGGAGGGGCTCATATCAGCTCCGCCCACCCGCCCCACCCACCGCCAACAGCCTCTGAAGCCTGCTCCCTAGAGGCGTTTGCCTTGGGACAGAAGGATTTCCAGGCCTGCCCGTTCCAAACCTGCCCCCCGCCCCCAAAGGGAAAGTAGGCCTCTCCCCCGACAACGGGGCACACCTGCCACCTGCCCCCCTGAGCGCAAGCGGGGCCTAGTGGGACTCTGTCTTGTACCTTCTTCTCTTGACCCTCGGGAGAGTCGGGGATGAAGCTGATGTTGATCTCCTCTACGTCGGAGCTGCTGGAACCGGCCGATGTGACACTGACAGAGTCAGCCATGTCCCCACTGCACAGGTAGGGACCGCACTTCAGCTGGTCAAAGGACTTGGAGTGAGAGCTGCCACTGGCACAGGAAGATTCAGTGCTGGGGGCCTGCCGGCTGGGAAAAACAAGGGAAGCAAATAAGCACCTTTCAGGAAGGGGCCCAGGTGACTCAAGGGTAGGCAGAAGGCCCCAGGTTCATTCCCCAGAGACATCTACGCTCCCTGCCTCAATCCCTGGAGAGCTGCTGCCCATCAGTGTAGACAGTATTGTGCAAGATAGGAACATTCTAAGCCAGGCCAGTAGTCTATTAAAATGAGGCTTCAGTTCAGAACCATGAGGACTAGGATCTTACATTGTTTTTAAAGGAAGAGTTTTAGCATGCAGAACATTGCAAGCAGAAAATTGCATGCTCAATCACCAGCATCTCCAGATAGGCTTGGCAGAGACTGCTGCCAGTCAGTGTAGATAATATTGGCTAGAGCCATGGTGATGTAGTGGTTGGAGTGTTGGACAAGGACCCGGGAGACCAAGGTTTATATTCCCCCTTCAGAAGGTCCCAGGTTCAATCCCTACTGGCCTTGGGCTTAAAATAAAACAAGGATACTCAAGCCAGTAGGATGTTAATTAAAACTGCATTAACTAGCCTTGGGTTCCCAGATGTGGTTGGACTGCAACTCCCATCATCCATGACCAAGCTGGCTGGGGATGATGGGCGTTGTAGTCCAACAACGCCTGACAACCCACTGTTACAAGTAACCCCTCTAAGCTAGCCCATCCCCAAAGTTGGAGGAAAAATTCAACTCCAGTCTAGTTGGCTTCTGGAAGGGGCCAAGGAGCATTCTTGGCTTGTGCCTCATGCAGCAAAAGAGAGAGAGAGAGAGAGAGAGAGAGAGAGAGAGAGAGAGAGAGAGAGAGAGACTTCTGCTAGCCTCAGTATAAAGGCAGCTTCTTCCTGTCCACTGGGCACCTCCTGGCCCTGAACTGTGCCGGATGGTCATTATTGGAATGTCTATGCCTGAGTTTAGATTTTTATTTTCCTCTTCCTTCCTTGTCCCTTTTTCCTTATGTGTTGTGGAGAGTTGTTGTGGTTTTTTGTTTTTTGTTTAAAAAAAGATTGTAAACCTGTGGGCAGGGACTGTCTTGTTTTCATTGTATTATAAGCCGCTCTGGGAGCCATTTCGGCTGAAGAGCAGGGTACGAGTGTTCTAAATACAGTCATACCTCGGGTTACAGATGCTTCGGGTTATGCGATTTCGGGTTAAGCACTGCGCCGAACCCGGAAGTACTGGAACAGGTTGCTTCCAGGTTTCGGCGCCTGTGCAGAAGTGCTAAATTGCAGAAGCGCCAAATCGTGACCCGTGCTTGCACAGATGTGCCGCTGTGGGTTGCAAACTCTGTGGGTTGCGAATGTGCTTCCCGCATGAATCACGTTCGCAACCCGAGCGTCCACTGTAAATACATAAATAATAAACAATTTCTGTAGCCAGGGTGTCTCTCAAAGCTGTTCTCTAGCCCCAACTTGTTTTAAGCTGGCTCTTAAAATGAGGGCTCAGAGATGCCCCTGGAGCAACACTGCACTTTGGGATCGATCCACAAGGACTCACTCGCTCCAGCGCTTGATGATCCCGGTGTTTTTCTTCGCCTTCAGGGTGTTACTGGCTGACTCTGACAGGGGCTCAATCTCACAGGAGAGGCCGTAGCTGGAAGGAATGGGGAAGAAAGGACACTGGTTGGTGTTTGCATCGACTCAGTCTCTTGCCTCATGAGCTGTTCTCTTTACCCTCCTGCAGGATGGGGGAGACTTCAGGCCCAGGGGTTCCAAAGTGGCCTCCCAGGCTTCTCTGTCCGGCCCTCCAGACTCTCTTCCTGGGCTCTGCCCTCCCGTTCACAAGCCACACCCTTTCACCAGCCCTGCTCTTGGAAAGGGGGCTATGCCTCTTAACTGCCTACATGGAGAGGTGGGCATAGCCTACAGTGTAAAAGGTGAGAGTGGTACCTGTTGCTCCACTCACTTTCACCTCTGGCCTTGCCCACCACTGACCTGCTATCCCTGGGAGGTTGATAATGATCATACACAACACTTGACTGGAAAAGGTTCCTCACCCCTACCCTAATGGTAAAGGTAAAGGGACCCCTGACCATTAGGTCCAGTCATGACCGACTCTGGGGTTGCGGCGCTCATCTTGCTTTATTGGCCGAGGGAGCTGGCGTACAGCTTCCGGGTCATGTGGCCAGCATGACTAAGCCGCTTCTGACGAACCAGAGCAGCGCATGGAGACGCCGTTTACCTTCCTGCTGGAGCGGTACCTATTTATCTACTTGCACTTTGACATGCTTTCGAACTGCTAGGTTGGCAGGAGCAGGGACCGAGCAACGGGAACTCAGCCCGTCGCGGGGATTCGAACCGCCGACCTTCTAAGTCCTAGGCTCTGTGGTTTAATCCACAGCGCCATCCGCGTCCCTCACCCCTACCCTACCTGATACGTAATCCTTTTTTTAAAAAAGGACAAGTTTCTGGTCCTCAAGTGGAACAGCGATGAAGCTGTAAATGGAGCCTCCTATCAAAAGCACCCCAACTAAGCAGGATGTAAGAAGAGACTGGTGCTGGATCAGGCCAAACAGTGGCCCCAATGTGAAGCCCCAGTACAGGAACTGAGCACAACGGCCACTCTCCCCACTTGTGATTTGCGGTAACTGGTATTACCTCTGACAGTGGAGGTAGGCACAAGAGTCCTGCTGGATCCGAGCCAATGGCCTATCTAGTCCAACATCCCATTCTCACAGTGGCCAACCAGATGCCCCAATGGGAAGCCTGCAAGCAGGACGTAAGCACAAGAGCCCTCTCCCCACCTGTGATCTTTAGTGTTCAGCAAAGGTACTTGCTTGGACTGGGCCACGTGATTTAATATTTGAGATGAGGGGGGAAGGAGAGGGCTCACCTCTCTGCCTCACTGAGCCGCTCGATGCTATGGAACCAGACCACAAAGCGATCTTCCTGCGTGAAGTTGTAGTTGTTGCAGGCTGACTGAAGCAGTTTGATCTGGGCGATGACTTCAAACTCCTGCAGGTGGAGAGTGGGGGTGGGCGAAAGCAGGGTTAAGCTCGGCTCTCCATACACTTCCTTGCTAGCCCAGAAATATCATTGTAAGGGGTCCTACGGCACCCTTCCCTGACCTACAGCCTCCCAGAGTTTCTGGACTACAACTCCTATCAGCCCTGACTGATAAGTCACAAAGCATATAAAAAGTATTAATGAAACAGGGCAGAGTGCTGTTGTTTAGGGTGCCTGCCAGCCACTTTCCCATCATACTCCATTCCATCCCCCAGCCAGCCATGCCCTCCTCCCAGTATACTCCATTCCACCCCCCCCCACCTCCAATTTCTGGTTCCCCAACCCCATTGAGCTATAGAGAAATTCTATGGCCATTGAATGCTCAGTGCTTGGAAGCCTCAGTTTGGTATGCTGGTTTTATTCTCTTCCTTGTTTACGGCTGCTGCACTTTATTGAGAATTTAAAGCCACCTATAAAATGTTTGCTCTTCATTATAAAGTTGGTTAAAAACAACAACAGTTCTCACCTTCCTCCTTTTCTCAAAGTTGATCAGGCCAGCCTGAACGAAAAGAAAAGCAGGTCGTTAAAACCCAGCGACTGCCCCACCCCTGTCCCCAGCTGCCCACCGGTTCAATTTCTGAGTATCCAAAATGTGAGAAAGCTTTAAGAATAGGTCAGTTTGCAGCAGAAACAACAGATTCAAGGACCTAATCAGAAAACTGTACTTTTCTGCAACCATCATTGGAGTGTTGCTTTTTAGAAGGGAGAGTGGAGTGCGTTCTAAGCATGATATGATTTGTAAAAAAGGATTATGAAATGAACCTGGAGATGCCCGGGATTTGAACCCAGAACCTTTTGCATGCAAAGCAGATGCCCTACCAATGAGCCTCAAGCCTTTGCTGTACTATGTTTAACAGGGGTGAGGAACCTATGGCCCTCCAAATGTTGCTGGAGTCCCATCAGGCCCAGGCAGAGTTGTGTAATGGTCAGAAATGATGGAAAAAACCACAAGACTCATTTCTCAATGGCACTTGCATTTCAGATTTTCAACTGTACGCCCTTCATGAGCAGGGACTGTTCTCATTTTGGCGATGCTGTTTAGGCTTGCAGTTGAAATGGTTTCCCAATAACAAAAAAAATGCATTTAGGCACCCCTTTAAAAGCTGTAGGAAGCAACAAATGTCCACCAGGGGGCAGTGTGACTACAGGTAAAAAGATCTGCTCATGTGAGCGTCTTGGGGAGACCTTATAAGGTTCCATCATGGAAACATTATGCAGTGGTGTGCCATTTCTTTACAGGAAAAAAACGAGCGCAACAGGGAATGTGGCAAAGGAAAGATTAGTTTGCTTGAAAGAGGGAGTGGGGGGGCAGGAAGGCTTGGTGATACTTACATCCACGTAGTCCTTCATGGCTGTGTCCAGCATCACTAAGTCAGTGAGGAAGGTGCCCAGGTAAGGGATGGTGCCTTGCATCACGCCCTGTAACAGGAGCCGAGGGGTTAAGATCACTGAGAGAGCCACCGTGTCCAGAGAGGCCCAACATGGGAGTTGGTTAAAAAATGAGAGATAAGGAAGCTTTGGCCCTCTGGACTTCAACTCCCTATGTTTCTGGGTCATTGGCCCTGCTTGTAGGGGCTGATGGGAAATGTAGTTCAGCCACATCTGGAGGGCCAAAGCTTCCCCGCCTGTAATAAACAGGATTTCCACCACCATACATCAGGACCAAAGGTTCCACAAAATATGGAGTGCACCAAGGTCCCCCGGGCTTGATCTAGGAAGAGGTATTCCCTCCACTCTCATTATAGGGGCAGCCTTCCATCTTTTGCTAGCAGAAAGGAATGCTGCAACTTATATCAGCAGGCCTCTAGCCCTCCAGACATTGCTGGACTACAACTCCCATCATCCCTGATTATTGGCCAGTGCTAGCAGCAAGGGCTGATGGGAGTTTGAGTCCAGGAGGGCCACAGCGGTTCCTTACCCCTGGCTTAAAAGGATCAAGCGAAAAGGTGAAATGAAAAACCTATTTCTCTAACCAAGAATCTGAAAGTCTGCTGATATCTCCAAATAGCCCAGACTGATGAATCTGGCTTGGTATTTCTTTATTGCATTTATATCCCATCTTTCCTCCAAGGAGCTCAAGGTGGCATACATAGTTCTCTTCCTGTTCTACCCACACAACAACCCTGTGAGGTGGCTTAGGCTGGCCTGAGGCTACACAGTGAGATTCCAGTGAGGATCTGAATCCTGACCTCCCAAGTCCTAGTCTGGCATTCTAACCACTACACTACACAGCCTCTCTGGTAGAAAGCGGTGTCCTATAAAACACCATATTTGACTCACCATTTCCCGCTGCTGCTGCTGCCGTTTCTGAGCCCTCTTTGGGTTAATCTCTAGGGTGGCGAACTTGGAGGTCCCCTCCTGCATTGCCAAGGAAAGAGAGACAGGGAACCATTAATATGAGAGTCTGGGTGTACAGCTTTCTTTCAAGATGACTGCAGTAATCATCAATAAACCAGAGTGGTAGGAGGACCAAAGTTCAGTCCCTGGTGGCATCTCCAGGTAGCCCTGGAAAAGACCATGCCCCCCCTGCCTGAAACCCTGGAGAACTGCTGCCAGTCAGTGTAGACAATAGTGAGCAAGATGGACTGAGCATTTGGCTCCGTATAATGAGGATCTGACTCAGTAGAAGACAGCTTCTTATTTATTTCAACCTCTTATTCAGGACCACAAGGACTAGAATCTTAGTTCATTTTTAGGGGAAGGGCCATACCTCAGTGCTACAGCATACCCTGTGGGTGCATTAGGTTCAATCCCCAATGGTATCTCCAGTTGGGGTTGTGCGGCCCAATGCACAGCCAAGGGCCATAGGTGGACCTCAAAACCTTTTCTGGAAGCCCTTGGCAACATTTAACACTCTCCCCCAAAAAGAACTCCTTGCACTGCCTTCCCAAAACTGGGGAAGCAAGGTGCTGGTTTGGAGAAGGCAGCACAAGGGCTGGGGACATCAAATTTTGGCCTGGGTGCCCCCATGTCAAAATAGTATTGCCACCCACCCAGTATGAAAAGTTGGACAGCCTTGGTAGAAAGGTTTCCTGCTTTAACTGAGCTTGATAAATCAACGGTCTGACTCACAACCAGTATCAGGCAGCCTCCTATATTTCCTATGCAACAGTTTTTATATGCGCAATTGTATTGTTCATGCACATTTAAAGTAGATTAAAGTGTTTGCAGGCTTGAAGAATCTGGCTTTCTGCAGTTAGGGAAGTGATGGGGAAACACTTTGAAAAATGTGGACGACTGATTAAAGGGGGTATGACTAGATGACCCTTTAAGCTCTAAAATTCTATGATTCTAAGATGCGTAGTCGCACAGTGCAAGCAGATTAATGCTCACTTTCGTGTAAGCACACCACCATTAAATCAGAGCAAATGATCAGTAGAGGCCAGATTATGATCTACGCTCTACAGCAACTCTGTGCAAGAAAAGCCTGGATCAACTGCAGGAATAATGGAATCATGGAAGCAGGAGAGCATTTAAAAACTGACTACAAGGTGGGGTGGCACCCAGTCTCCGGGTCGCAAACCCCGCCCATCGCTTAGGTGGATGAGCAGTAGTTCTGGGAAAGCTTTGATTGCAGTCTGCTGATAAGAAGAGGGAATCCCTCTGGGATGACTCAGTCAGTAGAGAACCAGATGATAACTCTTAATCTCAGGATCATGGGTACGAGCTGCACATTGCGCAAAAGATTCCTGCATTGCAGGGGGTTGGACTAGATGACTCTCGTGGTCCCTCCCAACTTTACGATTCTCCTCCCTGGTACTTATCTCTCACCCTCATAATCCTCACAAGGGGACTCCTTAGCAGCTGAGCCCAGGAGGTGCCCAAGCCAAGCAGTGAAGAACTTAAAAACAGCTGTCTCTGCCCGGTTTGCTGGAACAGCATTAGAGGAGGCACGACCCATTCCCTAGCAGAAGAGGGGGATGGGAAGATCTCTCTCTGGATTTACAGTAGATCAACAAAAGGTTTCTGGTTCTCAGGTCACTTCCAGACATCCTGTTTCTTAAGCCTTCATCCTGATTTGTTCGCACCAAGTTATTGTGAGTTTTAAAGATAACTGTTTTGCTGAGCATTATGCCGGGGAGTTAAAAGCCACCCATTATTTACTGAGAGTTATTCCTTGAGGCTTGCCCAAGGTGACACTCAGGTTGCTTCGTGACTGAGTGGGGAGGATTTGAAGCCTGGTCTCCCAGGCCCTAGTCTGAGACACTCAGATATCTTTGCTAATCTTTTTATACAACTGTCTTCTTATCTGATATCTTTGCTAATCTACTTCAAACAACCCAGGGATTTCTCCCAAGAAATCCTCATCTACCTTGTGACCAGTGGCACGGAAGGGGGGGGGTACGGTGGGTGTGGGCCGCCCCGGGTGTCATCACTGGGTGTGTGTGTGTGACAAAATGGCAAAAATATGAGTTTTTAAAATAAATAAATAAAAATTGGGCTCACGAAACCTTTTGGTTCAGTCAACAAACGCAACTAAATGTGGCTGGCACTGGGCGCCACACTGTGGGGGCTGGCACTTACTGCGGGGCCTGCAGTGTGCTCGAGCCATGCATCTCTCCTGGGAGTGACGTGGTGGCTTGGGTGCCTGCAGGCTCTGTGCTGCCTGAAACGGTAGTGTGGGGCTCGCGTCTGCCCACCGCCTCTCCCCAGCTGCCCTACAGCTGAGGGGGAGGCGGCGGAGAGTCTTTGTGCAGTGCGCCCTGCCCTGGCTTGCCCTGCCCCCCAGGTGCAGGGTGTGTGTGCCACCCCGGACACCCAAGCGGCTAGTTACGCCATTGCTTGTGACCTATCTCCAAGCTGGCCAGAGAGAGAGGAGAAATCACAGAACCACTCCACTTTCATGGAGGATAAATGGACCACAGAAGTGAGTGGTGATTTTCGGCTTACCTCTTTAGAAAAACCCTTTCAGATCCTCTAAGAGACAACTTTGCTGTGTCTTTGCAGAATCCAGCTGCTTTGTATTTAATCCATTAATTAGTGGAGGAAAAAACCCCTGAGGAGTGGTTGCCAGACTAAAACCATCTCCAAAGGTGAGGACAGGAGTAATGGAAAGAGGGTGGGAGTCTTACTTAGCAACTTCCATGACAACAGATGTATAAAGCAAACAGCCAAATGCCAACAGCACAGACACTGACCAATCAGTGCTGCACATAGGAGGATTTTAGGGTGAAGCTGTAGACATCATTTCTTGCCCACCCCCAGCAGAGAAAAGCATATTCCAAATCAATGCCTGTCACCCAATAAAATCTTCACCCCAAACTTCACCCCAAAACAGGTAACAGATCTCATCGATTAGTCACTTCACAACATTCCTGCCCAGGACAAACGAAAGAAAGCTTTCAGGCATCAGTGGGACCAAACCGATCAAGCACATGTGTCTTGCAGATTTCTTTACTTTTATTATTAGCAGGTACAGTGGTACCTTGGGTTAAGACCTTAATTCGTTCTGGAGGTCTGTTCTTAACCTGAAACTGTGCTTAACCTGAGGCACCACTTTAGCTAATGGGGCCTTCCGCTGCCGCCACACGATTTCTGTTCTCATCCTGAGGTAAATTTCTTAACCTGAGGTACTATTTCTGGGTTAGTGGAGTCTGTAACCTGAAGCGTCTGTAACCAGAGGTACCAATGTATTTTAAAAGCAGGCATCTTACCTTAATTAGAAGCTCCCGACTCAAGGAATGGTTGTTCTCGTCTGAGAAGATTTCTGACAGCTCATGGAAAGTGCGGAAGCTTTCTCTGTCAAGAGGGAACAAGGGTATCACTAAAACAAGGTACTTCTGCTTTCAACAAGTCTTCTAAACTGGAGATTTCTATCCCACTTGGTATCTATATTGGTTTCGAAAACATTTTTACATATGCCATTGCTTTAACTGTATTTTATACACGTAGTATTTTAAATCACTTTTACATAACACAATACTGCATTGCAGAGGGTTGGTCTAGATGACCCTTGGGATCCCTTCCAACTCCACAATTTCACAAGTCCATGATTGCTCTAGTCAATTACAGGAAGGGCCAGAGCTCAGTTACAGAGCACCTGTTCTGCATGCAGAAAGTCCCAGGTTCAACCCCCAATGACATCTCCAGATAGGGCTGGGAAAGAACCCTAATGCGACATGCCAGAGAGCTGCTGCCAGTCAGTGTAGACAACACTGAACTAGATGGATCTATGTTCCAACTCAGTATCAGACAGCTTCCTACATTTCCCATGTAACTGTTTTTTATAGACACCACCGTATTGTGGATTTGCTTCAAGATGCTTCACAGGAAGCACTTCGATATGCATGGATTTCAGAAATCCTTACAACAGCCATCACACTGTGCAGCAAGCCGATGCTATTATCCCTTTGCTGCAGGTATGAGTTTGAAAAAACAGTTGCCTTGCTTGCAGCTGCTCAGTGAATGTGTAGCAGAGGCAAGATCTGAGATGGAAGACTTGGTGGTGCTGACACCCAAGAGGGATTTGCATTGCAAGCACTTTCTCCCCCTGCACCCAAATTCTTCCTTCATACCCTACTCACCGGGAGACCTCATCCCATGTCTTCTTCAACCTGTGAACAGCGTTGCATTGCAGGGCAGAGAGAATGGCCCGGAGGGAAGAGAAATTCTTTAGGATCCGGCATTCCTGGAGGAGCACAAGGAAAAATAGTGGGCGTTAGAAGGAGCTAGAAAGAGGAGATACACACGCAGAGGTTTAAAAAACCACCTTATTGTGGGTTAAGGGTTAGGCAGTTGTTTCCTGGATCCTCTGCCCAGCATTTGAACTGCTATCTTAATTTCCTGGAATGGATTAAGTTCTGTGGCATATACATATGGGGGGGGGGGGGAGAGAGAGAGAGAGAGAGAGAGAGAGAGAGAGAGAGAGAGAGAAAGAGAGAGATTTGCATTCAGGTGACCCAAATATTGCAGTCAAAAGGAAATGCAAATTAAAACTCCCCGGTTACAGGTAAGCAACAAACTAAAAACTTGTTGCCTATGTTGAGTTTTGCTCCACTTAACAGCAGCGTTAGTAGCAAAGAACGTAAAAATGTAAGAAGAGCCTTCTGGATGAGGCCACTGGTCCAGCATCCTGTTCTCACACTGGCCAACTAGGTACCCTGTTGAGAAGCCTAAAAGCAGGACTTGCTTGTGATCCCCAGCAACTGGAGTTCAGAGGCATCCTGCCTCTTGGCAGTGGAAGCAGAGCATAGCCTTTGTGTCTAGTAGCTGTGGGTAGCCCTTCTCCTCCACGAATCAGCCTAATCCTCTTTTAAAGCCACCCATGTTGGTGGCAGTCACTGTCTTCTGTGGTGAGGACTAGAAACTTGATTGAAAAGAACCCCCCCCCCAAAAAAACAACAACAACCACCCATGTTCTTGAAATGCCCCATTCCAAAACATACTTTGGATTGAGTCCCATCTCAAACCACAATACTATTTATTTATTTTTTTGGAGGGGTCTACAGCCAAGCAACCTACCCGAGCTACTTGAATCCAGTGGTCCACCACCTTGGCTCTTTGCTGTGGCTTCAGGGCCCGGTCCCCAAGGCAAGTTGAAATGATGCAGTTGGTGACACGGTTAAACTGGGACACGGTCGCCCGGATGGTGGGGGCCAAGTGCTCCTTGCCTTTCTTGTCCCGCTGGGACCAGATGCAGCCAAGGCAGTGATAGGGAACCACCTTTTTGAAAAGCTCCTGCAACAGAGAGGCATTAAGACAAGGATCAGGAAAAGCAAGGATGGTGGCTTGAAGAAGGCAAGATGTCATTCATTTACAGTGGAGGCTCGGGTTGCGAACGTGATCCGTGCAGGAGGCATGTTCGCAACCTGCAGTGCCACGTCTGCGCATGTGTGGGTTGCGATTCAGCACTTCTGTGATAGCACAAAGCGTGATTTAGTGGGTCTGCACATGCGCCGAAACCCGGCAGTAACCCGTTCTGGTACTTCCGGTTCGGCACGGTGTGCAGCCAGAAAACGCACAACCTGAAGCGTCTGTAACCCGAGGTATGACTGTATTTGGAAATTTAATGCCCTTTCCAAGGGTTTTGGAGGAGGAGGAACATAAGCACATTAGAACATCCTACTGGATGCGTCTTGTCCAGCATCTTTTTCACACAGCGACTAGCCAGATGTCCACAAGGGTAACCTGAGCACAACAGCATTCTCCCCTGCTGCAGTTTCCAGCGACTGGTACCCAGAGGCATGGCTAAGCTGCCTAAGGCTTTATGAGCCAAAACTGAATTGAAACTGGAAGAAACTGATAGCCAGCGCAGTCAGGTCAGTACCCATGTCATAGGCTCATTGCATCTAGTCCTAGTGGGAAATCTGGCTGCTGAACTCTGCGTTAGTTGCAGTTTCCCAAAAAAGTCTTCAAGGCCAGCCCCATGCAACAATCTAACTCAGAGTAATATCTTATGTGGGGACGCGGGTGATCAGAAGGTCGGGGGTTTGAATCCCCGTGACGGGGTGAGCTCCCGTTGCTCGGTCCCTGCTCCTGCCAACCTAGCAGTTCGAAAGCATGTCAAAGTGCAAGTAGATAAATAGGTACCGCTCCAGCAGGAAGGTAAATGGCGTTTCCGTGTGCTGCTCTGGTTCGCCAGAAGCGTCCCTTGGCCAATAAAGCAAGATGAGTGCCGCAACCCCAGAGTCGGCCACGACTGGACCTAATGGTCAGGGGGTCCCTTTACCTTTACCTAATATCTTATGTAAGAGAGAGGGTGGGGGGATTGTCACAGAAAGCACGCCCGGGTTGAATCAGACACTCACGGCATCCATTAGTGTGAATTGTTCGGCCACCATCTCTGGCGAGAAAGAGAGGAAATCTAGCTTGCCTTCTCCTAGCCCATTCTCCTCTTCTAGCCGCAGGGTGCAGCTGGCATGGTCCACAGCTGGGAGAGACAAGGGGACAGAGTCAAGGCATGGAGCAACTGGCTGGAAGGCCAGCAGAGGACAGGGCATCTGCCATCGCTCCCCGACCCCCAGCCCAATCTAAGCACAGATCAGAGGGGTTATAAAAAGAAGTGGCAGAGAACACCCTTCGCAGGCAGAATTCAATCCTTGGCATCTCCAGCTATAAGGGTCTCGTGGAGTCAGGCTGAGACCATCTCCAAAGCTGAAGGCCTGGAGGCAGCTGCTGCCAGTCAAACTAGAGACTATAGGCACCCCTGATTTTGCATGTGTTCAAAGAACATGTGACTATGCATGCACAGGCCGTTTTTGGATCAGCCACAACGGGGGCGTAACGAGCTTATGTGTGCTCCGTGATGTCCTGGAATGCAACCCCTGCACAAATCAAGGGTTGCCTGCACATGTCCCACCCACCCCAAACACCAATGGCCATTTTGGACTATAGCTGTAGTCCAAAATCTCTGGAGGGCACCAGATTGGTGAAGTTTGGCCTGTATGATGGAAGGGGACTATCGCTCAGCTGTAGGGCAAAAGTCTTGCATCTGCAAGGCTCCAAGTCTAGTCCTTGGGATATCCAGATAAATGGAATTGGCGTGGTGGTGGTGGAGAATCCTCTCTGCCTGCCTGTGACCATGCAGAGCTGCTGCAAGTCAGAGTTAGCGGCCCTGGGGTATGTGGAACAACCGGCCAATGCACTGGAATGCAGCTGCTTAATCTTAATCTGGCCTTTCTTGCCTATGGAGCTCAGGCAGGCTGCCCCACCCACTCCTGCTTGCTATCTTATCTCCACAACAACCCTGTGAGGTAGGCTAAGCTGAGAGAGAGAAAGAGAGAGAGAGAGAAGCCCTGCTCACCTTCCGCCTCCACCTCGGCCCGCTCCTGCTGCTGGAACTGCGTGAAGAGGATGCGGGCTCTCCGCTCCAGGTCTGAGCCTGGGATGTTGAGCCGCACATAAATTATCAGCTGCTTCAGGCAGGCGTAGTCCGGAGGCTTGCGGAAGTCTTCGGAGTACTGATCCAGCCAGGCACCCAGGATGGACGAGATGGTGCTGAGGAGGAGGAGGAAGAATAAGAAGTTGGGCTTCCTCCACAAGCCAGGCCAATGGGCGTTTCAGAGGGTTGCATTGCACCCCGAAAAAGGGGGGGTGACCTTTAGCCTTGAGGGGTAGGGATCCTCCGGCCCATGGACCTAATTGCTCCTCCCCTTTTGACTAAGTCCCATGCCCTATGTATGTGACACCCCAGGTATGGGGGCAGGTAACTCTGCAACTGAGCCAAAGGAGGCAATTGTCACCGATTGTCCACATGGGCATCTGACATCGGGGTGATATCAGGTGACTGGCAGATTGGCAGCCCCGGGGGGGGGGCATGGGAAGTTGAGGATCTCTGGCTGGATCCAATCCCTCACCCCCACTTCCATGCCCAGAATCCAGGCTGAAGAAGGGTTCCTCACCCCTGTTCTGGGGTAAACCACTTCTGAATCTTTTACTGTGTCTCTCTCGCACACACACAAAATATTGCCATGCTGGTTAGAAATCTGAGGAAGTTGCCCAGCACTCCATCCCTGCTAAGGTATCCAAGATGGTAGCCTCCAGTTGTTGTTGGACTACAACTCCCATCAGCCCCTACTAGTTTGTTCAACGGTGAGGGGATGATGGGAGTTGAGGTCCAATGATGTCTGGGGAGTACTACCTTGGCTATCCCCTGCGCCATCACTCACAGGCCAGACACTTACTTTTTCAGCTCCAGCCTCTCATCCACTGCATGTCTGGGGTGGTCTCCGTTGACCTGGAGGTGCAGTTTGCCATATCTAGAGGACCAGGGAAAGCCAATCAAAGCTTTGCGATGCACACATATACGTTTCAGGGATTACTGGACGCCCACTTGCCCCCAAAACAGTTCCGACTACCAGCATGGTCAGGCATGATGGAAATTGTATTATTGTTTCATTTCATTTATGAATCACCCCCCATGAGAGGTCTCATAAAGCAATTTAGAATAAAACAACATTGCATTAGGTAAAAAAAGAATAAAGATTCTCATCCTCATCCATGGTGGATTTCGTACAGGGCTTTGAGAATAACCATTTTGAGGCAATACAGTGGTGCATCGCAAGACGAAATTAATTCGTTCCGCAAGTTTTTTCTTCTTGCGAGTTTTTCGTCTTGCGAAGCACGGTTTCCCATAGGAATGCATTGAAAATCAATCAATGTGTTCCTATGGAAACCGCCTTCAGACCAGGTCCGGGGACAGTCTGTCCCCCGACTTCTTTTGAAGGCTGGGGGGGGGGACAAGGGCTTTTCTTCCCACCGCCAGCCTTCAGAAGGCTGTTCTGAAGGCTGGCGATGGGAAGAAAAGTCCTTCTCCCCACCTCCCGCCCCGCAAGCTCCGGGGACAGGAGGGCTTTGCTGCCGCCCGCCAGCATTTTAAGATCACCCCGGGACAGCGGAGACTTCTCCGCTGTCCCGGGGCGATCTTAAAATGCTGGCGGGCGGCAGCGAAGCCTTCGCTGCCGACCCCCAGCATTTTAAAAGCCCCTTGACAGAGGAGGTCTTCTGAAGGCAGGCGGTGGGCAAAAGTCTTTGCTCCCCCCCGCCTGCCTTCAAAAGCTGTCCAGGATAGCGGAGAAACGCGCTGTGCTTCTCCGCTATCCCGGGAAGGCAGGCGGGGGGGAGCAAAGACTTTTGACCCCCGCCGGCCTTCAGAAGAGGTCCAGGACCTCTTCTGAAGGCCGGCGGTGGGCGAAAGTCTTTGCTCCCGACGGCCAGCATTTTAAAAGAGGTCCCCGGAGATTTCCCTATGGGCTTTCTTCTTGCAAAGCAAGCCCACAGAGAAATTCGTCTTGCGGAACGACTCAAAAATGGAAAACTCTTTCGTCTTGCGAGTTTTTCGTTTTGCGAGGCGTTCGTCTTGCGAGGCACCACTGTAACTGCCATTTTCATCAATCATTGTTTATTTCACCAATGAATTGCTCCTCCTCATCCAGAAGTGATTTACCAAAAAAGCAATTGTGAATATAAAAATGGTTTAAAACCAGGGCTCATCCATAAAATCAATCCAGTGGGGTTCAAGATTTTGGAAGGCTTTCATCGTCAGCAGGTGCCGAAAAGACAGTAGGGAAGGCACTTGTCTGATATGCAATGAAATGGGGTTCCAAAGGCTCAGTGTCACCCCACTAATGGCCTAATTTTGATGGACAGGCCTTCTGGTAGGATGGTGTCTGCAGAATGCAGTGATTGGTTGAGTATTACTATTATTGCATTTATAACACACTTTTTCCTCCAAGAAGCACAAGGTGGTGTACATGGTACAACCACCTTCCTATTTTACCCTCACAACAACCCTGTGAGGTTGGGCTGAGAGTGAGTGACTGGCCCAAGGCCACTCCAGTGAGCTTCATGACTCCATAGGAACTTGGACTCTGCCCCCCCCCCAGGTCCTAGGCTGACACTCTAACCACTATGCACTGTAGCAGGGGAGGAGATCTTTTAGGTATCTGGAGGAGTCCACAGCAACTACCATGCTACACCACTGACTGCTCTTCCCGACAGCAGCTTGGACTCAGGAACCGGTTTCTTACCCCACAGAGCCCCACAAGGAGAGAGAAGGCAGAAGATTACCTGTTCAGAAGGAGGTCCAGGACCTGCTTGGTCGTGGCAAAGGCACGGTATGTACAGAGGAAGATGGTGACGTAGGTGGAATCATTGCCTTTGAATGCAGAGACGAGGTATTGCACCAGCTTCTCCAGGGTCCCGGCTTTGATGGTCCGCACCTTACAAGTCTCGTACAGGTTTAAGGCCGACTCGTTCTCAAACTGTGAAAGGGACAGAGAATTACATGAGCCGCTGCTTCAAGGGGAGTTGTGGATGCCATTCTATGCTTTTCCAGCTGCACTGGCTCCCGGTGGAATGCAGGTTTAAGGTGCTGGTTCTGATCTTTAAAGCCCTTCACGGCCCAGGACCCTCGTACCTATGGGACTGCCTCTCCTGGTATGCCCCACGGAGGACCTTAAGGTCCATATATAGCAACACCCTAGAGGTCCCGGGCCCTAAGGAAGTTAGATTAGCCTCAACCAGAGCCAGGGCCTTCTCAACACTGGCTCTGGCCTGGTGGAACGCTCTCCCTCATGAGACCAGGGCCCTGCAGGATCTGATTTCTTTCCGCAGGGCCTGGAAGACAGAGTTGTTCCACCTGGCCTTTGGCTTAGAATCAGTTTGATTCCCTTTCTTTCTTTTTCCTTTCTCCTCCTGTGAAGAGGCTGCATCCTAATGTTTTAATGTTGTATTTTAAACTTTTAAAATTGTATTTTAATAAACTTGTTTTTATTATTGGTTGTTAGCCGCCCTGAGCCCGGTCTTGGCTGGGGAGGGCAGGGTATAAATAAAAATTTATCATTATTATAATATTATTATTATTGAGCTGTGAAGGTGGGGGGAGAGACATTACCCCTCCAAATGTTGCACCGGGTAACATCACTAGGAGTAAGTGCATCTCAGGTCCAACTTCCATGTATTATCTGAGAGGCAAGGCCTCTGCTTACATGCCTCTAGCAAAGGACAGTCCTGTTCCACTGGTCAAACACTCAGAACAGCCCTGTAAGGCTGTTTAGTTGCCTCCACACCAGAGACAGGAAGTTGCACAGGTTCTGAGGTGACATCACAACTAGCGACCTCCAAGCTCATAAAAAAGTCACTTTCGGCCACAGTGCCCTGTCTGTTCTTACGAAAGGCTGGAAGCCTTCACTTACCCCCAGCCATCGCTGCCCCTTGTTGGCTGTGTGGTGGAGCTGGACTTTCCGGAGCGAAATGCTATAGATCACACCATCTTCCACCTCTTCTCCGATCTCCTGAGTGGAGCTCTGCAAAGGGATCAAAGAAACACAAAGAGATGAGCAAGTGGGCCTAGCAAATAAAACGTATGCACTGTTTTCATCAGCTTCATGGGTACAAAATGGCAGCCCAAAAGGGGTTAGCTTAGGCGTATGCAAACTCCGGCCCTCCAGATGTTTGGGACTACAATTCCCATTATCCCTGACTACTGGTCTTGTTAGCTAGGGATGATGGGAATTGTAGTCCCAAACATCTGGAGGGCCGGAGTTTGCCTATGCCTGGATTAGCTGTTTTCTCCACCTCAAGGCTCCCCAGCCAAAAGGCGGCCATATTTCAAGAGAACGTCCAGATCACAAGAGCTCCACAGAACATGGTGGATGTCCCTTATTTTGAAATACTGCCCAAAAAGTCCTGCGGTACAGGGGCTACAGCTTTTGACATGCCTACATTTTTTAAAGTTTAAAATCTATTCACTGCCATTGAATTTCAAACCAGGACAGAGCTGGGGGAATTGGGAGAACATTTGGAAATCTAAGAAGACTCTGGTAGGCACCACTAAATGCCCTTTTAACAGATAAGTGTCTGAGTTCATGGACTGGGGAAAAAATACACTTTGGAACTCCCTGCCTATTGACATCAGGCAAGTGCCTTTACTGTACTCTTTCTGGCACCTGCTTAAAGCACCTTTGTTTAGATGAGCCTATCCACATATTTAGGAAGCAGAAACAAGTTCAATCTGTTTTTAGTAAATAACAATGATGAAAGATAAAATATATATATATTGAAAGATGTTCCGGTAGCACCTTAAAGACGAACTAAGTAAAAGCTTTCTAGGTATGAGCTTTCGTATCTTCGGATACTGTTTTAGGTTATTGTTATTTTAATGTTTAAGAAGTCTTACATTATTGTTGCTAATTGGTAATTTTATTGTTCTATTTTTTTGGTAAACTGTTTCAGTGATGATGATGATTATTTTTTTTTTAACCATCAAGCAGTGTATAAATTTCATTACAATTTAAAAATAAATAAATAAATAAAAAATTCATTCGCATGTTCTCAATATGCCAGGCTGCAAAGAAGTTTCGCACAGAGGCTTTTCATTTGTGGAAGCTGCTTGCGAATGGTGTACTGCCACTTAACAGGGGTTGGGGTTACATAATAATAATAATAATAATAATAATAATAATAATAATAATATCTTTATTGTCATTGCCCCCTCTCAGAGACAACGAAATTTACTTGGCTGCTCCATCCACCCAGGTAGGGCACTCCACACAAAATCAGAACAACTATAAAAACACTAATTAAAACAATACAATATAATACATGTCACAAAAGCAGGGGTTACAATAAACTGTTGCTGTGTGGATTGTTTCTGTTCAGATATATTTCTAACTAATCAACCATGCCCTTTTCCTGGATACTTTGTTCTACTTTTACTCACCACTCAATTTTCTCTGTGTCCCCATCCCCTCGGACAAACAGCATTTTGTGGTTACCGAGAATACACAGTTCTCATTGGGCTGTTTTTGTGTGTGAGGGGGTTTCCCTCAAGGTATGTTATTGTACTTCTGCAAGCCTTGAGATTTCCTCAGAGCATGCCACACACCTTCCTCATATTTCTTCCTTGCTCCATTTTGGAAAGAGAGCTGTGACAATTCGGCATCAGAGCTTGCTATTGTTATAAAGAACTTAATCTACAACTTGATCTAAGTTTACCAATCACCACAAGATTATGCCTGCAAAAATCACTGCAAAATAACTGGAAAACAATCAAATAGCATTTTTAAAACAACAACAGGAAGCTGCACATCTTACAAAGTTTACATAACATTTTAGAAAGCAGCAATACACATGAGATATTAAGTGCACTGGGAAAAGTGACTTTATTTATAAATTAGTGGAATGATAAGATTGTTATATTTTTTCAGTGCTTTGTTTATGGACATATAGTTATAGCTGTTTATTATGAGAACTATATAACTCCCCCCCACAATAATAAATTTGTTCTCTTTCCACTATAAAACCTCACACTTAACAGATAATCAGCAAACTTTTTGACTAAATATCTTAATGGTTATGTCAAATATATCAAACAATATCCTTTCTTATATGAATGCCATTAAATGTAATCAAACTGTCACTCCCACTCTGTCTTTATATTTGATGTATTCATACAAACTTAAGCGTTGTGCTTAGTTTTTCTAAATTTAGAAGAAGAAGAAATCACAGCACAGAAGTGGAATCTGCAACAAATAGCTGCAGCATTGAGAGCTCACGTTCAGGGTGACAACCAGACAGCGCACCCTCTTCCAGGAGGCTCCATTCTTTCCCTCCTCCTGCATGATTTACATGCATGCCTCAACAGAACATAAAACTGGGAAAGTATGTGTATATGGACTTTTCCAGTGCTATTTCTCCAGTTTATAGACGATGCGATTTTGGGGAGTGGGAAATTGGAAACTGCCTTCAACCGACTCAGACCACCTGGTCCACCTAAGTATTGACTGGCAGTGGGTCTCTACGGCACAGCTTTCCAAACTGTGTGTCATGGCACGTTAGTGTGTTGGCTGCAGTGTGTAGGTGTGTCGTGGGAACGCTCCCTGCGCTACCCCCAGGGCTGGAAAGGGGATAGTTTAACCTCCAGTTTGGTAGTCAAACTGAATTGCTGTGTCGCGAAATGAAGCATGTCTAGAAAGTGTGTCCCCAACATGAAAAATAAAAAAATGTCCAGTAGCACCTTAGAGATCAACTAAGTTTGTTCTGCATGCACACAAAAGCTTATACCCAGAACAAACTTAGTTGGTCTCTAAGGTGCTACTGGACCTCTCCCACCCCCCAACTAAAACAGACCAACACGGCTACCTACCTGAACCCAACAGGAAAAGTTTGTAAAGCTGATGCTCTACCACTGAGCTACAGCCTTAAGAGTGGGAGAGACTCCACAGGGCCACTTAATTACTAAAAAATGTTTGTTCCCTAATAATGAACTCAGTGTATGCACACTCCGCCCTCATGTCTTTAGAGGTGGGAGTAAGCAAATGTTTCCCTAAGGTAGGAACTCTGCCCGTGCTCAGAAGTGCCCCAGGTGCCAGCATCTCTCAAACAACATAAACATTCATGCCTTGGGCAGGAAAGGGCTGTATGAGCTCAACTAGGTCCTGGAAGGTGGTAGTGGTGAAGTAAAAATGACCCCTTGACAGGAGGGGTGGAGAACTCGTGAGGAGGAACTGTGTATGCATCTGTGGCAAAAGAATCAGCCCCACAGCAGGGAAAATTACAAAACTGTTCCCTGAGCGCTGTTTAACAGAAGAGGAGGAGGAAGGTTGAAGGAAGCCAAAACCACGGGAATGGTGGGCAGTTTCCTGGAAAAGCCAAGACAGAAAACACACAAACCTTTCATTTAAGGCACACAAAAAACAAAAACAAAACCCTTATCCTCTAGAGAAGGCACAAAAGCAGGTGTCAGCTTGAGCCGGGTCCAGACCATAACCTCTTATCAAATGACAATATGACAGATACACAGCAGCGTTTGCGGAGTCATTTTATATATATTTAAAAAGTCTAAGATACTTAATGGCAAATCCCAAAAGGTAAAAATTGAAATGTAAAGCCTGATTTTAAAAAAACCCAAGAGTGTGGTTAGCATGCCAGACTAGGATCTGGGAGGTCAGGATTGAAATTCCCACTCAGCCATTAATTTCATTGGGTGAATATAGCCCAGTTGGTTAGAGCAAGCATAGGCAACTGTCAGCCCTCCAGATGTTTTGGCCTACAACTCCCACAATCCTTAGATAATAGGACCAGATGTCAGGGATGATGGGAATTGTAGTCCAAAACATCTGGAGGGCCGAAGGTTGCCTATGCCTAGACTTGTGGTGCTGATAACACCAAGGTTGCAAGTTCAATCCCTGTATGGGACAGCTGCATATTCCTGCATGGCAAGGAGTTGGACTAGAATGATTATTCTCAGGGTTGCAATTCTATGATCCTATGACCTTGGGCCAGTTACTCACTATGAGCCTAACCTACCTCACAAAGTTGTTGTGAGGATAAAATGGAGATGAGAAGAACTGTGTAAACCACCTTGCGCTCCTGGGGGCGGGGGCAGGGGGGGAGTTGTGGAATATAAATGCAAAAAAATGAAAAGAAAAAGAAACAAAGCTCTGCAAAATTGTCTGTATTCAGAAGAAAATTACATAAAAAAATGTGTACGGTAGAAGCAATTTTCATAAAAACGCTGCTGGGTTTTAATGAGGACTTTTAAAAATAATACCGCAAATTGATGTGGAAATCTGGAGGAGTGAACTGAGGATTTGGAATACAGTATGAGTAACCGAGAGAAACAAGAGACCACACAAAATCTGACTCACAAGCTGCAGAATGCAGATGAGTTGGCAGATGGGAAATGGTCTCTATCTCTCTCAAACCAACTCACCACAACATCATCTTTCACTCCTGAAAATGAAACCTGCTCTTGCCTCAATCAGTCCCCCTCTTGACATCAGAAACCTTGGGTTAAGAACTTAATTCGTTCCGGAGGTCCGTTCTTAACCTGAAATTGTTCTTAACCTGAGATACCACTTTAGCTAATGGGGCCTCCTGCTGCTGCTGCGCCGCCAGAGCACAATTTCTGTTCTCATCCTGAAGCAACTTGAGCTACTATTTCTGGGTTAGCGGAGTCTGTAACCTGAAGCGTCTGTAACTCGAGGTACTACTGTATTCCATTTATATCCCACCTTTCCTCTAAACAGAGTCAGGTGGCATCCATGGTTCTCCATTCCTACCCCCACAAAAACACTGAGGTAGGTTAGGGTGTGTGTGTGTGTGTGTGTGTGTGTGTGTGAGAGAGAGAGAGAGAGAGAGAGAGAGAGAGAGAGAGAGAGAGAGAGAGAGAGATGGTAACCAGTCCAAGGTCACTCAGTGAACTTCACAGCTGAGCAGGGCAGATGTGAACCCGGCTTTCCCACATCCAGGTCTGAACCTCTAACCCAGAGCTTTCCAAACTTTTCATGTTGGTGGCATACTTTTTAGACATTCATCATGTCGTGACACAGTAATTCAGTTTTACTAGCAAACCGGAGGTTGAAACTAATCCCTTTCCAGCCCCGGGAGGAGCGTGGGGAGCATTCATGTGACACACCTACACACTGAAGCCAAAACACTATTGTGTCGCGACACACAGTTTGGAAAGCTCTGCTCTAACCCTTAGACCATCTTGCTTCTTGTTTTTCTAACTCAGATCAGCAATCTGCCTTTGTATGTTCAGGAAAGGGAAAAACAAACAGACACGTGATCAGACATCTGGGGTGGGTGGGTGGGTGTCAAGCTGAATCAACAAGCCAGGCCCCACCCTCTGGACAAATGCCAGTCCCTTTGGGTCAGGTCCCAGTTACCAAAATGAAGTCGTCACTAAGGGAAGCTCATTGTGTTTATCGACCCTCTCCCTCCCTCTCTCCAATACAGACTGTAGAGGGGGAAAAGACAACTAAGGTTTTGTGATACAGCTTGAATATCTCTGAATGGTTTTACATGTTCCAGAACAAAATCTGAATAAGCTTCCTGTATAGCCACACTGTCTAAACAAATCACATTGGTCTAAACTGTCTGCATTCCAAAAGTTATGGATTCAAATCACCCATGACTTCACAATACAATGCACTCCAGAGGTCTGAGATAGGAATATGCTCCCCAAAAAGTCTCTGTCTCCATTTTGACTTAAAGGTGGAGTGTCTGTTTTTTTATATGCAGATGGTCCCAGGTTCAATCCCCAGCATCTCCAGTTAGGGCTGAGAGAGACCCCTGCCTGAAACCCAGGAGAGCTGCTGCCAGTCAGTGTAGACAACACTGAGTTACATGGATACCAATGGCTCAGTAGAGGACAGCTTATTATGTTCCTATCTCAACAACAGCCCTGGCAATTAGTCCCTGTATCCTGTAGTATCTTCCTTCTGGTCAGAAATTAGCGTTCACATTAACTTGCTTTTGGAAAAATCCTTGATATTTGTGGAGGTTCAAGCATTCTTAAATTATACGTGTGGTGTGAGAACCAACAGATGGACAATGAAAGTGGACCCCATGACACCTGGATGGGGGGAGGGACACCTGCCTTGAAGCAGCACATGAGAGAAGGATCTATGGGGTCTTGGTGGACCACAAGCTGAACCTGAGTCAACAGTGTGATGCAGCAGCAGCAAATACAGCGAATGCTATTCTAGGTGTCTAGTGTCCTGATCAAGCGAAGTAATAGTACCACTCGATTCTGCCTTGCTCAGACCAAACCTGGTATACTGTGTCCAGTTCTGGGCACCTCAATTTAAGGATACTGACAAGGAGGAATGTTTGCAGAGGAGGGTGACCAAGATGATCAAGGGTCTGGAAACCAAGCCTTATGGGGAACAGTTGAAGGAGCGGGGTCTGTTTTGCCTGGAAAAGAGGAGACTGAGAGGAGATATGACAGTCACCATCAGATATCAAGATTTGTCACATGGAAGATGGAACACGCTTGTTTTCTCCTGCTCTGGAGGGTAGGACTCGAATCAATGGCTTTAAGTTACAAGAAAAGAGATTTCAACTAAACATCAGGAATGGCAGTAAGAGCTGTTTGACAGTGGAACCTCCCTTGGCGGGTTCTGGGCTCTCCTTCACTGGAGGTTTTTAAGCAGAAGTTGGATGGCCACCTGTCATGGATGCTTTAGTTGAGATTCGGACATTGTAGGGGGTTGGACTACATGACCCTTTGGGTCCTTTCCAATTATAAAGTTCTATGAACCCCACTGGTTGCAAAGAGACTTATATTTAGAATAATCTAGTCTAACCCCCCTGCAATGCTCATGATCACAGCTATTTAAAGTTTGGAAGGATAAACACCCACCACCTATTACAGCTATGAAGATCCTGTGGCCCTTTGTACATTTGAACGCACAACTTTCAATCTCATTTAGACACCTATTTGGGCATACAGACCGCCTGTGTTAACTTACACGCATAAATCAGAATCAACTAGGTATTTTTTTATTGTCAAGTGTCCATTGACAACGCTTCTTTTTCTTGATAGAGTTGCAAAAATTGAAATTAAAAAGGCGGTTCTTATTAATAAAGTCACTCTGAAGTGGCAAATGCTTAGTTGGCAAAGGCTGTTATCAAGGAACTCGAAAGCAAGAATGGAAAGTTGACTCGGCAGTTATGAGGCAGGCTCAACCTCACGAGGTCCCCGGCTGCGAGGAAAAGCCCCAGAATGGAAAAAGTGCTCACTCTGTTTCCTTCCCCTTTTGCAAAATTTGCACAGCCCATTCATATATATATATATATAGAGAGAGAGAGAGAGAGAGGGAGGGGGAAACGGAAGTTAATGAACAGAGCAATAGAAAAATAAGAAAGCCAAGCATCACGCAATACTGGCAAAACTCATTGCTTGCCTTGGGGTTTTTCCTCTTCTTTTTCTGGGAGGTTGTTCCAAGCAAAAGCTCTTTTGCTGAGCACGTTTGTTCTTTGATTCCTTCCCAGAAATGGGGAAATCAAAACAAAGCAGAAACAGGAACAGCTGGAAGTCTCAGCTTGGCACCTGAGATAATATTTCTGGGTAAAGATCCCCCCCCCTTTAAGTCATTTTATAACTTACATAAAACAAACAGAAGTTATATCTATGGATGAAAATTAAAAGATGAAAAACAAAACTATAAAACTGGCATGGGGTTAAAATAACAATATCTAAGTCATGAGAGAAAAAAAGTGATGATGCATGTTATCCACATATAAAGAATATTAGTGCTATTGGATTATCAACTGTAGTTCCAGCCTGGCTGATGACGAAGGCCATCTTGAAAATGATCCTTCCGCTGTCTATGTAAGAAAGGAATGCCAAATGATATAGAAGGAAGTGCTTGGAGGTTCTAGTCCTTGTCAAAACCTCAAATTATGTCTAATTTTCTCCATTATAAGCTCTATTTCAGAGTCAGCGGCACCAAGCTTCCAATGTAAGATTTTGGGCAGCTTTCCATTGAGTTGCAATTCTGAGATAACATTTCTGATCTGCCCATAAAGGAACTATTTTCTGCCCTTATTGTCGCCTTGTGATGGTTTTGTGCCAACAGGAGTGAGGGGTCCTGCTCATATTCATAATGGTGAATCCTACGCACTTGAGAACTTAAGAAGAGATTTCTGGATCAGGCTAATGGCCCATCTGGTCCAGCATCCTTTTCTCACAGTGACCACCTGGATGCCTCAATGGGAAGCCCACAAACAGAATCTGAGCACAATAATAATATTCTCCCTTCCTGTACCTCCAGCAACTGCTATTCAGAAAAATTATCACCTCCAACCATGGAGCCACAACACAGACATCATGGGCAATGCCAATCAATAGCCCTCTCCTCCATGAATTTGTCTAATTCTCTTTTAAAGCCTTCCATGCTGGTGGCCATCGATGCCTCCTGTGGGAGTGAGTTCCACAGTTTAACAATGTGCTGTGTGAAGGAGTCCTTTCTTTTACCTGTTCTGACTCTTCCAACATTCATCTTCCTTGGATGCCCAATGTTGTAAGAGGAGAGAAACTTTTCTCTATCTACTTTCTCCATACCACATGCAATTCTATAAACTTCCTATGTGTAACCTTTTGGTCACCTTTTCTCTAAACTAAAAAATCCCAAACGCTGCAACCTCTCCTTATAAGGGAGTTGCGCCATCCTCTTGATTATTTTTGTTGTCCTTTTTTGAAACCTTTCCAACTCTATATCCTTTTTTTTTTAAGGTAAGACGACAAGAATTTGCTTTATAATGCTTATATTGTTGACGCCATGCCCTCAGGGACATCACTTAGGGGATGAGTGTCAGGCGCCAAATTCGCAGGGTAAATTACCCACCCACTTAGCCACCTCCTAGCACTTCCTAAATGGTAAGTTAGTCACAACCAACAGGTGGCATGTTAACTTTAAGAGGACTTCAGGATCACTCTGAATTCAGCCCCTTGACAGTTTGCATTCACCACTGCTGAAGAAAACAGTGTCCATCCTAAAAATAATTTTTTTAAAAAAAAATACCACGTAGAAAACATCAGGTGGAAGATCAAAAGTCTTGGCCCAGTTAAAGTCTCTTCTGCCTCAGCCAAGGATTCCCTCAATTTTTCACAGCGCAGCAGAAGGACAAGAGTGTTTTTAGCAAAAAAGGCATTAGCCACTTTGTGGCTGCCCAATCTCTCCCAGAGAGCTTCAATGGGGAGGAGAAGAGGCGAGAAGTTCACCATGGGAGGGTTTGGTAGGTGTGAACAGCATAAACCACACAAAGCTCTTTGCATGTTGAGCACAAGGCCCATTTCACAAAGAGAGGGCAACACATCTCAGCCAAGAACTGCTGCTGACAGTCCATACATTTCAGAAGGCTGAGGGTGTGTATGTCAAGGATGCGGGAGCCTTTTTCAACCCTAGGGCCACATTCTCTTCCGGCCAACATTCTGGGGGACACATACAAGTGGTGCACAAGGCCAGAGGCAGATGCGGGGAGAGCAAAAATAGTGAACTTTACAAACCCACCCACCCACACCCCTCTATTCTGCATCCAGGCAAGCAAGCTGCATGATTAGAACAAGGACATATCCCACCAAGGCTAAAACCATTAAAAGAGGGTGTTAGACAAGGCCAAGGAAGAGATGTGCTCTGGAGAGAATCTTGAAGGCCAGAACCTCCCCAGGGCCGAGATTCCCCCTCTTCTCTAAGTGAACATGACTTAAGAGAATTCTGCTTCCAAAATCAGAAACTCACAAAAGGATTATCACAGATTTTTAGAGTTTAGAAGACATTTTGAAGTCTGACCTAAATGCTTAGATCTACAATGCAAAGATATCCAGATTTTTCCAATGTGCCTGTACTTTGATGGGGCCGTATAAATAATTACCATCGATTTTGGCTACATGGCTGATGCTGAAGAGAGAGCTTGGAATGGGGCTAGGTAATACAGGTGCGGTAGCTGCGGTTTTAAAGTGGATTCTGTCCAGAATCTCAGTGTATTGAAAGCAAGCTATTAAAGGGACAATTGTGGGCCTTGCTGGAGCTCTGCTTAAGTGCCCATTAGTCACCGAAAACAAATAATGAAATATTATTACCCTGCAGGCAACAGAGGTGCTTAGGGAGGTTATTTTTAAGTGGAGGAGCAACCCAGACAGAAATCTTGCTGCAGTTAGGTTTGTTCCTTCCGTCCTGAAGTCGATACAGGCCAAATCAAATGTAAAAGGTGTATGTGTACAGTGGTACCTCGGGTTAAGTACTTAATTCGTTCCAGAGGTCCATACTTGTGATGGGATAGTGAGCTGCTTGTGCGTAAAAGCTTGATCCCTCTGGGGTTGGGCTGGTCATCCAAACCGATGCACTAACGGAGCCCCCAAAGCATGACTCCGTCAGTCGCTGGTAGAATCCGACAGTGGGCGTCTACGGAACTTACGCCAACATAAAAGCTCTTTGACAGACATGCGCTTTCGAGACTCTCTGCGTGACAGTCTCCGGCGAAGGGTGGGCGTTCCCAACGGGGTCCCGTTACCTCTCCACTACTCTCACTGGAAGCATCCCAGAGCCTCCCCTCCGCTGTGACTCCTGCACTCCCCCTGCTGGTTCCCTCTTCCACTGCAGATTCTCTCCTATTCTCCTGTAGCCTGTCCACCACCTGTCTCTCCGATGGCAGTTCCCTGACATCCACCTCCCCCCCAGGGCCCCCTTCACCCCCTCCCGCCTCCTCTCCCACTGGCGGTGAGGGCGGAAAGCCCCTGAAGGAACTCTCCTCGTCGTCCGAGGATTCTAACACTTCCAGCCACGGCGTACCGTCTCTCTCCCCGTCTTCCTCTTCTTCGTCGGAGTCGGCTTCTTCACCCACCCCTGACTCTGGGAACCCTTCAAACTCTCCTTCCTCATCGGTGGTCCCAAAGTGTTCCCTTCTAAATCGAGCCACGGGTTGCGGTTTTCTTGGGAAACGCTGATGAAATGTTTCTATTAAAACCTCGTCATTGACTACCTCTGCTGGTACCCAAGTGTTTTCCGACTCTGCTTCCCCCTCCCATTCTACCAGATATTCCACCTGATTCCCCTTCCACCTGGAATCAATGATTCCTGCCACGTTCATGTCGCGCTCTCTCTCTTCTATCACGGGCGTTTGGGTGGCCTCTCTCTCACGCTCCCCCCACTCGCGTCCCTCTCGGTACGGCGACAGTAATGACCTGTGAAATACTGGGTGTAATTTCATGTGACTGGGCAGCCTGAGTTTGAATGCCACTGGGTTGACCTGCTGTATGACCTCAAAGGGTCCCAATCTTTTGGGCCTCAATTTCTTACTCCCGCCCTTGAACGGTAGCCCTTGGGTGGACAACCACACCCGGTCCCCCACCCTTATAGTTTCACCTTCCCTCCTATTTCTGTCTGCTTGCTTCTTATATTCTTCCTTGGCTTTCTCTAAGTTAAGTTGAAGCTGACGGTGGATCGCCTCCATCTCTTCAAAAAAATATTCCGCCGCCGGCACGCTCCACCTCTCCCCTCCCTCTCCTGGGAATGCCCGGGGGTGACACCCATAATTTGCCAGGAAGGGACTCATCCCTGTGGACACGTTCTCCGCGTTGTTGTAGGCAAATTCTGCTAGAGGTAACTTATCCACCCAATCATTTTCTCTGTCTTTTACATAACACCTCAGGTATTGTTGTAAAACCCCATTTGCCCTTTCCGCTTGCCCATTGGTTTCTGGGTGCCGGGCAGTTGAGAAATTGAGTTCTACGTGCAGTAAGCTCATAAGTTTCCTCCAGAACCTGGAAGTAAATTGTTTCCCTCTGTCGCTGACCACCCTCAAGGGGGCGCCATGCAACTTGAAAATATGTTCTACAAACAACTTGGCGGTTTCCTCCGCTGTGACTGCATGTGAACAAGCTATAAAATGACACATCTTGGTTAATTGATCTACCACCACCATGACAGCTGTTTTGCCTTTGGATTTTGGCAGGTCCGTCATAAAATCTATGGATACTGCCTCCCATGGCCTTTCGGGCGTGGGTAAGGGTTGTAATAGCCCCGCTGGCGCCACCCTCTCTCCTTTCGCTCGCTGGCACCTGTCGCAACCCCTGACATATTCCCGTACGTCCTCCCTCACCTTGGGCCACCAAAACTCCCTGGTAACCAACCACATGGTTTTGTGCTGTCCAAAATGTCCCGCTGTGGGGCTGTCATGCAACTGCTTGAGTACTCTGCCCCTCAGTTCCCCGTCGGGTATGTACAGTGCCCCTTTGTAATACAACGCCCCGTTCTTTTCTTCGAACCCCCCTGTGTTCTCCTCTGTCCTCCGGAGCTCTCTGAGTTTCTCTTGGGCGTATTCATCTTTCTCCGTACCCTCTATCAGTTCCCTCTGCCCCACCAATGCCGCCCCACACACCCAGCGGTCTTCAGAGATTACATGCCTTGCCTCAGGCGCTCCCTCCCCCTCTAAGTACTCAGGTTTCCTGGAAAGAGCGTCCGCCCTCACGTTCTCGGAGCCGGGCACGTAACGAATCTCAAAGTGGAATTTGGAGAACTCCTGGGCCCATCTCACTTGTCTCTGGTTCAGCACTCGGGCTGTTCTCCAGTATTCCAGATTTTTGTGGTCAGTTCGGACTTGAACCTTGTGCTGCGCCCCAATCAGCAAGTGCCGCCATTTCCGGAATGCTTCATGAATGGCGAGCAGTTCTCGGTCGTACACTGTGTAGTTCCTCTCTGATTTGTTCAACTTCCGCGAGAAGAATGCACACGGTCTCCATTCAGACGTATCTTTTCCCGGCTGGAGAAGAACGGCCCCCACCGCTCGGTCTGACGCGTCAGTCTCCACTCTCATTGGTTGTTGTAGATCCACGTGCAAGAGTTGCTCTTCCGACGCAAACGCCTGCTTTAAGCGTTCGAACGCTTGTTGCGCTTCTCCCGTCCAAACAAATTTCTTTTTGCTACTAAGACAATCCGTGATGGGCGCTGTTAAATGGGCAAAGTTTTTGATGAACTTCCTATAGAAGTTTCCGAAGCCCAGGAACCTTTGCACGTCCTTCTTGGTCTTTGGTGTTTTCCATTCCAGTACCGCTTGAACCTTGCTGGGATCCATGGCCAATCCCTTGTCAGACAACCGGTACCCCAGGAATTCCACCTCCTTGGTATGAAACTGACACTTCTCCAGTTTCACCCACAGCCGGTTTTCTCGCAGCTTGCTCAGTACCTCTCTTACATCTCGCACATGCTGCTCCTCATTGTCTGAGTACACCAGAACGTCATCTAAGAACGCTACGCAGTTCTTGTAGAGCAGTGGCCCCAGGACGTGATTCATGAATGATTGAAAACAGGCGGAGCCCCCTTGTAATCCGAAAGGCATAACGGTGTACTCAAAGGCCCCCAAGGGGGTGAACATAGTGGTCTTCCACTCATCCCCCTTTCTCACACGTATCAAGTTATATGCCCCCCTAAGGTCCAGCTTGGTAAAAATTTTCCCTTTTCTCACCCGTGTTAGAATGTCATCAATTCTGGGCATAGGGAAAGTCACTGGTTCTGACACTGCATTTAGGGCCCTGAAATCACATACAAGCCTGGGCTTGCCTGTGTTTTTTTTGTCCACAAAGAACACTGGGCTGCCCCCCACCGCTCGTGACTCTCTGATGAAACCTCGCTTGAGATTCTTGTCAATGAACTCCCTTAACTCCTGCATCTCACTGTCTGACATTGCATACAGCTTGCCCACTGGCAATTGTGCTCCTGGGAGTAAGGTAATTTGACAATCAAAGGGTCTGTGCGGGGGCAGTTTATCTGCTTCTTTTTCGCTGAATACGTCAAGCAAGTCAGCGTATTGTGGTGGCACCCTCCCTTTGTCCATCACTTCCATCACTGCTAGAGTGCCCCTGGCGCCTGCCTGAGCCTCTCCCTCCTTGCAGTGTTCTAGGCAATGTGCTGATCCAAAGGAAACCACTCTCTGATGCCAGCCTACTAGCGGATCGTGTAGCGCCAGCCAGCTCATACCCAAGATAATAGGAGCTCCTCCCAAGGTGGCTACGTTAAACGCTATCAGTTCGGTGTGTCGTGCCACCCTCATTATCATTGGTACAGTCTGTTGGCTCACTTCTCCTCCCAACAGCTCCCTCCCATCAATCGTGGTAACCTGCAAAGGCTTACTCAATGGGATAGTCTGTATTTGGTGTGCAGCTGCAAACTCTTTGCTCATGAAATTACATGAGCTACCTGAATCCAATAGCGCCTTTATCTTCAGTGGGTGTCCGTTTGCCAGTTCCAGCAACACCTCTATCACAAGCGCTGGTCTTGGAGGTTCCGGCGTGGGCACATTCATTACTCCCTGGCCTGGCTGCTGTGCCCTGATGTTGGCAACCAGGCGTTGGCTTTTACTGGCTCCGTGATTTCTTCTTCCTCCTTCCCCCCAACAGTTCCCGCCATCCCTTGCCATTCCTTCCTTTGCGGACAGACTCTGGCAAAGTGACCTGGCTGTTGGCAGAGATAGCATCTCTTGCCGCTCTTTCCCTCCTTCTTCCGCACTTCACTGGTGTTTGAAACTGCGCGCGCGCGCGCTGTTCCAAGTTCCATCGGCTCTGCTGGCGGGAAAGGCTGCTCCGGAATCTCTGGAATGCGGAAGTCCTTCCAACGTTCCCCCTTTCCTTCCCGCTTTTCCATAGCTCTAGCTTCCTGGCGTGCCCCAATGGACAGCGCTGATTTAGTCAGCTGATCCATAGACTCCGCCCTAGGCGCCCGGGAAAGTTCATCTTTCACTGCCGGAGAGAGACCTTCTTCAAACAGCATTTGAATAGGTTCACTAGCAAGGTCCCACCCAAGTCTATGAATCAGCATGGTGAACTCAGTCCAGTACTCACGTACAGATCGGCTCCCCTGTTTACACGCCATTAACTGCCTGCGCACCACTCCCTGCTCGATCTCGCTGGAAAACATCAAGTCCATGGCGCGGAAAAACTTCATTGTGTCCTTTAAGATTTCATTATTGGCTGCCATCAGGGGCCGAACCCAGTCCCTCGCCCCTCCCTCTAGATGGCCAATCACGTACGCCACTCTAGAGTTCTCGTCGGGGAAGTCATCAAACAGTAGATTGAGAGCATATTGCATCTCTGTCCTAAAGGCTTGATAGTTCCGGGGATCCCCCCCAAATTTCTGCACCAGTCCAGGCACCCGTCTGGCAAGTGGGGTGGTCTTCCCCTTATCTGCATCTTGAGCCCTCCTCTCCTCGAGCCTTGCCGTTTGCAGTGCCAGCTGGACCTCCAACGCCCTGTACCTTTGTTCCAGGCTTGGATCTGCGCCAGCTCCCGCTCCTGCTCCTCCGGTTCCGGATGGTTCGCTCATGATGCCTTCTGCTTGCACAAGCTGCTTTCAAAGACTGTCGGATTGCTGTGATGGGATAGTGAGCTGCTTGTGCGTAAAAGCTTGATCCCTCTGGGGTTGGGCTGGTCATCCAAACCGATGCACTAACGGAGCCCCCAAAGCATGACTCCGTCAGTCGCTGGTAGAATCCGACAGTGGGCGTCTACGGAACTTACGCCAACATAAAAGCTCTTTGACAGACATGCGCTTTCGAGACTCTCTGCGTGACAGTCTCCGGCGAAGGGTGGGCGTTCCCAACGGGGTCCCGTTACCTCTCCACTACTCTCACTGGAAGCATCCCAGAGCCTCCCCTCCGCTGTGACTCCTGCACTCCCCCTGCTGGTTCCCTCTTCCACTGCAGATTCTCTCCTATTCTCCTGTAGCCTGTCCACCACCTGTCTCTCCGATGGCAGTTCCCTGACAATACTTAACCTGAAACTGTACTTAACCTGAAGCACCACTTTAGCTAATGGGGCCTCCTGCTGCTGCCACGCCGCTGAAGCACAATTTCTGTTCTCATCCTGAAGCAAAGTTCTTAACCTGAAGCAATATTTCTGGGTTAGCGGAGGCTGTAACCTGAAGCGTATGTAACCCGAGGTACCACTGTACTGTTTTAGACACACATGTGGAAGGGGTGGAGTGTGTCAAAACCTCCCTGCATGTGGAAAGCTAGTAGTTTCAAACACACATACCAAGAGAGCTGCTTTCTCCAAGCGGGAAGATTCAAATCACACACGCACACCTGTTTGGATTGAGACAGAACTACCCCTGCAAGACTGTGTGTGTATTGTTTCTGTTTTCGTAACACCTTGACACTGAGGGAAAAACCCCCTGAAAAGAAGGCTTAGCCATCTTGGATGAGTCGCACGTTCCATCAAGCTTCCATCACTGTGATTAGCACCTTTCATCCGCTGTTACTCTATGGCTGCAGGCTGCAGTGACTGTTACTACGGCGACAGTATTTTTAGGATGACACATCACTCTGTGCAAGGAGTTAGTGATGCCAACTGTAACAATGATCGGAGCCACTGAAAAGCCATTAAAAAAACCCACACATTTAAAATCCTCCTGGGCTGCAAATTCACAAATCCCTCCTCCCTTCCACTGAACAGTTCATCTGGGCCTCCTTGCTATTCCCCACACTGCAAAGCGTGACAACACCATACATTTCTATGTATATAGGAAGATATACACACATCCCTAATTCCTTCAGCTCTGATTCAGTTTTCACTCAACACAGAGACAGAAAACTTCAGCGAGCAGCAGCAGCTCTTACATAAGCTGTGACATGACTCAATTTATAGCTTCAAAAATACCCACACAATGTGTACTCAATTTACAAAAAACAGTCTGTTTTCTCTCGGACAGAAATTTAAAGAGAAAAGAGAAAAAGAGAACTATTTGCTAAGTTTCCTTTTTCAAAATAGGAACAAGCCTGCAGTGTTGACAAAAATGAAAAAGAAAACCACCCACATTTTTCCATACAAACTACTGTCTAGTCTGATACAGAAACCATGAGTTGTTCCCCAAGACTATCAAATGAAGTTCACTTTTCCAAGGTTTGTTTTGCTGCTCTTGCTCCAGGCCTTTGTAGTTTGAGGAGCAATCTTCCCTGGGTCTCAGATAGAGATGGCTCCCAGCCCTACCTGGAGATGCCAGGGATCAGACCTGGGGCCTTCTGCATGCAAGGAAGATGCTATTCTTTGTGTTTGTGGTGGGTTTTGGCAACAAGCAGTCACCATTTATCTTTCAACAGCAGCAGCATATCAATGCTAACACAAAAGCCACAATAAGCACCGAAGGACTTGGCAAATGAGGGGGAGGTCCCTGGAAAATCACCTGCATATCCATTAAGGAGCCCCAGCTAGACCCAGAATTATGGGCAAACACTGGTTGCACATGCAAGAAGAGAGTGTGGGGGCAAAACCCATATCACCACTCAAAACATTGCAGAATTATACATGGTTCCATCTTGGCAGCCCCTCTCTCTCCCCTTACCCCCACCCCGAGTTAATAGCCTTCAGAGGGAAAGAGAAAGAGAGACAGACATTGGATTTTTATTGAACTTTATCTATATAGCAAAATAGAACTTCTTGGAACAAACACATAAAAGCTAAACCAAACCAGATCAAGGCTGGCATGTGATGTTGTTACCGTGACAAGAAAATACGGTAAAGCTGGTTATCCACATTATTTGCAATAAGTTACAGAAAGGTAAGCGGGGGGTATTGTCATAAAAGGCTTTCATATTTTTAAACAAAATAGGAGCAGGAAATTCTTTCAATTCTGCCTTCCTTCCTGCCCTCGGAGCCAAGAAAGAAGAGTCCAAAAGGCCTATTAAAGTGTTTTAGCTTAGAAGGCAGAATAAAGGGGGGGGGGGTCAGCCAGCATATTTGAGAGGTCAGTTGCAAATGCAGTGCAGCTGGCTCGCTCATCCAAGGGTGTGATGAGCTGGCGGGGGGGGGGTCACCAATGTTTTGGGGGCCCCTGAGCACAGTAGCTAACTGGAGAAACTATTGCACCACAATAGATCACTTCTTTCAAGACATGTTTCAGGGTTGGAAAGGGATCCTGTGGGAGCCAAGATCTGCCATTCACCTTCTGCTAAACTTCACCTCTCCTTCCCCACAGGAATCTGCCTTATACAGAGGCAGACCACTGGGTCCATCAATCTCAGTATTGTCTACACGGGCTGACAATGGCTCTCCATAGTTTCTGGCCCGGAGTCTCTCTCCCAGTTTTACCTGGATGTGCCATTGCTGAACCTTGGGATCTCAAAGCACCTCACAAAACATTGCTAAAACAAAGAAGTTCCCCCCTAGCTTTAGCAGGGTTTCCAATGCAACCCCCTTTCTGCATCTGGAAGGGGTCTGCATGCAATCCTGCTGAACTGAACAGGATTCAACCCTTGCCCATCAGTTGATGAGCAGGTGGGTTTAATCCTGCTTTTGCTGTGCACCCCAGTTCCCAGCAGGGAGATAGCAACATGCAGGATTTAACTCTGCCCTCCCACCCCGTCAGATGATGTTATGAGTGATATCAGCAGGCTGATTTGGACCTGTCCCCACACTTTATAACAACCACAAACACACACACACACACGGATGTATACAAGAAACCAAACATCCCCCCCCCACAATGCTTTCATCCCTTCTCATTTTGGTGGGCGAAAATTCAGCAGCTGAAGGGCCTTTTAAAAACCAGATTATTAAAAAAAAAGCAGTTGTGTGATCTTACATCAAATGAGTCATTGAGTGAAGAGAGGGATTAGGAGCTAAATCTCCTCCCTGCAGGTGCAAACTGGAGGAAAATAAAACTGGATTTTTAAGGGAGCTTGGTCAGGTTGAGTTTTAAAGGCCCGTTCAAGAGGGTAAGCAATGGCATAGCATGAAAGACATGAAACCCACCAAAAGGAGCCCTCCATCAACATACCTGAGGGCAATCACTTTTAAAAGATGCTCAGCCTCCTATGCACCCTGAAAATTCCAGTTTGTTTTAATTTATTAAAGCGCCCACCCTTCACCAGCAGATCCCAGGGCAGGTTACAACAATGTAAAATTCAGAATTCATAACAGTTAAAACATATTAGGCTACATGGTTTTAGTAAGAACTGTAACTTTAAAGAACTGGTGCCTAAGTTCACATTTTTCTTTTCCCTTCCTACCCATTTTTCCTTACGTGTCATGTCTTTTGGGGAATTGGGACAACTTAAGTTCAGTTTTGGTATCACGAGACAAAGCGAGGTGGCAAGCTGAAGGCCAGATTTTGAGCACCAACTTTGTATTTCACAACTATGCTTTAGTTGTAAAAAAAAGTGAACCCGGCACTATCATTCTGAAAAGGGGAATGTACAGGTCTTATCATCACATTTACACATTAGCCAGCTTATAAGCTTGAGAGGACCCTCTTGGCTCCTCTCTGCTTCTAACCATGACTCTCTGCACATGATGTTCCAGGCAACTGTGCAAGGAATCAACCAGAGCTCAGTGGCAAAGTTACCAAGGAGAGTTGCTGCCAGTCAGTGTAGACAACACTGAGGTAGATGGAGCAGACATTTTTTTCCAGAATGAAGATCAAGGCAACAAAGGGGACAGTGGGCAGAAAACTGCATCAGGATCCAGAACTTATTTCTGAGAAGCAGCTTACAGTTATCCAGGTCCTACCTCTACAACTCCTAAGGACTATAACACTAGCATTTTAAATTTACACATTTACACATACACCGTTCAGAACCCAGCAACTGCATGGGAGTCTGCCCCCAAATTCAGCCCAGGCACGCAGAGGGTAAGCCACAAAGAAGCAAATTCCTTGACTCCCCCGCCTGTGACCTTCAATTCACACGCGCTGACTAAGCGAGACATCAATTGCGCTCCATTTAATTTAAAGCTGGAATCCCATCAGAGAGAGACAGAGATAATAAAGGCAAGGGAGTGAAGCTCGCTCAGCTGCACAGATCTGGGCGCGTGTGCTGCAGAATTACTGAACACTTTAGAAATTACAGAACAGAAACTGAAATGTGTATGAGAAGAGTACAGCAAGTGGGCTGTGTTTGCAAGGGGATCGTGACAAAGTAGCACCTCAGCAGGAGAAAGTGCTGGAGGAGAAAGCAGAAAGGCTGAAGGAAGAAGGGTGGCGGCCATTACTATGTCAGAAGACCACAGCTGCACCACATGACTTAGCCAGACAGAATAGTTGTTGTCTACAAATGTATAAATATGTATTGCTTTGCCTTTCACCTGGAAGGCACTCTCCTATCTGCCTAAAGGATGTGAGGAAGTAAGTGGCATCTGCTGCAATGTTTTTAATAAAAATGTCCTGTTTGACTGACAAACTGGGGCCTGGGTTATTCTAGCCATGCAGGCTGAACCCATGGGTACTGGGGGGGGGTGACACCCCCCTCCCAATACCTCCCCCAAACAAGTCGCTTTTTGGAAGAACAGCCTTCTGCCACACTTCCAGCTTAAAGGACACACGTTCTGAGAAACCGCTCCCTGCCTGCGGTGATGAAATTCAGAGGAAGCACTCAGTGCAGCAAGCTTGAGTTTCTCTATCCGCTGCTGCCAGCAAAGCACTTTTACAACAGCACCAACAGATCATCCTCTTTCAAAGCACAGAGCCATTCATAGTCTTCCTGGCAGAAGCAGGGCGTGGGCATCGAATGGGCACTGTCTCACCTGGGACCACTCCACCAGCCCAAGGCACTGGCCAAAAGAGGGAGATAATAAGTATTATGACAACCGACAGTTTCCAAGGGTGCCGAAAATTGGTAGGAGGCCACCTTTCCCAGCACCCTGAACGAACTACAGTTCTCAGGATTCTTTGAGGGGGAGCCATGGCTGTTTAAAAGTGGCACCAGAGTGCTTAAAATGTAGGGGGTGGATGTGACCACAAAGGATGGAGAAGAGAGAGGGGTGTGAGTTGGTGGGTATAGAAACTGGAACACTCTACAAAGGCAATGTTTTCATTTGTTGCTCGGCTCACTTTAGCCTCTGGCCCTGCCCACTACTGGCATGTGGCCCCCAGAAGATTGCCCAGAAAGTAACGTGGCCCTCAGGCTGAAAAAGGTTCCCTCAATCCCACTGTGGACGGTGGCTCAGGTAGTGAGAAGCAAGGCAATCAAGCTGAGCTAATAGAATCCACATCACGCATTTAAAGCATGCTGCTCCCACCAGAAGAATAATGGGAAAGTGGAGTTTCTCAGCTGCAGAACTACAATTCCCAGCACCCTAAACCCAAGTAAAGCTCCCAGGATTCTTTGCAGAAAGCCAGAAATGTATGGTGTGAAACACTCTTGTTCTTTACTTTAAGTGTCATGGCTCTACTCACCCCCACAAAGAATCCTGGGAACTGTAGTTTGTTAAGGAAGCTAAGACTTGTATTAAGACTTATATCCTACCTTTCTCTCCAAGAATCTCAAGATGGCATGCAATGTTCTCTCCCCCCTCCCCCAGCCTCATTTAATCCCCACCACAACCCAGTGAGGTAGGATAGGCTGAGGGAGGCCATGACTGGCCCCAAGGTCATCCAGTGAGCTTTATGGCTGATTTGAACCCTAGTCTCCCAGGTACAACACCCTAACCACTACACACACTGGCTCTCCCAAGCTTATGTGTCAAGTGACCCATAAATGGAACTAGTAATAATTATAATAAACGTAAATACCAATCCAAGGCTACAGTTTAAATGTCTTGATGGGTCACTGCAGGGTATTAGAAGGGTAGCTAGGCTCAGCTGACCACATTGGGGTCAAGGAGCTTGGTGGGTGGGTCACCACAAGCAGCTAAGCCTGCCAGGGCCCACTGATGGAGGGGTTCTTGGGCCAAGGCCTTCTCAAACTGGGTGTTGGCCCCACTGGGTCACTGCTCCGAAGTATGTGGGTATGCGTTATTCTCTGGAATGTACTCCTTCATTTGGAGCAGATGGGTGTCATCTGGGGTCAGTTCTTCCAAGTCTCTTTTCCACACCTAGGTCCCGACATCCGTGCAGCAGAGACGGGTCAGTGAACGGCGGTAACCCCGTTCAATGTTTCCTCTGTTCGAATACTCCGTTTATGGGAGAAGCAGCTCATTGTGCAGATGGACCGGCCAATCAGAAAAAGAGGAAGGGATTTCGCTCTCTTCGTCGTCGTCCCCTAGTACGGTGACCCAGTAAACAGCTGAAGCAGGAAACACACAAGAACAGTCTCCATTGAAAGGAATAGATTGAGGCACCCAGCATGAAGCTGTTTGGAAAAGACCAAGGGGAATAAGAGGGGAGCTTTTGTTTGCTGGCTACGTTCAATCTCTCCTCCACCCACACAGCCACCCACAGCGGCCACAGCTGACGTGAGGTCCCTTCTCCAGCAGGGACAAAGCTTGCTTGCTTTTTCCAAAATTCTCTCGCGTACCCTCCCCCCCGCCAGACCCTAAGAGCACCCCCCTTTGAATTCCAGGGTGAAACATTCCCAATAAATTTTCTTTCAAATATGCTGGACACGTAGCCAATATTTGCCATCCACATTCCAACATCTTTATACTGTACTGGGCAAACCAATACAAAATATTTTTCTGCACCCCAAATAAATAAAACCAAGCAACTTTAGACAAGGGATTGGGAACCTTAGCTTGCAGCCAGGGGCCACTTTCCCTTCCGGACAAGTTTCAGAGGGCCAAATGCCAGCTGTGGGAAGGGCCAGGGAAAACAGAGGGCAGGGAAATGAATGCCTTTTTTAAAACATGTTTTCTAGGTAAATACACATGTTTACAACGCTCTGTATCCTCCATCCTGGCAAGGCAGAGACAACTGTCAGAGTTTAAGGACACATTTCCAGCCACGCAAAAATATTTGGGCTGCAGGGCTCATGCAGTATTCCCTGCCCATGGAAGGCTAGTGCATCAAAGAGGCAGTGAGGCTTAGCCTTCTTCCTGACACGCTAGCTTTCTAGGCATGAAGGGCTTTGAGTGCCATCTGGGACTCCAAAAGCGATTGTGTGTACAGGTGTGCAGTGGAGACAAAAGGAGGGAAAGGGGGAATTAAGGGCTGCACTATCCTCCGCCCCCCAAGGCAGCTGCAAAAACCTCACTGCTGTGGATGGTTGCCCTCTTCCTTGCTCTTTTACCTCCAAAGCTGGTTGCCTGAAGGGACCACAAAGCACTACTCAGGGGGGTCAGGTTCAGCCTCGGAGGCTGCTAGCTGCTGATCAGTATGGCAAATGTTTGTCAAAAGCTCTCAAAAGGGCCTGTTAAGTTACCAGTTCACAGCAAACAATCTAACAAAAGGTACACAGTTTACCACAAGAGACAAGAATTCAATAAGGAAGCGTAAGTCTGTTGCTAGGGGCATGGAAGCAGTGCTGCCACCACCCAGAAACCTGTCCGGCTGCTTCTCTGAAAGAGGAATTCCTCACTAAGGCGGGCATAGGGGGTGGGCATAATTGAGATGACTGAGCTCCTGCTAGTCTAGAACAGCCTTTGGCAAGCTGGCACCTTCCAGAGGTTGTAGTCCAACAATCTCTGTAAGGTGCTGCGTTGAAAAAAGCCTGTTCCACAAACTGTGACCGTGAAGGACCATCCCATCAATCTCACTGCCCAGGAAGCAGAACTGGGAAAGGTTTACAGAAACCCAGCTCCCATTTAAGACAAGTTCCTAGTCCTCATGATGGCACCCAGCAGGCACAATGCTTCATTCATCCTTTCTCCTTCTTGTTTAGCAAGGCTGAAAGAGATTCAAAGGTGGTGGGGAGTGGGGAAGAAAACAAATATATATATATGTGTGTGTGTGTGTGATTTTATATGTGCATGTGCGTGCCTTTTGCTTCAACGCTGATATTTTCAACTTCACAAACAGAATGAAAGAAGTTACAAACGAAGACCTCTCCCTTCCCATTAAAGAGTCTCCGACTTTGTTCAGCTGCTAGGTATTAAAATGTAGTCAACACTCGCACTCTAAAAATAAAAGGAGGAGCCGGCATTCCGGATTAAGTCTCCTCCAGTTGTTCCCCTCCAGACGCCTGTGCCTATTCTTCTATAATTTTTGCAAGTCAAAGCAAAGATGAACTCTCTCGCACTCCCCCCCCCGCCAACATCCGGCACACCGCACACAAAACTTGGCCTGGTTTGGCAGAATCCAAGCTGAGCTCTCCCCCCCCCCCCTCGCAAAACACACACACACACACACACACACACACACACACACACACACACACACACTCCTGCTTCCTTGAACAAGCACAGGCAGAAAAGGCCTCAGGAAGAAATAGGAACTGGGCTGACAGCTGCATCCGTGATACAGAACACGAAGGGTGCCCATCAACCAGCAAGAAAATGGTCCATTGCTTCCTTCGGGGAACAAGGTTTGATGCTTTGGATTGGAAACAAAGCCAACACACCAGCCCCGTAACAACAACACCACAAAACTAAAAAGCTTGGGGAGAGAAACAGATCATTATGAATGTTGGAAGGCGTCTTATACTGAGTCCATCTAGTTCAGTGGTTCCCTAAGTGGGCAGTGGGATTGTCTAGGGAGGTGCCAAGAGCAGGCCAGCCCACCCACGAGGTAAGGTGAGGTGACAGCCTCGGGTGGCAGAATCCACCTGGGCAGCAGATCCATCTTTCTTTCCCCCCTTGTACCTGATGCATATCTTCCCTAGGTGACTATCAGACTTTGAAAAGCTGGTATCACTAGATCAAGTTAATCAACTTTGTTGAAATAATTAAATTAGTTTCAATTGGATTATGAATAAATGTGCAATTAATAGTTACTGTTTTGAACGTTAACGTGTTATCTTTCTCAGTGGGTCATGCAAACTACTATTCTGAATATTGCTTTTTATAGGGTGGAATAGGGGGCACTAGAGATGAGTTGATGGAACCAAGATGGCGGTGGCCCGAAAATGTTTGGGAACCACTCATCTAGATCATTTGTTTCCCTCGTGTTACGAACCACTGTTGCCAGATCAAGAGCATCCCAGACCCTGAGTGTTCAGTAAAGTTAAGATCCAGTCCTCATGGTTTCCAAATAAAGGGGCTGATTTAAACAGGAAGAGAGGGTGCTGACTTAAATCGAGCCAGGTCAGATGCAAGTAATGGACTACATGGAAATGGCAGAAATGACCAGTAGAATTCGAGATCAAGGAGAAGAGCTGGTGGAAGAAGACTGGAAGAAATTTAAAACCTATCTACAAAAACACTGTAAAATTCTTGAATGTTGATGACATTGAAATGAAATGAAGGGGTTCTAGTAAATAAGGTAAAATAAGCGTATAAAAGAAGGGTTAGATACTAAATGAAAATTTTGAGAAATAAACTATGGGAGGGAAAGTAATCAAGGATGAAACTAATAAGAATGAATTTGCTAACCAATTTTAAATTGGAATACAAGAAAGGGAGGTGTGAGGAAGTCAGGAAAATAAGTTCATGAATATTAATAACTTGAAAAGAGGGTCTTTTTTCTTTTTTGTTTGTTAACTTTTTGATTTCTCTTTTTCATTGTATGTTGATTGTTTGTATTTTTGTGTTTTGATGTTTTGCTTTTTGTGTGTAATGTTTTTCTTTTGTAAAACTTAATAAAATATCATTTTAAAAAAAATAAATCGAGCCAGGTCACTACTTCATCTAGCTCACTGTTGTCAACACTGGCAGGCAGAGGATGTCAATGGTTTCAGGTCAGGGACATTTCCAGCCCTACACACCAGAGTTTTGCATACAAGATTACAAGTTTGTATGGCTTCATAAGTGCAACCGGTAACTTATGACCGGTAACTGGTGACTTACATAACTCCACAGTGACTGCCCTGTAAAACTGCCCCGTCAAAACTGTTGGGGCAACACTGCCATGGCAGCAGGGATCACAACGTTCGTTAGCTAATTAGCAATCACCTGGCATGTAGGAATGAGCCAGCACTTTCAGGCCTGGCAAACATACATGGTGTGACCATTGCAAAGTTACCCAGGCCAACCAGGTTGCAAGACTACAACCTGTTTGAGTCTCCTGGATATTACATAACAATACTTGTAAAGAAGAACTGGAAGCGCACATTGGGCTGGATGCCTTTTGCTGCTTTTTTATTATAAAATGCTGCTAATCTTTATCTGATATACTGTTTGCAACTTCACTTTAGGTCTTTCGACATTTTTTGTTCGGCAGCCGATTTGATGGCAGTTTAGAGACAAAAAGTGGCATCTGTATTTTAATATTTTAAACTTTTCTCAGCAATCCTTACACCCACAGTTGATGGGTCAGGAACCTTCCAGACCCTGAGATTTCAGGGCCCAAACCTGGGACTTAGGAGCTGCCCTGGTGATGTCACAAGGGGAAGCTCCAAGTGATGTCATAGAACAGACACTGGTTATATGACAGGGACAGGCCTTGGAGACGGAGGTTAATTGGGTGAGGGGAGTGAAGTCTCCTCCCTAGTGCTCTCTCCCTAATGTCTATGCTGGGTTGAAGCTTGTAAGCTATGTGCAGTCTTCATAAGGCCCTTTCCTCACCCATTCAAGCTGACCACCTGTCAGGGGCAGGCAAACATGGAAACTTCAGGTCAGATCTGGAGGTCTGGCAACCCTACTTCCTACTGTCATTATTAACTTTCAGAAGAGATTCATAAATATTCCCATTTACCTAGGCATTTGGTGGCTGGGGAATACTATTCCTGGCAGCCCTGAGATATTTGGATGGAATGTTTTAAAATGTAATTGCTTTCATGTTTTTAATTGCCATTGTTTTTGGAATGTTTTAATCACTTTCAAAATGCTTTTGCTTTTAAATTGAGTATCTTTTTGCTGCCCTGGGCTCCCAAGGGAGGAAGGGTGGGATATAAATTCAATAAATAAAATTGTGTTGCAATGTTGACTGGTATTATCCCCATTGCGTTGCCGAGAAGGGAACATCTCATTTAATAACAGTTTCTATCTTGCTTTCCATACAGTGACATATTTGCTCATCTGTTAAGACTTTCTGGGTTTTTAATATTTAATTGAATGACCTACTCTCAACGACTGCAGCTGAATGATAAATTCCAAGATCTGAGATACTCATGTACTGGCACCCTATAAAATCTATTATGTCCGCCAGGGGCTGCTTTCAAACAGATATGTTTTGATTAATCAACATCTAAATCAGTGGTTCCCAAGCCTTTTCAGGATGCCTCCCACTTTGTTCCTTCAATTCATCCCTGGTGCCTCCCACCCTATAAAAAGCATGATTAAGAACAGAGGTTTGCATGACCCACTAGGGAAGATGATATTAACACAATAAAATTCAAAAGAGTAACAATTAAGTGCACATTTATTCACAATCCAATTAAAACAATTTAGCTTAATTCATTCACCAAAACTGATGGACTTGATCCAGCTTTTCAAAGCCTGATGATCCTTTGCACCTCTGGCACCTCCTTTATCTTAGCATCCCCCTAGCATCACCACCCACTTTGGGGACCACTGATCTAAATTAATAATAGATCAATAAATAACAACAGTCCCTCAGTTCATCCAGGGCGGGGCAAGAGGTGCCTACTAGCTAACAAAATTTGGGGGACAGTACTCCAGGCTAAAAGCATCATGAAAAGGTGGGTTTTAACAGTGAGTTTTAAAGAAGGAAAGGGAGGCAACAAATCAAGGCATCATAGCAACGGCAGACCACACCTCGCACTCCCACCATAAGCAAAATCTTGTAGCAGAAATCAGAGGAATGGCCCTCCCCTCTGCTCCTCTTTCCACTCACCCCTTGAGAAACAGAAATCCATTCCCAGCTGTTAGTGATGAAGACCAGTTCTCTATAAGCCTGCCTTGCTGCTGTTGCCAGAACGTAAGGAGCGAACGCATGACCCATCCACACCGGAAATTAACTACAGACCCACCAGGAGGCGAAAAGACCCACCCTCAAAAGGGGATAAAAAGAAAGGCTTGCAAGTTACTTCACACAACACATTTTTCAATACCGTGCTGGACATTCCCCAATATGAGATGGTTTGTTTGGAGTACACAACTGCATGCTTGGGTATTTAAGGCCCCTTCCCTGAATGCTGAGCTTTCATTTAAGCCAAACAAAAAAAATGGTGATTGAGATTGGGGAGCCGGGGGGGGTGGGGGGGTGGAGAGAATGCAGTTGGTATGGTATCCCACCTTGGTAAGGAGTCAAGCCGCTTCTGCTTCCTGGTTGTCCTGGGGAGACAGAGACTTCTATTTGCTGCTCTGCATTGATTTCCTCCTTTCCTCTCTGCATGTCTTAAGGTTCCACCAAACCCAACAACTACTGTATTTCTCCATATATTGGACGAGGTTTTTTGACTCAAAAATCATGTCAAAAAACTGGGGTCATCCAATACACAGATAGTGGCATGGGGGGGGGGAGAAGCTGCGCACCACCAGCCAGTTCACTTCCCCCGATGCCGCTGCACTGTGGGTGCTCCCTGTGCGTGCCCGATGCCTCTGCGCACGGGAAACGATCTAGGGAGTGTTTCCTGCCCGCAGCTGCGTAGGGGGAGAGGCTCAACAACTTTGTGCTATCTCCCCTCATTTTCCTAAAATTGAGTCCCCAAAAATGGGGGGAGTGGGTCTTATACATGGGGGCATCTTATAGACGGAAAAATACGGTATGTTTCTAGTCCTTGTGACTAGAATATTAATTTTTAGTGGAAGGGCCATAGCTCAGAGGTAAAGCATAAGCTTTGCATGCAGAAGGTCCCAGGTTCAATTCTCAGCACCTCCAGGTCAGACTGGGAAGACCCCCTGCCTGAAACCCCTGAGAGCCACTGCGTCAGTGCAGACAGTACTGAGCTGAATGGACCAATGGTCTCTGGAATCAGCAGGAGGCAGTTTCCAATGTTCCTAAATAAGAGTGGGGAAGTGAAAGGAGACAGAAAACACTGGACACTGGCTTTATAAGAGTTCAAACCACTGGGTCCACCTAGCTTAGTATTGTCCACACTGACTGGCAGTGGCTCTCTCGGGTTTGGGGAAGAGGTCTTTCCCAGCCTTACCTGGAGATGCAACTGGGGACTGAACCTCAGGCCTTCTGCAGGCAAAGATGCTCTAAGCACTAAGCTACAACCTGTCCCCTGATAACAATATCATCAATGACACATGACTCTGGCTGGAATTCCACTTCCCAGAATGCAACGCTTCCTGGGGAATTGCACACCCTGTCCCTTGTAGCTCAGCCGGCATTGCATCCAAAATCCGTTCCTTAGCAACACGCTTCCCCTCTTTTTTCCTGGATCTCGGAGAGCTGCAACAAGCTTTTAAGAGCAACAGCTTTGCAAAAGGATGGGGGTGGGGTAGCAGAATACAGCCATGCAATGGAATCGGAAATCAGCAACCCTTCCAAAATACTAATTGGTTGAAATAGCAAACCAGCAACCTCTCCAAAATGCTAAACTTGCTTGGGGGTGTGGGGGTGGGAATAGAAACAAGACCAGCAAGACCATTTAAAACAGAATTTATTTATCTGCTTGCATTTATATCCCAATTATTTCCCTCCAAGCAGCTCAAACTGGCATACATAGCTTTCTTCTGTCCCATTCTGTCCTCGCAACAACCCTGTGAGGTAAGTCAGGCTGAGACCAAGTGACTGGCTCAAGATCACCCAGTGAGCTTCATGGCTGAGTGGGGATTGAACCCTGGTCTCCCTGGTCATGGTCTGACACTCTAGCCACTGAATAACACAGGATGAAGATTTGTACAGACCGAGGATGCTACTTGAGGGTTTTCCTGTTCCATGCCCGAGAACCCCCCCTTTTTCTCTCTTAACCCTGAGCTGAAGCGCACAACAGCTGACACACAACTGCACCAAATCAACACAACGCTCCTTTTGTTTCCTCCACTGAGGGATATCTTGTGCTGCTTGCGGCCTAGTAAACAGCTCGTTCCATCCTCCCTTCCCAGCTTTAGGAGATGAGGTTTGGCCTCAGGAGTCCCCCACAGGACAGAAATAAGAATTCCAAAGCAAACAGAAATACAGGCAGAGAGGAGATCTTCTATGGCGGAGGACTTTATCCACACACCCAAAAGAGTAATCTCTGAGGAGGGGAGGGATGGTGGATTTTTTTGTTACACTTTCCCCCCAATCTTAAATTCTGTTTGTCGCTCCCCCATTCCTACAGCAAAATCTGAAAACTGCACCTGTTCCTGCTGCAAGATGGCACTGAAAGCCAGTGGAGGTTGGTCCCCCAGGAGGGGCTGGTCCCTCAGACCTTGTGGGGGGGGGCCAGACTATATTTTGAAGGGGGGGAAATGAATGAATTCCTATGCCCCACAAATATCCCCTAGATGCATTTTAAATACTGTAAAAGCACACATTCCACTCATGTAAAAACACCAGGCAGGCCCAACATATAACCCATAGATGCATTTTAAATAAAAGGACACATTCTACTCACGTAAAAACACGCTGATTCCCGGACCGTCCGTGGGCCGGACTGAGAAGGCGACTGGGCCTGATCCACCCCCCCCCCCCAGGACTTAGTTTGCCTACCCATGGGTTAGACTGTAACAATTAACCCCCTCGGAAGGTGGTGAATTCTCCTTCCTTGGAGGTTTTTAAGCAGAGGAGCATCTCCACCCCCATCGTTCTGCCCGGACGCTGAGGTCCAGCACAGAGGGCCTTCTGGTGGTTCCCTCACTGCAAGAAGCAAAGCTACATGGAACCAGGCAGAGGGCCTTCTCGGTAGTGGCGCCCGGCCTGTGGAACGCTCTCCTATCAGATGTCAAAGAGATAAACAACTACCTGACATTTAGAAGACATCTGAAGGGAAGTTTTTAATGTGTGACATTTTAATGTATTTTTAATCTTTGTTGGAAGCCACCCAGAGTGGCTGGGGAAACCCAGCCAGATGGGCAGGGTACAAATAATAAATTACTATTACTATTACTATTATTATTACTATGGTCACCTACCAGGGATGCTTTAGTTGAGATTCCAGCAATGCAGGAGGTTGGAATAGGTGATCCTTGAAATCCCTTCTAGATGGTCCCAGATTAGGCGAAAAGCCTGTTTGCATATGGAAAAGTACCAAGGAAGGGATCGGGGAAATGGTTTGGTTCCCAGGGATGCCGATCCAGTCATAAATGCAATTTGGAAACAAAAACAAAACCTCAAACCTAGTTAGCACACCCAGAAAGGTATTGTGCACTTCTATGGACACCTAGCGGGGACAACTGTCGAGAAACAGGAGGAGGATGCAAAAGCTCCTTCCAAACTCCATCCTCCAAACTCTGCCCAGCAACTTGACAGGGAACTCCTCACTGTGAGTGACAGGTCTCCCTTGGCACAGCTTTCTTGGGAAGAAAGAGCCAGCTCCTCATCCACTGGGCTGTGATGTCGCTAAGGGGATTTTAAGAGTCTGGATTTAAATGATCTTACTAGGGTGGGCACCCTTTGTTTATATGCAAGAATTCATCTTTTTTAAAAATATGACTACCTGGACCCTGCTGCACTTGGGGACCCTCCTGCTCAGTTTGCTCAGTGCAGTCCCTGTTCTGCCCCTAATGAGATGGCACTATTACCCATCTAGGAAATGTCAAAAGGTGACATTTGCTCTCTGGATTGCAAACTGGAGTTGAGTGGGGATGACTCTAGGAGCTGAGAAGCATTCCTGGCACTAAGCCACCCATGAAAGGGCAGATAAGTCTGAAAAATAAAAGGGCATTAATTCAGCGAGCAAAGGCAGATGGGAGTCTACCCATGAGGTTTCCCACTGTGTCTCTGTCTGATGTATTGCCCTGAGGCATGTTCCTTTCCAATCAGCCTCTGCTGGATGAGGGTTAGCCTGTTGAATCTCCACAATGGGATTGTTCAATCGTTCCTAACAAGGAGACATGACAAAATGACCTGCCTTCAGATGTGACTTTCTGTAAAGTCTCTTCATGAGTCATTGCTATACAGAATTCCTCCTAAACCCAAAGCAAAACCTAACCCAAACTGAGCAAATCATGCAGAAATGCACAAGAGTGGGTGATTCTCCTTTGGGATGTGTTGCAGAAGCAGATTCTTTTTGAGTCAACAAGTGAGAAAACTACTGTAAAACTAGTCAATCCCCCACCCCAAACCCATTTAGTATACATTTGAGGTGTGAAGTAGAACACAGTAGTAGTAGGACAGAGTTTAAATTTTAAACACTTTTTTGGCTGCTCTGAAAGTCACAGCTTAAGGACTACAGTACAAACTTGTTTTTTAAAAACTAAAATGAAAGCCATTATTCTCAGAATCCATTTCTGTGTATTCCCGCCAACATGAAATTGTGGCACTCGCAGCACCATGGGCTCAGCTGTGGGAAGATAAATGGTTCTGTAGATAAACAGTGCCTTAATCTGTATTAACTAGGGTATCCATTTAGTAAAAGCAGGATCACACAGATTAAGGAGCCGCTCCTTTGTATAGTCATGCCATCCAGATTTAAAATGCCTCAGTCCTCAAAGTTCAACTTCTTAGCTTGTTTCAAAACAGGCAGTCTTAATCTTCTATATACCCCTAATCCTTCAGAGGAGACTGTGTGTGCAGGAAAATCAGAATGACTTATTTGGCAAAGCAAAGGCTTTAAGTTACCTTGTTCGGGTGACAAAGAGTGTTTGTGTGTGTAGGTAGGTAATCTGGACAGAGATAAACTAACAACTGTCTATGCTCTGGTAACCTCTAGGTTAGATTACTGCAGCGTGTTATATGTAGGGCTGCCTCTGAAGACAGTTCAGAAACTTCAGCTGGCGCAATATTGGGTGGACAGGCTGCTCACCAAGGGAAGATGGTTTGGGCATATTACACTGATCCTGACCCAACTGGCTGCCAATTAAGCTTCTGGGCCCAACTCAAAGTGCTGGTTTTCACCTATAAAGCCTTAAATGGCTCAGAACCACAATACCTTAAGGACCTCCCGATATGAACCCAATATTAACAACAACAACGACAATCTCTCAAGGACTGAGATACAGGAATGAAATTTGATATGCATGTTTGGAATACAATTCTGCACTTCAAGCTCATACACCTATTTTTACCTCTCACGTCCATTTGCAAGAGTGCAGAGAAAAAAGCACAGATGTCAAAACACCTGAAAGGAAATCCTATATCTGAGAAAGACAGAGAGAGAAGATAACTTGTGGGTTGGTAAAACTATGAATATGTCCCCAAGGTAAATGAAGAGAAAGAGAAAGAGAAAGAGAAAGAGAAAGAGAAAGAGAAAGAGAAAGACAGAGAGAGAGAGAGAGAGAGAGGGAGTTTATTTTATATTTCACTTTATAAAGTATATAAAAACAGAGAGAGCAATTATTAAAAGATCAAAAGATGAAAAAGAAAACTATAAAATGAGTACAGTTGCACATGCAATAAAAGAACAGTGCAAGTAAAGAATATCAACCCTTATGAGATTATCAAGCCAAGGTGAATATGTGGGATGCTCTCAGTCTGTCAGTTTTGCTAGCCAAACTTTGAACAGGATATTTCAAACTCACATTTGCATTCTGATGTCATATTTTCTCATTCTCCCCGCCCCCCCCGTCTCTTACACAGTGTGTCTGAATGTATATTTTGTGTGTCCATCAATGTCAGGAAGTGCTAAAAGCATTTTTCTTTACGCTAGCCTAGACAAAAGATATGTAGAACATTGATGTGCATGTTTTAATCTCATCTTAGTTTATTGCTGGTTTTAATTTTTCCTGAATTTTTAAAAAAGTCGTTTTTAAACTGTATTTACAATTTCATTTCCCACCTTTTTCTCTGTAAACCCATTTGAGGGGTGTTTTTGTACAATCAATCAGTGTTTTAATTTTATGAAATAAATAATTTTTTTAAATGTGTTCTTGTAAGAATGTGTAAATATATGAGAGATTTTGAATTCGAAGTTGCAATTGCATCAGATTTTTCACACAGAAACATAGAGTGAGTTGTATCCAACAAAGTGCTACCCAGAGTAGACCTATTCAGATCAATGAACCTAAGCCAGCCATATCCATCCATTTCAATGCATTTATTCTGTGTAGGACTAACAATGGATACAACTCTCTCTCTCTCTCTCTCTCTCTCTCTCTCTCTCTCTGTGTGTGTGTGTGTGTGTGTGTTTTTTCACGGAAAGATTTTTTAATGTCAGATTTTTCACACAAAAATACATATGAGAAACAGTGGAAGGTTGATTGGTTTTGAATTCAAATTTGCAAAACAGATTGTTTCTTGTGTGAGAGAGAGAGACAAAGAAAGAGTGTGGGTCTGTTTGTATTTACGTATACTGTATCTTTGCCAAGCTTAGATAAGTACTTCTCGACTCTGCGAAAAAAATAATTAATGCCTCTGTCCATGACAATCCCACACACCCCTAGCATTGCTCTGGGACAGGGTGGTCTAACACGCTGCCCACAACGCGAGGGTACGTGGGTGAGGGGGGCTGGGGCACTTGAAAACCCACCAGTGGGGAGAGACAGGTGCCAAATTTCAAGGCCCCACCTTTTGATTGGTGGGCTGGCTGGCTGGCATGACTTGGCAAGGCCTCTCTGCCTGGGGCTCTCTAGTTCAGGTGGGCTGCCCTTCAGAGAGACACTTGACTATTCTAAATTATTATTATTATATTTATTTATATCCCATCTTTTTATCCTGACATGGACTCAATGCCCACGGATTCTGTTTCAAAGTACTCTTGCCCATCCAGCTCTGGGGCATTGTGGGAAATTTAAAGAGTGGCAAAGCCTGGCTACTCTCTGCTGTCCAGATGGCTGTACTCTTGGTGACCAGGGGCAACTTACAGAGGAAGCAGGGGCCACATTTTGCCCAAGCTTCCCCCCCACCCGCAGCCTGGAACTGCGTATTCCCCCACAAAGCTCCCTGATACACGGCACACACCATCCATCAAATATGACAGGATAGGGTGGCAAAGGGGAGAGGAGACTATCACAGAGGGGAACTCCTGAACACTCATCACAGTTCCAGCTTGTACTCAACGGAGTTGGTTCTGCATTTATTTATTAAAAAAGAAGAAGAGGTTATTTGCGAACACTCCTGACAAAAAGCTGCTGCAAGCCTGTGCAGATCAGGCCCCTGGGGCAATTTCTGCCGCCTGCATCCCTGGTAATTAACAGGACAGATTACTTGTGCTTTATTCCCCCCCCCCCTTTTTTTCTTAATTTCCATCTGAGGCCTGCAGAGCTTTTTGTTATTTAAAAATAACCTGTTGCCTCTCCGCCATGTGGGAGTGTCTGCCTCCATGCCTAGCCCACTAAGCCCTACGTGCTGATAGGCAGCAAACTCTCAGTTTCAAAAAAAATTAGGAGGGAGGGGAGTTAAAGAACTAATTAAAGTTTATCAGCAGTGCAGAGTCTAGAGGTCAGAGCGCCAGCCTGGGAGCTGAGAGACCCAGGTTCAAACCCCCCACTCAGCTTTGATAACTAAATCAAGCCTTCACATTTAGGGGCAGTATATCTCCAATTACAAAACACTGGTGGAGGGGAGGGTGCAGACAATAAGTTGCTGCCTTTTGTCTGCTTGTGAGCTTTTCTGGGAGCTTCTGGCCAGCTGATGAACCCTAAATCTGATCCAGCAAGGCATTTCTTAATCCATGAAAGCACAATTGAAAAGGGCAAAGCACAGCTGGGGCAGGAAGAGTTCAGGAGGACTGCATTTAAAGCAGTCTCCCATGGAATCCTAGGAACTGTAGTTTATCTCTTAAAGAGCTACAGTTCCCAAGATTCTTGGGTGTGGGAGAAATGTGCTTTAAATATATGGTTTGTACACAGCCCAAGACAAAACATTATTTTCTTAAAAACCATAAGTAGCTACCATCTACCATGGCCACATTTGCACCATACATTTAAAGCAGTATCATTTTGAAGAGTCATGGCTTCCCCAAAAAATTATGGGAGCTGTAGCTTATTGAAGGTGCCAAGAGTTGTTAGGAGTTGTTCTCCTCACAGAGCTTCAATTTTCAAAAGTGGCTTAACAATTAACACTGAATTAATTGTAGCTCTGTGAGAGGCATATGGATCTGCTAACAACTCTCAGCACCCTTCACAAATTACAGCTCCCAGAATTCTTTGGCGGAAGGCATGACTGTTTAAGATGGTATCATAGTGCCTTAAATGTATGGTATAAATGTGGCTCTAGACTTGCCCAATGTTAGCGAAACATGATTTCTTTCCTGCCTGCAAGGAGAAGCAGGTATGGTGGTCTGGAATGATTGCACCACCCTTTCAATCATTATTTCCTTGCAATGGAGGCAGCTGAAAAGCTCAGGCTCTCCCCCTACCCTACCCAACTTTCCTGGCCTCTCTTCTGAAACCACACCTCTCAAGGCTCCTCCTAGCCCAGCGAAGGAAATCTGGGAGGTTGAAATACTTTTTTGCCAGACACGAAATGAGAAACAGATGATGGATTTTCAGCAACAATCTCTCTTGCTCCAACCTCCAAGAGAATGAAACCGGGGCTGTGGGTGGCAGCCTTGTGTGCATAGGAAACTGGATCTGGTTTATTAACTCTTTGCAAAAAGTTTGGCGAAGGGAAGCAATTAAGATAAAAGCCCTGTGTCCCAAGAATGAAAAAAGCTCATTTAATATAGCATCAGTGTCAGAGGAAGAGACCTGCTGTAAGCACTGTTTTACACTGGCTGGCAGCAGCTCTCCAGTTGCAAGCAGGCAACCATCCCAGCCTAACACGGGGATGCCAGGCATTGAGCCCAAGACTGTCCGCATGCAAAGAATGTGTCCTACTACTGAGCTATGGCCTATCCCCTAAAAATAAAGTAAGATTCTAATTCTTACTGTTTTGAAGAATTAAACAGGCTGAATTAAATAGGATCTGATCATTGGTCCATCTATCTCAGTACTGTCTACATTGGCAGGCAGTGGCTCTCAAGTGCTTCAAGCAGGAGACCTTCCCCGCTTTACCTGGGGATGCCAAAAATTGACCCGGGACCTTCTGCGTGCATAGCAGATGCTCTACAGCTGAACTACACAAAGTACACCGAGCTATTGACAGGGGCCTCGGCTGTCCTGTTATGGAATGTCAGAGAGACTCTGGTGCTCCCACAGTCAATGGATACAGATGTTTGGACATAAGTCATGACCCACCCAGCAAAGGATTTTCTCTGCATTGGAAGAAGATGCTACAGGCTCTCTCCAAATCCCTGGCCAGGTCGGAGAGCTTTAGGCAAACAGCTCCAAAGAGAACAGAAGGCACAAAAATGGTTCGCAACAGGAAGCTCGCTGTCATTCATTAAATCCTTTAAAGGCGCCAGATCTGCGCTTCTCGCCACAGAGAGCGCCTCTCCTAATAGATGCTCAAACCTGGCAGCTTGCCAGCCACACTGATAATTGCCTGACCAGTTGAGCCCAAAGCGATCATGTGAGCAGGAGGGAATTGCAGATATCTGTGGAAGATGGAAAGGGAACAACAAAGATCATCTGCCTGGCCAGTGACCCTTTTGCTGCACACACACCACACATTTAAGCACCTCTCTCTATATATTTAAAAAACCATGGGAATTATAGTTTCACTGTCTTCACTTTTACCTGAAATTCATGCAAATTGAGGGTTGTGATGGCATTACAAATCCTCCAGTGGGAGCTGCATGATGACAGCCTTATGTTTTTATTAGAGAGAGACAGAGATAAACCAATTGTGCTTTTTGTAAAGGGGAATTTCTGTAGCTCAGTGGTAGAGCATCTGCTTTGCATGCAGAAAGTTCAGTTCCCAGCATCTCCAAGTAGGGCCTGGAGGGACTCCCTGCCTGAAACCCTGGAGAGCTGCTGCCAGCCAGTGCAGACAATAATGAGCTACATTAACCAAGGAACTAGATATAGTCGGTAAAAGGCAGCTTCCCAAGTTAATAGGAAAGACCTCACTTTTATACTCACTGAGCTTAACACAAATAAAATAAAATCCATGAGCAAGTTCAAATGTTAAGTCATTTTCTATACAGGCAACTCCCCATTTACACGCATTCAAGGCAAGTGAAACAGCGCATGCGCACACTGCAGCAATCTTGAAAATAGCACAAAAGGGGCAAAAAGTATCCTTAAAGCGTGTGAAAATGGAAAGAAAATAGCATCTAGCAATCCCAAGAGCCTTTGCACCAACCTTTGGCCTGTGGAAAGTTGGGAATTTGAGCATGGAGGTTTGGAAAGAGCGACTGTAGTGGATTTAATTGATTTCTTTTTTAAAAAAAAAGTTTTTCAAGGGCTTCCAGGGTGTCTGCAGGCTTTTTCAGTAGTGTTCCCAATATACACAATTTCAATTAAATGCACGGTGGCTAACCCCCATGTAAATTGGGAGTTGCCTGTACTACGTACATCATTTGTTCACTGATTCATTCATAAGGTTATGAAGTTCCATCATATCCTCCCTCATTCTTTTAAAACCTGAAACCCAAATGTAGAGAAAGTGCCCCCACCCTATTTGTATGATGTGCCGCAATTTCAGGTGACATTGTACAGGACAGGAACATGGAATGTTTCCCTTGTTCAGAATCAGATTGTTGGTTTATCTAGTTCAATACTATCTACTCTGACTGGCAGCAGCTGTCCAGGATTTCAGGCAGGGGACATTTTGCCAACCTTACTTGGAGAATGAACTTGGGACCTTCTGCATGCAAACCAGCTGCTCTACCAATGGGCAACAGCCTTTCCGCCTAAGAAGAGAGTAAGATTATAGTCCTCATCATTCTGAATATCCAGAGTCAGACCACTGGTAAACCTAACTCAGTATCGTCTGCACTGACTGGCAGCAGCTCTCCAGGGCTTTAGGTAGGGGGTTATTCCCAGCCATACCAGATGCCAGGGTTTGATCCTGGGACTTTCTGTATGCAAAGCAGATGCTCTCTCACTGAGAACATCATAAGATGATACCGTATACAGAGTTCAACCACTGGACAATTTAGTTCAGTATTGTCTACACTGACTGGAAGCAACTCTGAGATTTCAGACCAGGAATCTCTCCTAGGGACTGCAGGGATTGAACCAGAGACCTTCTGCATGCAAAATAGTGTTCTCGCCATATAATAATCAATGGTATACTACCATGAATGCTGCATTTTATTGTACATATTATGGGATCAGTGCTCCTTATACATGCACATTTTTCACAGCATGCTCAAAACACTGTTGGCCTAAAAATACTAACCTGTATCTCTCTCCCCCCCTCCCCCGTTAATTTAGATTTACTTTTCCATGGGAATTCCTATACAGTAAAATAAAATACTGTTGCTAGTGGCCTATTTTCAATATCCAATGTAAGTGGAGTGGCTATATTAACACACCCAACACACCCCAGTCTGGAATTACCCACTGCTATCATGGCAAAAAGCCACCGAAACTACCTCTGAAATCTGCCAAATCTTTCAATAATGCAATTTAAATTGGAAGCACCATCGTTTTGTGGCGTGAGTAAAACAACGAGTAGTGTGAAAAGAAGTTGCTGTCCACTTAACCTGCCTCACAGGGTTGTTGTTAGGATGAAATGGGGAAAGAGGCAGAGAATGACCCATATACTCACTCATGCACACCAGTAAAGAAACAGATTAACACCATAAATTTAAAGCCCATCCAACACTCATTTAAAACGTAGGACTTCCTGCAAAGAATCCCGAGAACCTCGCCAAGCTACAATTCCCAGCATCCTTAAACTACAATCTTCAGGATTCTTTGTGAGCAGCCAGCTGCTTCAAATAGGTTTTAAATGTATGTATATGGAGTGGAGTCAGAAACGGACCTAAATTACCAGTCGAAAGACAAAAAGTAAGGCGCCTCCTAGAGAAGCTACTTTCAAACAGCTTTGTTGGTGGGACCCCCAGCGCTACATTCACCCTTCCGCGTGCCCACGCATAACACCAGAACTAGAAAACTTGGGAGTTTGCGGTCGCGGTATAAAAAAGCGAAGAGAGATGCGGTCAGGCTTCACCCCTAAATTAAACATGTCTTGGAAACACGGCGGACGCGGAGGGAAGAGAACTAGTCGTCTGGTTGGGAGCCCGTTACTACAAGCCTCTGCACGCTTTTGCTTGGGCGCACGCCCCATTGAGCGGAGGCTTACTCCCGAGTAAGCACGCACAGGCGGAATTTCTTTTACCTGAAATTCATGCAAAGCGAGCGAGACACGCCGTATAATCAACCCGCCACCTCCATCCCCGCGGCGCATGGGGCTCCCCACACCCCCAACACTTTGGGCTTTACCTCCAGCGGGGGCAGGTCCGGATCCAGCTGCGTGAAACTGTGCAAGACGACGGGGCTGGTGCTCTCGGCCGCCACTTCCAGCTTCACCCCGTCCCACAAGCTCCGGAACCGGCGGGAGCCTTCGAACATTTTCTCTGGGCTGAGGATGCCGCCGCGTCCGCCGCCGCCGCCGCCTCCTGCGGTGGCTGCGGCAGCGGCTGCTTTAGGGCGTTCATCCTGCAGGAGCTCTGACCACATGAGGTTCACCATGGAGCGGCGAGAATAGAGGGTTCAACTCCTGCTAACTTTTCATTATACTGAGCTAAAGGAGGAGGGGCGCCAGTTCACGAGCTCGGAGGGTCCCCTCTCCAAACTACGCGCACCTTGGGCTTGAGAGAGAGAGCGCGTTCTTTGCGCCTTTACGCCTGGAGCTCAGCAGCAAAGCGGCTCCTTCTCAGTCTTCATTCTCCACACTGGGGAAATTTGATCCGCCCACTCACAAGCCCTTATGTCACCCGCTTGGAAAGGGGTGGAGATAGAGTGAGAGAGCAAGATTGAAAAGGCGGTGTGGTGATGCTAGGGAGGCAAGCGAAAGCGGAACCAGAGCCTAGAGGCTTTTCCTCTTCTCATTCCCTCCCGCTTGGAAGAGGCTAGGAAAGAAAGCAGAGGCGTGCCCTCTGCAGGCCGAGAAGGAGAGAGCCGCTGGAACTTTATTATTATTATTTTGCAGAGAGAGAGAGAGAAACGTTTATAATCCTAATACAGTATTAGTATTAACCACAACCTCACTCGTTCACTCACAGAAGCTGTGGCACTTTAAAAGGCTCAAGGATTTATTGCGGCGGCTGCTTTGCGCGCAGATGAATTGAAGGGTTATCACTGTGGCTTGGCAAATAGACACGGGTTTATTGGGAAGTAGGATGGAGGGTAAACAGAGGGGCCGAAAGGCCATCAGATGCAACGGAGGGGAGGCCCGTGACACGTGTAGGCAAAGCTCAAGTGTATACAAGATAAGCAGTTCTTAAATAAAGAAAAAGCAGGCCTGCTATTTGCAATTTCTCCCCCCCCCCCTCACTATAACCGTGAGACTAAGGATAAGATTTCACATCTCAGAGAAGCCTGGATTCTTAAGCCACAGAAAGACGATGCTAACAATAAATCTGGATGTCGTTAAAGGTACAACACGGCTGTTTGTTACTGGATCTGCAGCAGACTAATAGGACAACCATAGCTGTCAACTTTTCCCTTTTCTTGCGGGGAATCCTATTTAGAATAAGGGAATTTCCCTTAAAAAAAGGGAAATGTTGACAGCTATGAGGACAACCCTACTGGAAGCATGTGTTGTTGTTGTTGTTGTTGTTGTTGTTAACTGCTTGGCATTATTCTTATTGTTACTAATTATTAACAACAAATAGGTACTTCAACCAAATGTTACAACGTTGGATGCCCTCGTTCAGCGTTAGTGCCAGCCAACCAGTCGTGCCAATTCCAAGATGCTCCATTCCATTGTATTCCACTCCCGTATTTCCTAGTTCCCCTCGCCCCTCCAGCATTCTGTGGCTGTGGAGCACGCGTCTTATGGCTGTGTGTGAGGGAGACCCCGTCTACATTTTCTCCCCGTCTACATTCTTTCTTCTTCTGCAGACCTCGGGATTTCCCGCCGAGCCTGTGTACTATTATTTCCCTCTCGTTTTTCCACGGTCTGCTTATCTATGTTTACTGTTTGTATGTTGATAAATGCCAAATGAATGTATCGAAAAACAAGCCGCTCCTCTAGAAAGGCCAAACCACTGGTTTCTCACAGGGAACTGGATGCACACTACAAGAACAGGATACTGGGCTAGATCTAGCTGCAAGGCTGTTCTTAGTGAGGTACAGACTCACCAGAGTTAAGAGTTGGGAAGGCAAAGAGTTAACCAAGCTGCCGCTTGAGTAATGATGATTGATCTTGAAACTTAGCAGCCTGCTGAGATGAAGGCAGGAAATCTCTCCATTGTTTTTCCCTGTGTTTGCAGATTCCAAGAGGACAATGGGAAGGGGCCCTCAGCAAGGAGATCTGCCAGCAGCTAATCCCTACAGCTACTGAAGGATCTAGAGACCCTCTCCCCTAGTCTGCGTCTTGCTGGGGTCTCTAACAAGGTGCTCACCTTAGAGACTGATTAGGTTTGTTGTGGCATAGGTGTCTGTGGGCAAAAGCAAGGTTGGATAATGGATTCCAATTCCCATCTGCGCCTGCAATGGTTAGAGAGGATGGGGTTGGAGGATGGTCACCAGCCCCCCATTCCTAACCTTAGACCAGGGGTCGGCAAGGTTGACCTTGTCTGGGCCAGTTCACTTAAGCAGACATCCCTACGTGGGCCAGATCGCGTGCGCACCCACGATTTCCTGCGCCTGCACAGATGTGATTTTCGGCATCTGTGCATGCGCAGGCATGATTTTCAGCGCCACAAAAGCAAGTCCCCGCTCCGCACGGTGCCGGTTTAGTGCAATGCGGGGGGACTCGCTGAGCTGCCTGCTTGGTTCAGGGGTGGCTCGTAGGCTGGTTAAATGACCCCCGTGGGCTGTGTGTGGCCCATGGGCCTTAGGTTGCCGACCCCTGGTCTAGAGCAGGGGTCAACAAACTTTTTAAGCAGGGGGCCGGTCCACTGTCCCTCAGACTTTGGGGGAGGGGCGGACTATTGGGGGGGAGTGAATGAATTCCTATGCCCCACAAATAACCCAGAGATGCATTTTAAATAAAAGGGCACATTCTACTTATGTAAAAGCATGCTGATTCCTGGACCGTCTGCGGTCCAAATTGAGAAGGCGATTGGGCCGCATCCGACCCCCGGGCCTTAGTTTGCCTACCCCTGCCTTAGACAGTAGCATTCCCTAGCAGTGGGGTGTGGCGGTTAGTGTCAGACTAGGACCTGGGATATCAGGGTTCAAATTTCCACTCCGCTATGAAGCTCACTGGGTGACCTTCGGCAAGTTACTACCTCTCTCGGCCTAACCTACCTCACAGGGTGGTTGTGGGGATTGAGAGGGAGGACTTTGCATGCCGCCTTGGGCTTCTTAGAGAAAAAGGTGAGCTATAAATAAACACATAAATGAGATGGAAGAATGTCTCTGTTTAGAGACATACAAAATGACTCCTATGTATGATTGCCTAGGAATTATGTGTTATCATAGGCTCCCTTCCCTGTATCAAATTTTACCATTTCTTTTCTGTTATCTCAAGAAAGTTGACATTCTGAATTTTTATACTGTATACACTGATCTGAACTGTCTTAGGCAACATACACATTTAAAGCACACACACCTCAAGAATCCTGGGAAGTACAGTTCACCCCTTGCAGAACTATAATCTCCAGCACTCTTAATATACTACAGTTCCCAGGATTCTGAGAGAGAGAGAAATCTTTAAATATTTGGTGTGTATGCAGCCTTAAACAGTTACTAAAATCAGGCCAAAGTTGGGTGCTCTCCTCTAGGTGATTCCACAAAGGAGATAAGCCCCAGTTTTAGGATTTAAAGCAGCTTAGTCCACTGACTTCAACAAGATTAAACACAGATCCATTGCCTTAACAAGTTATTGGATCAGGGAACTCTCCTAACTACTCTCTCCCAAGCTTGGCCACTGTTTCAAGCGGGGGAGGGGGAGAGAGACATGTAGGATGAATGAGTTTTTGATAAAAATTGCCCTTTGAAGTACAGCCAGAGAGCAAATCCACAAGATTCCAGGCCACCCCAATTATTTTGCCACTCCCTCTTGCCTGCACGAGGAGGAAAGTAGCACGAAAATCTAAAATAACTCATGCTTTGCTGAAGGAAGGGCTGTAGCTCAGTGGCAGAGCATCTGCTTTGCATGCAGAAGGTCCCAGGTTCAATTCCCAGCATCTCCAAATAGGGCTGGGGGAGACCCATCTAACGCTGCTGCCAATCGGTGAAGGGAATACTGAGCTAGATGCACCAACAGACTTACAAGGTAGATTTCTATGCTGGTTTGTGTGTATTTTAAAACAGTCTTTCACCTTCTGTGACATCTTCCTCTTCTTTACACCCTTCAATTTCCCTCTCTGCCTTGCGAGATACAATTGGATGGCATGTGGCATGGGAAGCGCTTCTGCCAGAAATTGGCTGGATCCCTGTCCACATATAATTCTGCCCACAAAATATCAACCCTGCCCACATTGGATAGCTCCACTAATAACAAATGTCACATGAGTTGCTTCTGGATCTGATGTGGCCTTGGGTGTGGCTCCATGGGCCTTTTGCTTTGTACTGCCCACAATCCATTATGTACCTACCTGAATGAAATAATGCAGGAGTGAAGAACCTCTGATCCAGAGGGCCAAATCTGGCTCTCCAAGTTTCTCTGTCTAGCCCCTGGAACTTCCCCAAGCCATATCTTCCTTGAGTGTGTTTGCCTGGCTGGAATGTGCTCTTAAACTTTGATAAGGATTCCTGCTTCCTTGGATGAAAGATAGAAAGTGTGTGTGTAAGTTTGCTTTTGTTTAATATCTGTGTTCTGCTTTTCTATCAATAGGGCCAGTGCTTTTTTTTGGGGGGGGGTACTAGAGGATAACAGTACTGGCACCTCTCCCCCCCCCCCATGTTAAAAATGTGGCACTTACTTCATGGTGAGTACTGATGCTTTTTTTTTTCTTTTAAAAAAGAGCTTTGAATAAGATAACATTTGCACTTTAATGTGGTATCATGGAGCTTTAAATGTAAACAGTCATGGCTTCCTCCCCCCCACCCCGCCTTAAGTCCTGAGGGTTGTTTGGAGACCCCTCCTCCGCTCCCAGAGCTACAATTTCCAGAGCAATTTAACAGCCAATCCCTCTTCATAGGGAACTCTGAGAACTATGGCTCTGGCAGGGGGAACAGGGGACCACCTAACAACTGCCAGTACCATTAATAAACCACAGCTCCCAGAATCCTTTGAAGGAAGCCATGACTGTTTAAAGAGACATCGTCGTGCTTTAAGCAGAGGGTGTGAACATGGCCTTAAACAAAAAGTAAATAAATCCCACAAATAATTAATACAATCTCAAAAAGTTATCATCTCATTACAAGAGAGAGGGAGAGAGAGAAAAAGAGAGATTCATAGCAATGTTCCCAAAAGGTTCCAGGAACTAAGGAGCATGACATGGCAGGGTGAATCAGCAGCTGGCAGAGAGCTCCTTGCTGAGACAGCACTCTAGTGGTGCTGGCTTTGCCGAGAAAAGATGATCTCTTCCTGGCTTCACCACTCATTTCTTCCTCCTCTCCGTCCCCCTTCCTGCTATCTTGTCCTCTCACATCTTTATACAACAATTGTATAATCACCTATTATTGGGAGCGCAGCGAAGCAAGTTACAACTTCCACCAGCTCAGGATGGAAGGATTCATGTCAAATCCTGTCTCTGCAACACCAACTTTGTCAGGGTTGATTCCCAAAGAATGCCCTCTCTCTCTCTCTTTCTTTCTTCCCTTATCCTTCCCATCCTGAACAGCCAGGATGGCTGTCTTCTGCCTGCACTATCAGAGGCAGATGGGTGTTTGGCCTGATTCAGCAACCAGGCTTTTTTGATGTCCTTATGATTCAGGGTGTAGCTGTTACCGTTTTCTCTTTCTGGGGCATTCTACCAGCCTCATCATGTGGAAAAATGGGACTATGGATGAAGCAAAGAGCCTCATTCCAGCTTTTGGCATTAGTTCAACCAAAGGTTGGTCTCATTCCACGTTCCACGTTAATCTGCATTTTAAAAATAATCCTTAGAAAAATGTGTGTGTGAATACAGGTAACGCGAATCTCATGCTCCTTTAGGCAGCGCTTTGCGGACCTGGTTTTGGGAAGGTGACATGAGGGTCTGGGAGGGTCCTAGAGCAGGGGTCGGCAACCTGTGGCCAGTGGGCCACAGGCTGCCCACGGGGGCCGTTTAAATGGCCCACGAGCCACCCCTGAACCGAGCCACCCGCTTGGCAAGTCCCCACATGCTGTGCTGAACCGGCACAGTGCGGAGCGGGGACTCGCTTGCATAGTGTTGGAAATTGTGTCTGCACATACTCAGGTGTCAAAAATCGCCTCTGCAGAGATGCCAAAAACCGCATCTGCGCAGATGCGATCCAGCCCACAGAGCGATCACCGCAGGAGTGAACCAGCCCAGGTGAGGTAAACTTTGCCGACCCCTGTCCTAGAGCCTTTGCACCTCCTTCTCAAAGCCCAGTAAGTGAGGCTTCTCACTTACCTCCCACAAGATTCCCAGAGCCCTCCTTCTTGGTGGTAGGGCTGTGTGTTTCCGGGTGTTCGTGGATTTATGTGATTTGGTGTTTATGTGTGGACCCATGCATGCAAGTTATCCATACATTCTCTTTCAAGATATGCATTTTTAATATTTATTTTGAGATACTCTGAGCATTGGAACTTTTGAGAATGTGAAATATATGTGAAGTAATTAGGTAGGTTTTGATCTGCTCCGCAGGCACAGATCAGATCAGTTAGCATCAGAATACAGAAAGCTGGATTCCTCAACCATCTTTAGATGGAACTGGTCCATGTATATTCAACATGGAAATCTGGAATAATTTGTGAGTGGTTGGCAGCAACTATGCTCATAGAACCATAATATCCCCTTGTCTGATCACTTGGAGGTAATTTCTGCTCACCCTCGGCAAATGACTCTTAAAGCCTGCATGGTTTACCTGGAAAACGTAAGCATTAATTTGTGGGCTCCGGCACTGAACCAGGCTTAACTGGCTCCAGAGTTTTGCTGGGTGAGAATTAACATCCCACAAACTAATGATGATCTTGCCCTACTTGACTGTGAATTCACGTGCTGTAAATATACCACCCAGCACATTCTGATCCCAAACCAAAAGTATGGTCTCTGGCTCTAGCTATCTATCTGTGTAGAAAGCCGCAGCACTTTGTTATGGCAGCAAGACCATCCAATGTTGTGGTAAGAAAGGCATAGCCAAGCCACACTGAAGCCAGACAGGTGTGCTGTCATCAGCAACTTGCCAGGTATCCTCCCAGCTGCCATGATCTCAGCTAGCCAGAGCCCAAGAGGTATTGCTAATGATAGCTTTTGTAAAAGTTGCTTTTATTTATAGTAACAGTTTCATTGTGTGGTGTTTGATAGCGGTTTGGGTGGCTTAGGGCTTGAACCAAAACAGGGAGTTATGGGACGATTAACTCTTTGTTGGGCTTTCAGTGATGTCATGCTGTTATGCATTATGTTTTTGTCTTACAGAGCAGGGCGGGCGGGGGAGGGAAAAGCACGAATTGCAGAAGGACATAGGAAGCTTCTTTATAGATAGAGTAAGACCATTCTAGTTCAGTATTCTGTACACTTACTGGCAGCAGCTCCTTAGGATTTCCAGACAAGGCGTCTCTTTCCCAGCCCTACCTGCAAATACCACTGGGGATCAAACCTTCTGCTCTGCCACTAAATTACAGACCTCCTCCAAAAATAACATAAGGTTCCAGACCTCATGGTTCTAAACAAAGGGCTAATATAAATATGAACCAGTCTTATACTGAGTTAAACTGATCAGCTCATCTAGCTCAGTACTGTCAACACTGTCTGGCAGCAGCTCTGCAGGATATGGGGCAGGAGTCTCTCCCAACCCTGGGCCTGGAGATGCTGTTGGGGATGGAAACTGGGGCATTTTGCATGCCTAAGGGCCATATTCCTTTGTGGACAACCACCCAGGGGCCACATGACCTGTGGCAGGCCAGAACAGAAGGCACATGTGGGCCAAACAGCTAATGCAATTTTCAAATTCTTGTACAATATGTAAATTTCTGCACACACAGCTTTCTCTCTACCTTCCATCCAGGCATACATCCTTCCAGGGGCCACTTGCTAGAGGTCGGCAGGGCCAGAGGCAAAAGTGAGTGGAGCAAATAATGTGAATTTATGAAGCAGGTGAGGGGTGTGGCTCCAGAGGGGGCATGGCCTATAGACAGTCCCAAAAAGCCAGAGAGAGAGGCCTTGATGACCACACTGGCCCCTAGACCTGATGTTTCTCCTCTGTTTGTCCTGCCAGCTTTCCCCACCCTTGCATGATGAAGTGCTTCTGCAAGAATAGGATGCTTCCTTTTATGACGTCACACTATTTTCTCATCTGGCTCACTGTCATCTATTCTAACTGGAAGTGAGTGTGTGGGGTGTCCCTGTTGCCCTTTCCAGTGAACTGGAGATGCCAGACATTGAATCTAGCTCCTTCTGCCTGCATATTTCTCTCACTCCTCTAATTTCATCTATTAAAGGAGGACCCTCGTAGCAAAACACAGGCCCCACCTGCATAATACATTTAGAGAAGTATCGTACCACTTTAAAGAGTCATGGCTTCCCACTCCCCCCCCCCCGCGCCACCCCAAAATAACCCTAAGACCCTTGTAGTTTGTACAGGGTGCTGAGAAATGTTAGGAGATCAGCTATTCCCTCCTCACACAGAGCTACAATTCCCAGGGTGGTTTAACAATAAACCCCTCTTCCCAGGGAACTCTGTACAGCCACACCAAAAGTCAAAGGTTTTCATATGCCCTGTGCCAAAACTGATCTTGTCCTGCATTGGCTGCTTGCCAGATTTCACATGGTATTTTTACAGAGCCAATTCAGAGAGAGGGCAAGAATAATTGCCCTCCCTCTGAATAGGTGCATGGAAATCTTAGTGTTTCTACTGTTGATGGGGGGGGGGGGGGAGAGATTCGCTTCCATTCTAATTTTCACCTGCCAAAACAATACATGAATCAGAACATACAGTCATCCTTTGAAATTCCTTCTCTGAATTTTGCAATGCAGTTGTCCAGTCATGTCATGCATTTAAAAAATGCACATGGTAAAGTAAAGTGTGCATTTTAAAAAGCATACATTATTAAAAGTAGCAATGTCATATTTGGGGAAATGCCATGCAAAAATGTGTTTACATGCGAATGAGTGTTACATTCTGAGGATAGCACGTAAAGACAGAATCGCACAAAGTCAAAACACATTGGGTTCAATAGCGGGTGGGACTGCTAATGCCAAAGTCTTTTTTCCTGGACACCCACCCTCTTTCTGCTACCTCCTTTTTTGCCAAGTGTGTAAAGCTGAATTGCGAGTTACCTGTATTCAGTAAAATTCCATACAAAAAAGGAAGAATTCACACTAAAATGCTGATGAAAGTATTTTCTTCTTCTTCATGTATACATAAAAATGTAAGGCTGTCATCATGCTACAATTGCACTACAGGTGGCCCAAGCGAGCTTTTTAACAGCTGGGGAAGGTGCTCCACAAAGCAGTTTGGCAAACTGTAAAGTACTTTCCCCTCCTTCAAAAGGGGTTGCGATTGTGGGAAACTGTGAGGGGATAGGTTGGGGGTAGGTGAAGTGGATGAGGAGGGGGTTTGGGGGACAGGCAGTTGGCAAAGGGGCTGGAGGGGAGGCAGGGTTGGCAAGTGGAACAAGCAGGAATCGTAGCCCCTAGGTTTTGTTTTGTTTTTTTAAATCAAAAACTGAATTTCAGATTGGAAAAACGAGAAACTGAAATGGACACATTCACTTCCTCCTGCCCCGATGCTGGCCATGCCTTTCCTGAAAAGCACACTATGTGTGTTTATGCAGAGCACTCATGGAGTCATATTGCACTCCCCCCTTCCCGAAGTTTACTGAAATGCATGGTTTCCCTCTGTCACCACACCACCTCCTGACACCTGTCCCCATCATTACAATGACATGGATTTTTGCAAGTTAATAACCATGATAGATCTGGGGCTGGAAGTAACTGGATTCCTGCCCCACTCCCCACCTTAAGTCATACAGCAGCAACCAGCAGAATGCTGCAAAGCTTGGAGGAGAGTCCGGCAGAGAATCCAGCAAAAAGAAAGTAATTTATAGCTCTGCCTGGAGGGACAATTCTGCTCTGTGGACAGAATTCTACTTCTGAAATTCTACTCCCTCAACCACCTTGTCTTGGCCCATCTCCAAGCAGCTCAAACGGGAATGCTCCCAAGTGCTGCAGAAGTAAATAGTGACACTTGCCACGCTCAGGGGGAAATAGGCAAAGCTAGGTAGTAGAGAGCATTTACTCTGCATGCAAAAGATCCCAGGTTCAAATCCCAATGACATCTCCAGGTATGCTGGGAGGGACCCACTGCCTGAAACCCTGGAGAACCTCTGCCAGTCAGTGTAGACAGTACTGAGTTAGATGCAGCAATTGTCTGACTTGGTATAAGGCAGCTTCCTACTTAAATCAGCTCTCAGTTTCAGAAACATGAGGACTGGAACCTCACTATTGTTAGGGCAAGGGGCTGTATTCCATGATAGAGCATCTGCTTTGCTGGTTCAATCTCCAATGGCATCTCTAGGTCTGGGAAAGACCCCCGCTGTCTGACACTTGAATGGGCACTACCAGTGACAACTATCAAGAGACTGAGCTAGGCAGACCAATGAGGGTTTGACTTGGTGCAAGGCACATTCGTGGTTTCCATAATCTACGGCACACTTCAGGTAGTGACTACAAACCTAGGAAGCTCTTTCCAGTGGCTTTCTTTCCTTTCTTTTCTAAGAGAGTATAGCCATATCTCTCATACGACGGTACTTCAAAGCAGAACGACACCTGCTGTTACAGAGGTCCATGCTACCCCTCAGGGCTTCTTGGTAATTTTCTAAGTTAACGTTGGCCAAGAGGCAAGGTGCTTTGGGCAAATGCTGCATGGGGCCTCAGAGCAAGGCAAATGGAGCAGGAGGTGGATCTAACCGAGAGGGAATTTCTTTTGCCCAAGAGCATGATGCACATCCACCAATATGTATATGAAATTTTGATTTTCCACCACTCCACCCAAAATTCATAAGCCATGTGCATCTGGCCAATGGCCCATCCAGTCCAGCACCCTGTTCTCACAACTGCCAGCCAGATGCCCATAGGAAACCAGCAAGCAGGATCTGAGTGCAAGAGCTCTCACCCCTCCTGTGGTTTCCAGGAACTGGCATTCAGAAGCACTGCTGCATCTAACGGTGGACAGCCATTGTGAACAGCAGCTTTCAATAGCCCCTCTCCTCCATGAATTTGTCCAGTCCTCTTTTAAAGCCACCCAAGTTTATGGCCATCACTGCCTCCTGTGGAAGCGAGTTCTACAGCTGTCTGAAGAAGTCCTTTCTTTGATCTGCCTTGAATCTTTCAACATTCAGCTTCAAGATTCAACTATTAGAACCCAGGAACCCTCTGAGACAGAAAGAAAACCAGGCAGTGAAATGAGCCCTTTGCCACCCCAAAGAATCCAGAGTCTCTGCACCCCAAAGCTCCCCCACCTAGCACGTGGGCAATACTCACGTCGTCGTCCTGCACGCTCAGGGGAATATCCAGCATGCACATCTGGAAGGGCTGCACAAGCGCCTTCTGCATATTGAACAAAGGTTTGGCCTCCATCTTCCAGCAGGGTGAGAGACTCTCCTCCTCCTCCTCCTCCTCCTCCTGTCCACCTCCCAGAGTTCTGGCTTTTCTCCAGCCAAAGTCCTCCAGGTCCCTGCAGCTGATACCCTTACTGCCGTGGAAGCATCTTCATCAACGAGATGCTGTGTCTGTAACCGCTGCAAGCGAAGGTTTCCTCTTATTTCCTCTCCTTGGCAAATCAAAGGGGAGTCAGCAGGGAGAGGTTTCCGTGTGCGTGTCCAGGCGCAAAGACAAACACACACACACACGCAGAGAGAGAGGGAGAGCCCCCTCTCTGGGCAAAGCGTGTAGGGTGCTCCCCTTTCGTCTCACACCCACTTCCCGGCTGCCCTGCCGTCCCTTCGCTCTGCTACCGCTCAAGCGCCTACTGCATGCAGCTCCCTGTACTCATCTACATGCCTGGCACTTGCATCGCACCAAGACGTTGCAATGTCTGCCTCCAAAGGCACAACAGGTTTGGGTGTCCCCCCCCCCCGCCCCGCCTTCAGTTGGCTGTTGGAAGTCTGCGGCAACAGACCCAGCAGTTTCCCTGCAGTCCTCCGTTGCAGGCGAAAGCAGGAGAGCTGGAAAGGGGGTCGAGGGGAGGGGTGGTCGACGCAGCCACCATCACCCGCGGCCCCCTCCATTCTCCGCAGTGCATCCTTTTATTGTTTTCCAAAGGATCACATCCTTAGATCCCAAGGGCACCATGGTGAGTGGGGAGAGGAGAAGATTGAATAATTCATACCTGTTCAAGGCCAGGGAGATTCCCGAATACGGTGCATTGTCCACCCAAAAAAAATGTACGTGTTATTTGCACCCAGTTTTGTAAACACGCACTGCATTTGCAAATGGCACAGATGCCTTCATCGTTCGGTCTCAAGCAGGGATGAAGGAACTGATCGCCCTCCAGATGTTGCCAGATTATGGCTAGGGATACATTCAGTTCAGTTTGAATTTTAATGAGAAGCTACAATGATTCACAGTTTCTCAAATAATATGCAAACCAAACCAAACCTCAGCAACCCTTCAGAATTCACACTCTTCCAAATTTTGCAGTGTGGTTTGCCAGCCGAAGAATGTTTACAAAAATGCCTCATCTTAGGGGAAAGTGACATAGAAATGACTATATTAGTTAAAATAACATATAAAATGCAGTGTATTAAGGCAGCAGTCATCAACCTTTTCAGACCTAGGACCCACTTCTAACCCAAACATGTATTTGGAGACCCATTTATTAATCTTCCACCATATATTTGCATGGTGGCAATGCTCCTGCTGTGCCCAGCCTTGGATCAGGCTATGACTCACTAACGGGTCCCTACACACCAGCTGCATTAGGAGAAATCACTTGCAACATGTTTATTAAGAGAAATTGCACTGAAATGCTGGCAGTTTTAGAAAATAATGAATTCACAAACTGATGCAAAAACGTGGCGATCTCAGCTTAAGATTGCAAAAAGGAGAAGCTGAAATTGACATATTTGTCCACTTTTAGCTACAACTCCCATCATCCCAGACCATTAACCATGAACATAAGAAGACCGGCCTGGCTGCTGGATCAGGCCAATGGGCTACCTAGTCCAGCATCCTGTTCTTACACTAGCCAACCAGGTGCCCCCAATGAGAAGACTGCAAGCAGAACCTGACTGCAACAGTGTTATTCCTATTTGCAGTTCTCTACATTTGGTATACAGAGGAGATAGAATTAAGAAATCCCCTGCTGGATTGGCCAGAAACTCACAGAGGATAGCATCCTGCCTTCGCAGTGACCAACCAGCAGGGGCCAAGTGCAACAGCACTTTTCCCACTCGCGATTCTCAAGATTCGTACTCGATGTTATCCACTACAGACTTGGCTTTCTAACCACTAGACCACAATAGGTAACTGGCATACCCATTTCCCAGCTGGGAAACTGAGGCTGAGAGAGTGCATGCCTAGTGCATGTTCCAGAACGGGAATTCTGATCCCAACTACTGATTATGCCTCCCCACAACTTGAAAGCGCAATTTGTTTGCTCAGAAGCGATTCCTATTGTGTTTCAGTGGGACTAACTCCCAGGTAAAGTGGTTGTACAGGACTGCAGTCTTAATGAGAATGTTGCCGGATTTCCGTCATCAAATGCATTGTTATGATCCACAGGCTGTTTCCTCTCCCTGTTACATACTCTCGTGTCAGAGGGCAGAATCAAAAGGTTTTTAAGCAAGGGGGCTATGGAAACAAACTTGGCCAAAAGCAACAAGGGGCACTTGTTTTGAGGAAATCCCCACCCCTTCTGAATTGTCTGGGGGCTCTAAGCATCCTTCTTCCAAGGTGGGTCAGTGGGAAGGGGATAGAACATAATCCTGTCCAGGAGCCAAGCAGTGCCATTGGCAAATTTGTTTTTCATTGTCTGACCTGAACATGCTATAAAAAGATGTAGTTGGGCTCAGTCACTATTCTGTTATAACCACTGTTCTGCATGGTAAACAGTTTGGTTAGCAACAAACCTTTTGTATAGTATATTAATGGGCCCAATCCATTCACTGGAGTGGAGGCTGGTCTATTAGGACAACTGAGGGAACTGCCCCACCAACCTTAGTCTGCTCTCAGCCAGCCCCCACCTGCCTGCTTTCTTTCTTACAACCAGTCCAGGGGGTGGCTCTGCCTATCAGCTTCCTCCTCCTTAGTGTAAGTGTTGCCCCTTGAACTTCTCAGGAGGAAAGAGGATGGGGAGAAAACTAGAACTAGTTGGCTCTGCCTGTCATTGGCCCTGGTGTCACCTACTGTTGGGCTCCCTGCCTTCTGCCCTACCTCCCTCGCAACGGGTACCAACCATCACAGAGAGCACCTGCTCCCACACCATCCTGCTTGCACCTTAAGTTCTGTTTCAGATGGTCTCCCAGTGTGCCCATCCCCTAGGTTGGTGTGGTTGGGTGGCCAACAAGGGAAAGGTCCTTCTCTATGGTGGTTCCACAGCTACCAGAGGTTCCAGCTGAGCCAAGAGATTCAAATGACAAGAGATTCTAAGTAAACATTAGGAAGAGCTTCCTGGTGGCAAGACACTTTCCACAGTGGAACAGACTTTCTCGGAAGGTGGTGGACTCTTCTTCATTGGAGACTATGAAACAGAGGTTAGGTCTCCATCTTTCAGGGAGTCTTTAGATGTGATTCCTGAATTGCATAGGGGTGGTCTTGATGGTTCCTGGGGTCCCTGCAAATTCTACAATCTATGATTATATGACAATGGGTGGAGTTTTGGATCTCCCACAAAAGTGGGAGACCATTCACACGCTCAACCGTCAGTAGGTTGCTGAGTGATGTGCATTTGTGTGTGAACTGGGCCTTTCTCAAGGGCAGAGGAAGGGGGTGGAGGGTGAGTGGGAAACCAAATAGATCTGCTAGTCCACTCCAAGTCGTAATCCCCAATGGAATACTGCCATGCTGTCCAGAATATGCATGCAAAATTAATCTGCAATCAAGACCTTACACAATGGTGGCTGGCCTCTTAATAAGTACAGACACCAATTAGCAATGCAAAACAAACAGATAACGACCATTAAAGAAGGGGGGAAACACATTAGGTTTTTCTCAGGGATTCAGAAGCATGATTAGCACTTGCTGGAGTAGGGGGGCTTTTTACCCACCCCCATCCAAAGCCAACCAGCACCAAAATATCTTACAGAAGTCGGCAGTGGCTGCTGCTGCTGCTTCAGCTCCAGGAAAGAAAAAAATGCAGACGGCTTTGGGTTTCCCCAGTTCCCTTCCATCCGCCAGGCGAGTACCACGTACTGTCTCCATGGAGACAGCCACATGCAAAGTTGCTGTGCTGATGGAGCACACTACAATGCAGGATACGGCCCCCTTGTGCACAATAAGATCAGTTGGTTTGCAGGTGGTGGTAGGGAATCTCTAGGAGGCTGTAAAGATGCTGATTTGGAGAGCACAGCCAGCAGCTAAATTCCTCGTTTAACGCCTCTAATGACTAGGCTTCCAGGCTTTAATGGATTTAATCAGTAGATCAGCTATGGTGAATCTCAGGCCTGCCAGGCTTCTGCATTTGGTCCGCAAGGCAGCTTCAGAGAAGCCATGCCACAGCTGTCCTGCACACCATACGCAGTACAGTTTAGCATCAGAGGTGAGATGGGAACAAACTGAAAAAAGAGCCAGTATAGTGTAGTGGTTGGAGAGTTGGATTAAGACATGGGAGAGACCAGGGTTCAAATCTTACTCCCTCGGCCACGAAGCTCAGTGGGTTCCCTCAGGCCAGTCACTGCCTCTCTCATCCTAACCTACCTCACAGGGTGGTTGTTCTCGGGATGACACGAGGAGAGAACCATTAGACACCATTTTGAATCGAGATGTGAGACTGAACCTTTCAGAACCGCACTGATTTTAACCAACTTTTGTGTGATCGTTTCTGAGATCAAGACACAGTTTTTTATCTATGTTTGGATACAGTCGGATAGCATTCTGAATCAACTGCGCTGGTTTTAACCACTGATCTTTTGGTTTCTTAGAACAACTGAGCAAAGTTTAGAAGTCACCTTGGCAATTACACGGCACATAAATAAACAAATCATATCTCAAAAGGCAAGGGCTGGTCCCACTCTTGCTTATTTCAATCTGATGGATCCTGGGAAAAGAAGTTGCTGGGGAGTGCAGCTTCATGAGGGGGGAAACTACAGTTCCCAGGATACTTTGTGGGAAACCGCAGGGTTTAAATGTATGGCAAGCATGCAGCCAAAGCACAATCCCTTTGCATCCTTCCTGATAACACCAGTTCAACTCAGCAGACTTTCACCTGAGGTGTCCCTGAATGCTGAATGTGTTAAGTTTTCATAGCCACTCCCCTCCCCTTTTGCTGGGAAATCCAGAAAGCCTTTGCTAGCAGAACAGCTGATGTTGAGGAATGTCTTTGGCCTCCAGGCATGGAGAGAGGAATCTCACGTCATCTGTGGCAGGCAGGCAGGCAGGCAGGCAGGCACATACACACATAAAACTGTGCTGTGTGCTATTAGAGCCACTGGGGGTTGACCCCAAGAGATGTCACTTTGTGCCACTTTTTCCTAGCCCCCCCCCCACACCGATTTAAGCCCCACAAAACCCTGTGCTGTAGGGTAGAGCTTCACGTCTGAGTGGGGATTTGAATCCTGGTCTCCCAAGTCCTTATCTGACATTCTAACCACTACACAGGAGGTGCAGGTTACAGCAACAGCTAAGGCGACATTTTCCCACCTTCGCTGCATTAAGCAGTTGGTCCCTTACCTTTCCCGCCCCGACCTGGCCACAGTGATCCATGCGACGGTCACCTCCAGGCTTGACTACTGTAGTTCACTCTACGCAGGGCTGCCCTTGAAGCTGTCCCAGAAACTCCAGAGGGTGCAGAATGCTGCAGTGAGGCTCCTCACGGGGTCTCTGCCATGGGAGCATATTCACCCAGTGCTTTACCAGTTGCTCCGGCTCCCGGTGGAGTATCAGGTCAGGTTCAAGGTGCTATTTTGACCTTTAAAGCTCTTTGTGGCTTAGGGCCCTCGTACTTACAGGACCGCCTCTCCTGGTATGCCCCGCAAAGGACCTTAAGGTCCATGAATAATCATAGTTTAGAGGTCCCGCGCCCTAAGGAAGTTAGATTATCCTCCACCAGGGCCAAGGCCTTCTCAGTGATGGCTCCAACCTGGTGGAATGCTCTGTCCCATGAGACCAGGGCCCTGCATGATTTAACTTCCTTCCACAGGGCCTGTAAGACAGAACTATTCTGCCTGGCTTTCAATTTGAACCTGGCCTGATCTTTTGTTCCCCTTCCTTCCCTCCTCCTCCCCTTTTTGTGAAGATTGCCCACTCTGGGATCCCATAGCTGGTTCTCCCCTGGTCTCCTCGCTGGCCCAAGTGGGACTAATTTAGCCAGCTAGCCCTGGTGATCATCTAATGTTTATTGGATGGATTTCCCCCCTAAATTGATTTTTGATTTTATTGTTATTTATGCTTTATATCATATTTTAAGCTTTTTTGTTATGTTTTGTTTTAGCATCAATTGAGTGTTTTAAATTTGTTGCTAGCCACCCTGAGCCTGGTTTCCTGAACCGGGAAGGGCGGGGTATAAATAAAAAATATTACTATTTTTATTATTATTATCACACTGCTCCTCCTCAGCTGAACCATGCAGATTAAGCGGTATTGTCATGGTTCAAGGACACAATCCACCCATGCCAAAAGCACTCCAGGAGGTTGCAGAGCAGGACTGTTGAGGAATGTGGCCTGGGGAGAGTCCCAAGGACCAAAAAGAGAGGCATGGAGGGCCACATCGGGCCTCCAGTCCTAAGATTTCCCACCCCTGTCCTAGAGACTCCACTAGGGCCCCAAAGATCTCCATGATGAAGGTGTATATTTTGCACTCATATAATAATAATAATAATAATAATAATAATAATAATAATAATAATAATAATAATTTATTATTTGTATCCCGCCCATCTGGCTGGGTTTCCCCAGCCAATCTGGGTGGCTTCCAATAAAGATGAAAGATACACTAAAATGTCACATACAGTGGTGCCTCGCAAGACAAAATTAATTCGTTCCGCAAGTTGCTTCGTCTTGCGATTTTTTCGTCTTGCGGAGCGCGGATTCCCCGGGTATTAACAGTTTTACGAAAAAGGAAGCAAACCCGCAAGACATTTTCATCTTGCGAAGCAAGCCCATAGGGAAATTCGTCTTGCGAAGCACCTCGAAAAACGGAAAACCCTTTCGTCTAGCGAGTTTTTCGTCTTGCGAGGCATTCGTCTTGCGGGGCACCACTGTATTAAAAACTTCCCTGAACAGGGCTGCCTTCAGATGTCTTCTGAATGTCAGGTAGATGTTTATCGCTTTGACATCTGATGGGAGGGCGTTCCACAGGGCGGGCGCCACTACCGAGACACTCAAATGACCCAGGCCAACCCTTTGCAGTCTGAGCCCTATAAAACAAAGTCAAAACAATGCTTGGCAACTTAACAGGTTGCGTCATGAAGTTTATGCTGTGAAGTTTATGCTTGCGTATATGATCCGTTTATCTTCAAGGGAGAGTTGTGACTGCATCATAGTCTCAGCCTTAACCTTATTGTGTGAACAAAAGCTTGACGCTGCCATTATTCTGCGACCTTTTGAGAATACTCTGCAACCTCTCCTTAATAGTTTTCCCAAGGTGGTTTTTTATATTGCCACAATGGATTTGGTTGGTTTTTTTATAAAAAAAAATAAGCTTTCTTCTTCCTCCTAATTTTCTCACTTAAGAAAATTAAATCAATAAACCCACAGATGTTCCAGTTTATCCTTTCTGTCTTGGTTTCATTATGCTGTATAGCTCAAGAGTACCCCTTTGGACAGAAATAGCACAACCAATGTAAGGAATAGGGTTATCACATCAGGAGCATCCCAGACAGTGAGATTTCAGGGCCCAAACCTGAGACCTAGGGTGGGCTCTGCTAACGTCATGGATGGAAGCCTCTTGTGATGTAATGGGGTGGCTTTAGAGATGAAGGTTAATGTGGTGGTGGGTGGGCTATAATTTGCAACCAGCTTCTGCTGGGCTGCATGCACGGTCTTCTTAATTGGTTTTTATTGTTCAAGAAGGCGCTCTCACCCCCCTAGAGATGCCAGTGGATGGTGCCAACCAGTGGGTGGTGATGTGTGGATGGTCCAGTATAAATCCACCACTAATGTGCTATTATTGTGCCAATAACATTTCATAAAAGAATAGATCCACACACAAAAACCCCACACCAGTCTAGAGGTCTAGAGGGACCAAAACAAATTAGCCAAAATCAGGAGATTTTTTTGAGCTGGAACTCATCGGAACTCAGTTCTGGCACCTCTCAGGTGGGCACCACTGCCATAATCAGAGAACAAGGGAGATGTTTGTGGTGAGTTCTGGCACCTCTTTTCCTAGAAAAATAGCACTGCTCAGAATACTTGCTGATCTACTTCAAATCACTAAGAGATTTATTGCTAGATCTTGATCAGCTTTCTGCCCACAGAGGAGATCCATGTCCAGGTCTCAGCTCATTCACGCTAATTCAGGAGGGAGTTTCAGACAAAAGAACATCTCTCAATCATACCCCTTTTTTTGAACAACAAGACTCAACACCAGACGACTTGTGGGAGGGTGACAGAAGTCACTGGAAAGGCCGATAAAACCTAACCAGCCTTAGGGTAAAATAAATGGAGAACTGAAGGATGAATAGCCACCCCCTTCCCTCCACTTCCCCACTGCCAATGCTGAGAACTGTAAACTCTTGGTGGGCTAAGAGCTGGAGCTGTGCTAGCGGCCAACTCCCAAAACAGAATAGAGGTTTTGAAGGCTTCCGGCACCAGACCTATATAAGAAGCAGAACGGATCCAATCCTGCCCTAGCCAATCAGCCATTCTTGCTCTCTGTGCTAAGCTTCCCAACATAATCCTCTCCGCCCTTGCTGGGCACTTGATGAGACTGTCCACCATTGTGCTGAGGACAGGGGTCTCCCCCCCCCAAGTTCCTACCCCAACAGCTGATAGAAAAGCATTTAAGGGTTTTTATGAGTAGCAGAGCTGGAAGCTCTTTCCAAGGTCCAACAGAAATTACCTTCCCCATTTTTTATTTGCAGGGGGGCGGGCAGATGTTCACATAACTGTTTGGGACAATCCACAGAAGGCTCAAGCTGGATTTAAGCAGTATGGGGATTCAAACCCAGAGTCTCAAATCCAAGGTAGAGAAGCATCCCCCAAAATGCTGCCCTCCAGATACATGAAGACCACAGCTGCCATAAGTTATGCTAACTGGGGTTGATGGGATTATAGCCCCAGATACACTGAAGACAGCATTTCAGGGAAATGATGACACAGAGCAACCAAACACTCACTCACACCCATCTCCCAGCTGCCCATCTGACCTTCTTTCTGCCTTGGTAGCTCCTCAGGAACATCACGGAAACTGAAGTCTCCTCTCCCTTCACGAAATGCCTCCAAAAAGACCCTTTTCTTGAACATGCCTGCCTCTTTGGTGGGGTAGCTCTGGCCCTGGATATTTTCCATCCTCGAGGAAGCTCGCTCACATTCTTCATGCCTCGCTCCTTCCAAAACAATGAGTAACACCACCTCCCTACCGCGGCACTCAAACTCCCTGACGGACATGGCCTCACCTGGATGAAGCATGCTTAATATGTCCCTCCCCGTGACCTGGAACGTGGAGTCAGGCAAGGGAGGAGCTAAGGAACTAGGCAACCTGGCTGTTTATCACAACAACATAACCCTCCAGCTAAAAGCTCCAGAAGCATTAAATGCAAGAGGTACATGTTTAAAAGTGCAGGGGGAAGGAGGGGGGAACCTTACTTCTTCACATAGCATATAGTTTAGATATGGAATTTGCTCCCATGAGAGGCAGTGATGACCACCAAGGAGGAGTTGATAAATTTACAGAGGAGGACAAGGCTGTCAGTGGCTGCTAGCAATGATGTCTGTTCCATCCATTGGCGGAGGAAGGTGGGGGTGGTCCGACCCAGGTGTCATCCCTGAGGGGGGTGACATTTGGTGTGCCACCCGCTTGCGACTCCCAAGCCTCCCTGAGTCCTGAAATGTCAAAATGTCAAGGGAGAAGGCCACTGGGAAAGCGGCGCAGCTCCCCATCTTCCCTCGACGGATCGTTTTGACAGCTCTGGAGTTGGGAGAGACTAGGGAGTCGCGGGCAGGTGGCACGCCGAATGTCCGCCACTGACGGCTTACTCTGCCCCCCGTGGGTGGCTCGCTCCACCCCCCCAGCTGCAGGGTGCGTGTGCCGCTCCGTGCACCTGACCAGCTATCCCGTGCCTGGGAGGGCACCCTCTGCGCCCCGTGACCCTCGGTAGCATGCCCTGCCCCCCTCAGGAGTGCGCCTGCCCTGGGTAGCGTGGGCATATGATCCACCACTGGTTTTATCTACCTCCAGAGCATGCCTCTGAATACCAGCTGCTGTGAATCACAAGTGGCGAGAGTTGCTGTCAGGCTCAGGTCCTGCTTGCAAGCTTCCCATTGTGGCATCTGGGCCACCACTCAGAACAGGATGCTGGACTACATGGGCCACTGGCCTCATCCAGCAAGGCTCTTCTTATGTTGTTAATATTCAAAGAGGGACAGAGATGTGCGTGAATGTATGGATGTGTGTGTGGCTGGAGAATGGCCACATTCAAACCATGCATTAAATCACTGCGATAACACCAAATTATTCTGTAAGCTGTACGTAATATATCTATGAGTGCTGAGAGTGGTTGGGAGACTCCCCTATTCCCCTCCCAGAACTACAATTCCAAAATGGTTTAACAATCAATTCCTCTTCCAAGGGAACTCTTGAGAATCACAGCTCTGTGAGGGGAATAGGAGCCATGGCTGTTTAAAGTGGTATCTGTGGTGTATTATCTGCTACCTGGCGGGGAGGGGGATTGTTGCAAATAGCTATATAAGGAAACCACTCAACCTCCATTTCCTCAACTTTGAGGAAGGCAGCCTCTCTCCCCACTGCTTCCATAAGGCCTCCTTCCAATCCCAACTCAAGTTGGCTGTCCCACAGGGAGGGAAATGAAAGCAGAGGGAAGTTCATTTCAAGGGTATATACATCCCTTTCCCTGTCCCCGGGCTGGCCTGGATTTCTACACACCATTTCACTTACAAGGAAGGAAAGTGAGGGGTGGGTGTTCAGGATGAAAGTGGGTCAGGATCCCCAGAGAGCTTTCTGTTGCTTTGATGGACACATGCCAGGCCATGGAAAGGCCCTCGACTGACCTCCCTGTTAATGGGTCGGCATCAACTACGCTTTGCCTAAGACTGGGCCCCTTTCTGGAGCTCTGCCCGGATTCCTGGAGTAAAACTCAAGGTGCTAGAGGCTCAGAACTATGGAGAGAGGAAATTCAGCTGCTCAGAGATGGAAAAGGGCAGGAGATATTCCAGGCCTCATTGTCGCTGGGGAGAAAAGATAGCTGGTTTTTAGAGTCTAAATCCCAGAGGTATAGTGATCGACAACAGCCCCTCAAGACGAATTCAAGGCTGTGCACACATTGCACATTTAAAGCACATCCCTAGCCCAAATAATATTGGGAATTGCAGTTTGTTAGCGGCTTCCTACATTCCTCTATGCTAGTGTCTCATAAACTTGAAAGCATTGTTATTGCCTCATTCACTTGTGAGAAAAAGGAGGGCCTACCTGCATTCAGGCAGGGGACAGTCCTAACGTGGTCTGGAGATGTTGGAAGTATAGCTGTTATTGTGGCAAAGCAAATGCTATTACCACTGAGTATACTACATTAAATTCTTTGAAACCAAGAAACTGTCTTGGGTGGGCAACTATTATTAATTAATTGGGAGAAATTCCACATGCTCAATGGGTAAACAACACTGCTTCATGGTTTAGCACCAATCAAGTGTTTGTGCTTCCATTTTGGAGACAAAGGGGCAACGTCATGTTGAACCCCCAGCCAACCAACCATGCAATGGTGAGGCAGCTTTTGTGAGCATATTTAGGCCTCATTCAAGGGGGCAAACGGGAGCTCAGATCGCAATACCCAAAGCCCCCAGGTCCTTCTGCCAGGTTTGTCATGTCAGAGCTGTGAAGAAGGCGGAATGCATCTGCCGAACTTATAAAAAAACCCCCACTATATTGCCATGGCAACTAGGACAGGCTTTGAGTCCTGCTCAGAATTCCAGCCTCTGCCCTGCAAAAATAGGCCCCTGGAGGCGATGCCAGAACCCCTTTTCAGACAGAACACACTGCCATTACTAGTGCTGTGACCACAGCCCCAGGGCAATGTGGGATATGGCCCCATGGCATATATTCACAGATAATATACACAGGACATAGATGATAAGGGTGGAATCTGAATTATTATTATTTTTAAAAATATATAAACCGAAGGCGAGGCCCAGAATGCAACAGCTATTCCCGCACCACTGGTACATGAGCTTGTGAGAACAATGCCTAAACCAGACATGAGTAACCTATGGGCCTCCAGAGGTTGCTCAACTACAGCTCACACCAGCCCCAGCAAACATGG